>NC_061096.1:8084218-8170139 GCF_015104395.2 Macrobrachium nipponense
TTTTAAATACAAAAGTTTATTATTAAACTCAAAATTTATAAGTGAAATTCACAATATCAGGGAAAATTACTGTTACTTGAAAACAAAGTAAAGTTTAATTAATTCCTGAATCAAATTAAGTAAAATTAAATCAAAATTAATTTATCACAAAATTCAAGAAGATTAATTCAATCAAATTCAAAAATGTTAGGCAATAATTGAAATTTGGAAAATAATTCACAAGTGCTAAACAACTATAAAACTTGAAAAAAATTCTAAGTAAATGCAAATTAATTCACGTGTTAAATTTAATTAAATGTGCAATGATTAAGCAATGAAAATAACTAAGTCAATTAAATTGTGAATGCATATGAAAATACAGAAAAATTTGGAAAATATCAAAATTTCAAAAGTATTAATCACACAGAATATAAAATAAAAAGACACACTTCAATAAGAAAATGAATATATGCACAAAAAATAAACCCAAAACACAAAAATTTGCAATGTGTAAAAATGTAAATTTCACTCAAACCATTGTAACTATTAGTTTTTACCAAACCTTCGTAACCATCTGTTATTAGTTATTAGTTGCAACTAATAAAAATATAACGCACTTTATCTTGGTATACCAACTTCTTTCTTCAAAAAAATTCACCAGTTCACAGAAATAGGCGCCGTTACACAATACACACTTGTAAAAATGTTTGTTCAGATTCCACCAAAAACAGTAAATACTACTAAATAAACTCTTAAGAAATATCAAATCTGAAATCGACAAGTTACGAGTGACCTCAATAAGTACGAAATCTTTATGTTACTTTAAAATCAAAAGTGCCATGTGATGGAGAGAGAGAGAGAGAGAGAGAGAGAGAGAGAGAGAGAGAGAGAGAGAGAGAGAGAGAGAGAGAGATTTGAACGGTTTGAATCTTTAAGCCCGAAAGAAAAACTTCTCCCTCAGGGAAGCTGGACAGGGGAGATGACACAAAACGTATGTAGGGCAGGCTAATGACAAAGCAAATGTTTGAATAAACGTAACATTCAAAGAAACATATCAGGCCCATGATAAAGGAAGAATAATTTACAATCCTCGACGTCCTGTTTATCATGATTACAAAAACTGCGTAATTCACCAGTTACCAAATCATAAGAGTTTGCCCGTTTCATGTCGGTTTATTAACAGAATGTTGTACTTTCTGATCCTTGAAATTTCATAAATGAAGTGAATTTTCATAACTATGAAATACCATAATTCATAATTTTTGGAAAGTTGAGCAACAACAAGACTGGCGAGTACAAAGTTTTGGTGCCAAACAGGAGAGGATTCAGAAAGTTTTGACAACGACAGAATACATGGCAGCAGCATTAAGTGGTACAACTTCTGCCTACAATTACAGCATGACACTTCGGGAAATGCATAATGAGAGAGAGAGAGAGAGAGAGAGAGAGAGAGAGAAAACTGAACTCCTGTCTCTCGTAGTCTAGTTGATCGAGTGTGAAAATGCTCGTTAGTATTTCTATTTCATGCTATGGCTCTCGCGGAGGTCAAGAGTTTTTGGAACAAAAAAAATATGCCGGAGATGAGTGGCTTTGATTAAAAAAAAAAAAAAAAAAAAAAAAAAAAAAAAAAAAAAAAAAACTTTGCTGTTCTTCGTGTACTATGCCTTTGCAATGCAAACGAAGTCAAGATAATTACAATAATTAAAGTTAACTCTCACTTGCTAGAATTCAAAGTAGAAATAAGAGTGGCATGAGATATTTGTACTCGAGTGATAGTGTATTATCGACTTATGGTTTAGAATACATATTGGAGAGGATATGATTCATTCATTATCAATTGTTCCTACATGAAGCAATTTTCTTTGCTCACAATCAGTCAAAATAAGTCATCGTTTTAATACATCATATATCGTTTGCATCATGCTGTGTACAAATGAAATTCTGAGGGTTATTGATGGTCAAAAGCTTTGATAGAAGTCAGATTCATACCTCATTCACTTCCAATGTGTCAGCACACAGAGTTGGCGGGAAATGGAGGAATCAAACTATCGTGATGCAGTTAAGTTAAAATGACCCATAAAAACGCTATTTTCACGGAATTTTGATTAACAAACTTCTGTCATCCCGATCACTGATGAATGTGGACAGTTAAGTGACAAGATGTACCGTAAGAAGCCCACACATAACATAGTTTTCAGCGAAAAATTAAAAGAGCGTCCTTACGCTGAGAGCATTCAAAAAGTTACGACTTACTCAAAAATAACAATATATTTATTCTCATTATCCAAAATCTATCGGCAGCTCAATCGTTAATATATCGCTTTGAAAAAATAAAATAAAACAGACGCCGGTGTTTACAAGATCCCATGTAGCACGGTTTCCCGTTGGACAAATGGACGTCGCGCTCGGCTACCAATCATGTGGTCCGAGTTCGATTCTCGGCCCGGCCAACGCGAAATCAGAGGAATTTATTTCCGGTGATAGAAACTCATTTCTCGATGTAATGTGGTTCGGATCCCACAATAAGCTGTAGGTCCCGTTGCTATAGGTAACAAATTGGTTCTTAGCCTCGTAAAAATATCTAATCCTTCGGGCCAGCCCCAGGAGAGCTGTTAATCAGCTCAGTGGTCTGATAAAACCGAGATATACCCATGCAGCACATGTAGTAAGTAGATTCACGTTCGGGGCCGGTAGGTCCATCTCACTTAGATCAATAGAGCATTAAAGATCAGCGAGATATGTTTCAAGGAGCTAGGACTTGTTTTTTCGTGCATATGAGGGATACTGGGGCCGAACTGCTTTCAAAATAACTGCCCGTACAACAGGAAAGTTCTGGAATCGGTCAGGACAATGAAGATCAGATTTCAACGACGAGTTCATCTCAATACCTATTCTCTGTTCTCGAGCAAGTGTGTCCACCGGGTACGACCACCAAACTCGAGACAGGCGGGAACGAACGACGACCGAAAGACAAAGAACTGATCCATGTCCATAACAAGACAACTGCTATCCACATACCTTTAGCGTTATAATCACACTTCTATATGTCAAATCAACACTTGCCATTTACCAATTGTCCACATTCACCAGTGATCAAGATTACACAAGTTTGCTTATCGAAATATCTGTTTTTGCAAAGTAAATAATCTTTATGGGCCTTTTTAACCTCACAGAATACTTAAATTACAATAAAAGACATTCGCCTTTTTTTGAGACAGCGTTTGTAATACTGTAAAATAAAAACATGGCCTGTTTTCCGATTTCAAAAAATATATTTAGTGGCTTTTTCTGTGAAACAACCACAATAGGTTTGTTTTTGTGTTACTTTTTTTTATTCCCCTTAATTCTTATATATAATGATTGACTCGATCTACAACGTATTTGGTATGCTTTAAATACGAGGTATGATCAATTTTAATTCGAAATATTTTAGCATATTCAAAATGAATGCAAAGGAGATCATAGGATTTGGAACGTGTTATAATTTGCAATGACTTTAATATGCAAAACCAATGAGAAACTGTGAACAGTAGGGGCTAAAATTCGAAAAGTACTCCAGTGAAAAATTCGAAAAATTCTATGAAAGGATATAAAAATTATCTGTATGAAAATATAACGCAAATCTGGTAGGGGAAACGATGTTCATATGTAGGAAAATGTAATCAAGCTGAGTGAATATACTCAGTAGCAAATTTCTTGCACTGTAAGATAGCTCAAAAACTAAAGTAGCTGAAAATCTTTCAACAGCTCAATTTGTTTACAGAACGGAAATGTAAGGGCATTTAAAAGACGTTATCGAATAGCAATAAATGCCAGCAGGCAGTTTATGTAATAAATAGATGCAAGGGAAAAGTCTACAATAGACAAACTGTAGCCATGGCCAACAAGTCTAAAGGTTTCATTATCATGTCCTGACACCCTACTGGTCAACAGTGAGCCAGATTTTTTAAAAAGTATGATATGCATCTGGAACAGTTGCCATGATATACTGGGGTTAGCGATGAAACCTTTAATGTGCCCAAAATAACATCTCGATGAAACCAAATATCAGTAAAAAAAAAATCTCGATAAAAAAACGACGTTAGGATTTGACTGGGTCCACCTTTCTCGGGAAACAGAGTGCTCTGAGTTTTACTTACATTCTTACCTGTGATTTTTACTTCACAAGCACTACTCTGTAATTTGCTACTTCTTCCTTAACCTTTTTATAAGACCAGTTAATGTATCTGCTACGAGAAATGTCCTTGGTGAAAACCATAGATGAGTTAATTTATGCAATTTTCCCAAAGGTAACAAGGCATATTTTCTTAAAGAATGTCAAGAGTTCGTTATTATAAGTATATACGAAACGGCAAAATGGGATACGATGTGAGACAACTTTGGATGTTCGTGCAAAAGTACCTAAGACATTGGTTAAGGAGCAATTAATGGTTATGACTTCTGCGTTCAAGGGGGAGATGTATCTATCTTCACTTCTACATGTATTTATCAGTAGTATGTCTAATTGCTGGTGCTGTCAACAATAGTTTTTTTTCTTAATGGTAGTGTTCTAGTTCTGGAAAAGGCACTAAGAAATTCAACAATGTCACTGGAAGGAAGAGATCCTTGGGGACAAGGTGAAGATGTTGATCAAAGCAGTACCAAGTACTCAAACAAGGGTGAACACACTTGATTTGCATGGTTCCCCTGGCAAAACTCACCCGTGCAATGTTCCCATAGATTGCTGGCCTATGTTCCCCAGGGTCTTCCCCAGGGCCTATGTTCCCTGGGGTCATTGTTCCTTCGGAGCAAATGTTCCCCGGGGCCTATGTGGCCTGTTTTAGGCTTGTATAGGTACATGATACTGTGTCAACTGACCCAAGGTCTGTCATAGATCCTAGGTCAAGCACATGGGGCAACCCACCAGCGATTCAAAACGGATTATGACGTCAGAGAGACCTGAGCTGGATTTAAAGCCACTGTTTATGGCAAAGTTTTCCATTTGTTTGTAAACAATGCTGGTGTTCAGTACAAAGTTCTTCGTATCTACTGTAAACTGGTAAACTAAAACTGTTCATTACAAAATATTCAATTTTATTGCTTACTCAAAATGGGCCTTGTTATTGTGCTATTTAAAGGTGTTCTTCCAATTCATGTAAAACAAAAAGAGTGGCTTTTCGCAATTTTCCAAAACACGTGGAAACGAGAAAAACGTGAATAGACTTATAAAAGGAAGGGCCTCTTCAACTCCGATACAGCAGTCATGTGCAGTTGGTTTGCATTTTAAAGAAGATGCATTTGAGAGGAACCTGATCGCAATTTTCACATCTTCGCTGATGCTCCACACCCAGTGAAGTTAATAAAGAATAATTTTCTTGATCACGGTTTCAAGTTAAGTGACGGCAATTATGTCAAAAGCGGATCAGTAAAGGAACTTATAACGAAGAGCAAAAGCGATCTGACAACCTCACGTAAATTGTCAGAGAAGCATATACATATCCATGACTTTCAACGTATGAGTGTTAAATTAGCTGTGCAGTTGATTTCAGAAACAAATTTCCTATTCATGTTTTACAGTGATTATTCCTTAAGTAATTGTAGAAAATAACTTTGCAGTGATTTAGAAAATGTGATATTCATTGACTAATTTGTTGAAGAGAAATGTTTCAATTCAGTGAAATATGAGCCATCAAAATTAGTTTAAAGAACTAAGCAAAATACGATCATGTGTTTTATTAAATAACGACAGTATCCACGAAACTTTAGAACATATACTTGTTAGTCTTACAACAATGATTATTGTCAGACTCTGTGATCTCTTATAAGGTCTCACTAATGGAAATATAATGGAACATAGGCCCCAGGGAACATAGGCCCCGGGGAACAGAAGAACCGAGGAACATAAGACCATGGAACATAGGACCCGGAGAACATAGACCCCGGGGAACACAGGACTCGGGTACATAGGACCCGGGTACATAGGACCCGGGGACCATAGGCCCGACCACTTCCCGTACATGCTGGACATAGTATGGAAGATGACGGCCAGCTTTTCAAAAATTAATAGTACCCTTAAGAAATTGATTGTGAAAGTTCATACTATGACGATAAAGGCACTGAGTGTAAAATCTACTGTCAAGAAAATAGTCTAAATAAATATGAGTATACAAGTGCTTGGGAAGTTTGGATTTATGATCTAGTAATTCCTATCCAGTATTGTAACCTATCAACAGACGTAGTATATGTTCACAAGATCGACATACTCGTACAAAGCATTTCTGCAAATATACATCATGACTGCAGTAAAAACCTAAAACCCCTCGATGGTGATAGACCCTCTTCTGTAAAGATGAAAGATAGAAGGAAGGCAGGGCAGACAGAGTTAGCGAACTGCAACAACGCTTGCGGGGGTGTTCTGTGATCTGCACTATAAAAACAAACACAAAACAAAAAAATGGCCCAAATTGTCAGTTCATTTACTTTATTGAGTGAGTAACCACAAGCTTCTCATGGGCAGTCTTTATATGCTAAATTAAGTCCTATTGTATTCAGTTTTATTTCTTCATTGTTGCTACAGTCATAGTGAAGGTGGGTGATGTGGCTGATGGCAACAAAGGAATGCCAGTTTTTGCTCACTTATAAATCACGGTTATTTGCAATACTCTTGAAATATTAATACGCAATAAGATTCAGATACTTTCACCCTTTCACAGATATATTTATATTCATAATAAAAAAAAATGAAACAAGGAAAGCAGAAAAAAACTGAAATGACGAGACAAAGAGGAAAAAATAATTTGGAAGGAGAGTGACTCAGAGTGAGAAGTTCCTTGGCAAGTGGGGAACAATTCGCGAACGCTTGTTAGAGTATTGTTCGGCAGTTTCATTGACAGCGAGCGCCAGGTTGCGGCTAACAAAAATTAGCTTTAAGTAATTAATCTTTTACCGGTCTCATAATAATTATTGTTAATGTAGAATACCATGGCTGTGTAACTTAAGTCACAAGCAATGTTGTTATTATGTTTGTTTTTCTAAATGGAGAAATGAGCCTAACTTAAAGTTTCTAAGGCTTGTATTTATCATCAGTTAGTTTATAAGACTTACCAATAAAAACAATAATTCTAGATGAGAGTCTTATCACCCATGACACCGTTTTTTTTTTTACAATTTTAAAAAATCGGATTTTAAAAAGCTGTCGCAATTAATTGGCAGTTCTGGACACTGCTTTCGTTTTTAATGGTAAGTCTTATTTTAAACAAACTGATGGTATGGCAATGTTTTACCGGAAGTATGCTGATGATGCCTTCTTGCTCCCAAGGTGATGCTGATACCTTTTTAGAGTATGTAAATGGTATACACAAAAATGTAAAGTTTACCACTGAATATAAAAATAATAACGCCTATCCTTTTGACATTTTAGTTTTGAGGAATAATGATCGTTATAATACCACAATTTTCAGAAAAAAAAAAATTACAGGTCTGGTATCTAACGTTTACAGCCGTTGCCTTTCTAAATTTAAGTTAAATTCATTATCGACCCTATTACATGGAGCTTTTGTTTTCCATGAGTAAATAATATATCTTCAGAAGTATTTCGTTGAAACTACTTCCCATCCAAGCAGTTTCCATGAACGTTAAAAAAAATGTTTAAACAGTTTTCAGTCTAAAATTCGCTGTACCTACTGTTCTAAACTGCCCTTTTTGGCCAGTCCTCCATGAATTCAAAAAAAGCCTGTCCATGAAGAATTATATCAAATCATCAATCGCCATATTCCGGCTATTAATTTAAAACCCGTACAAAGAAACCATTTAACGATCGGCTCTCTATTAAAGTGCTGAAATGTAAACACCAAATAATATATGATGGGTCTGACGGTTTAGAAATCATTATTCATTACACAAATTGTTCCGCAGTTAACTTTCCAGTCGTCTGCCAAGTCCCAATACCTGTCGTGATTGTTCCTGGAACCAAACCAGCCCAATGACGCCCTTCGTTGTCACTCTACTGTCTTTCTTCTTGAAATATAGGTGCGCCTTCTATGCTGTATTTCAATCTTATTTATCAGTGCTATTCATTTTAGATAATTGTATTTCTTTATTTTCGTTTTATGTCTGAGTCATTTTAACGTTTGTAAATTTTTTTCGTCTTTTTAGCCTTGAGAATGGGACTTGTAGTCCAGAAATATCGGCAATCATAATAAAGTCATCTGTCCTTGTACGACTCTGAGTGAAAGACCTGTCTTTATGAAAAGCTCACCCCAGAGACTGTGCAGGGCTTGAAAATGGCGTGAACAAAACTAACCTAAGTGACGGATGAGTCCAAATAGAATTATGCCGATATTATAGGAAGGAAAATTCCACAGCAGACTGAATCTAAACTGACTGTTCCGACTTGATAAGTTCTATAAAATTTGGTTTACGTCCCTGCTTCCTGATACATCCATACCTGCAAAATAAAAATATATAATCACATTAACAGACGTCAGGTGCGGCAAGCAACAATTTTTGGAATACTGACACTAAAGAGTCAGATGTGACTGAATATTTAAATGAAAAAGCGAGTAACAGTTCTTCATTCTATGATACAAACAACCATTTCTTCTTTCAAATATAAAACTCTGGAAATATTACATAGTTAGGCTTTTTAACTAGTCACTCCATAGCCTTACAACCACATGCAAACTACATTTACTTTACAGTTTCGTCTTACTGAATGGATTTCACATGGTAAAATATGAACAATGAAAATTTAGATACAATAAAGAAAATATAATAATAACAACTTTAATGCCGTGTCAATACACAAAAATACGATCACGTAGGTTATCCATTCATGTCTATCTTACGAAATCATTTTCATCGTGTCCGACTAAAGAAAAGTCTCATTTTGTATATGAATTTTTTATGAATAATATTAAATTTCATTTATAGTTACACAGAGAAATCTTTCCCAGCTGCATTACAGATAACTGCCTATACAATTTTAGACTAAAATTTTTTTCGTAATCTTGTGTGTATATTTTCTTATGATTTAAATTTTAAAAATATCGTTATTCGAGTGTTCATCCAGTTTATCGTTACAACACAATGTACAAATTTATTACATAAATTTCTGAATATCTTATAAGTTAATTTGAACTAATTATAGTTAGTTTCTTAATTTACATCAATAGCGGCTTTATTCCGCTATGGCCTTTTAAAAAAAAGTCTTCCTTGGTAACTAAGGCTTTCGAAAGACATCTTCATTGGAGCATAAATTGGCCAATTATAGACTTGGTTCTTAACACCGGAAGGTATTCCATGACGCTGATGGCCGCCAACAGCCTCTTTCATCTCCCTTTTAAGTTGCTTTGCTAATTAAGGTCCATTTGGGTTTGTAGGTATTAGAAAAACCTTCCGGGATTTTAATGACATTTGCGCAAACCTACTGCCAGCGTTATTCTGTGACTTGGATATCATCGCCAGATAAGATTGATCATTCTACAACCACAGAACGAGAAACAGATGATAAAAGGACGTATGGAAGCTAAGTAGCAAGAGAGACACGCACACATGCGCGCACATACAAACAAGGTTTATAATAATGATTAAAAAAAATCGATACTAAAAAATTACTTAAATAAATTCATTGCTCGTTTCTTTAGGCCCCGTCTACACGGCCGAGCTTTGCTCGACGAACTTTGTTCGATGTGACGTCAGAAGCGGAGAAAATGCGGTAAAGTTCTGACTTTTCCCGCTGTTTCTCCGCTTCTGACGTCACATCGGACAAAGTTCGTCGACCAAAGCTCGACCGTGTGGACGGGCCCTTAGTATTGTATCCGACTCCATAAACTAGAGTTTTCATCTAACTCAGAAATATATTTCCAGAACGGACCGCTGAACAAACGTGACACTTCCATCAAAATTATAATTCACCATCTCACTTTATATTCCATTCACCTCAGCTCAATTCCTAACAAAATGTTTAGAAAAATTAAACATAATTAGCATGACATGACATGAAGTGCAGTGTAGTACTTCTTGGATATTTCCATCATCTGTCACTGTCCTCTGCTGTGCTGATTTGGCTAATGCCCTCACCAACCTGGTACCTGATGGTGTTACGGTAACAGCACAAACCATTTTATCATCGTTTGTTTGTATGGTGTTTTTACGTTGCATGGAACCAGTGGTTATTCAGTAAAGGGACCAACGGCTTTACGCGACTTCCGAACCACGTCGAGAGTGAACTTCTATCACCAGAAAATACAAATACTCACCCCTCAGTGGCATGCCCGAGAATCAAACTCGCGGCCACCGAGGTGGCACGCCAGCACCATACCGACCACGCCACTGAAGTGCTTTATCATCGTCTAGCCACTAAAACGTTTGAACTATTTTTTCGGATGGGGTAGGGGGGGGGGGGGGGGTGTTTTGATGCCCTTTATGCTATTGTTAGTAGTGTAAAAGCTATGCAGAGCATATACCGGCTGTGATGTTTAGGTAATAAAAATCTAATATAATAGATTGTCATATATCAAATGCACTCTGATGATCAAAACTTTAATTTAGAACCTTCTTTCCTTTTTAACGCAGTATACAGCCATATTATACAGGTTAATGTTCGTGCATTTCTACAATAATAAAACTCAGGAATGGGAAAACTGCTCATTCATCGCCGTTATAACGAGGGAAACTGTTCAGTCTTAGCTAGACGTTAACTTTACTGTTCTTGTAGCCTTATTGTAGCGGACATCTGCGATAAGTTAGTAAGGCTATAATTTTATTTTTAATAATATACCGGAGAAAAAAAAATTTAAAAAATTACTGGCAGTTACTATATTGAAACTGATTAACCACAAGCACGCAGTCATATCCCTTATGGCTGTTCAGCGACATCATGAAATAACATGCCTCAGAGCCGGATCAGAGTTCAGAAGAGAAGATTCGGGAATAATTCTTATTGCTACTAAACAATAGTCTTAAACACACAGTCCGTAAAAATTCTATGGGTGTAACGACATGCACATGGATCTAAGACAACCGTGCATTTACCAATTTTTATTCATAACTTCCACGTCATGGACGTTTATCTACAGAAATCTTTATTACTCATAACTGAATATATCCCCAATGTACATAAAAGCCTTACTCGTTTTACAAAATTTACCTTCACTTAATTACCAACACATTACTGACAAGTCATAATTTCACTTATAAGGATTAAGGAATTCATAAGCAATAGCAAAAAATCAGCGATACAAGATATTGGATGGATGGATGGATTATGAAATTTAGGGACAAGCCCAAGCGGATACAAGATATTGACAAATGACATTAATCTAGCCTACCTGGAATGAGGAACACACCATCCAGTCAAAATTTAATTTATTAAGATTAAAGAATTCATAAAACTATAGCAAATAATCAGTGATAAAAGAGATTGACAAATGGCTTTAATCTAGGATACCCGGAATGAGGAACACACCATCCATTCCTAACTGTATTAAAAGTTCAATTAATTGTACTTACAAAAACTAACTTCGCATATTTTCGTACAGCATGATCATTTTAATTATCTTAACAGTTTGAAGTACAATTTATAGTTTTTGGAAAAAGCTCAAACCTTTAAGTGAATTGTCTTCAAGAGTAGTTTCCTTTCGATCTCACGTAATACTGTACTACCAATTTGAAAGTCTGGTGTCAGATGGTCATGTAGGGCTTTTCAGTTATGTAGGCTTATGAAAAATTGTTTGATTTAGTATTTATAATAACCTAGGAAATGTTGAAGCCCTCCTATCATATATGGGGCACCGAGAAGAGTAGAATAAAACCCCTGATTTCACTCATTCCTTTTATATAGCTTTAAAATATGAAAAATGGAGTCTAAGTTTCCTCTAATGTAGCTGGGCATTGTAGCCGCGATCATTCATAAAAACTAAGTATTGCTCAGTACAGAACTCAAAATTGCTTCACTGTTAAATCTAGGATTCATTACCTTCTTCCAAACATAACTTCGTATGGAAGTTTGTCAGAGATGTTTAGGATGTGGATCAGATAGATAAGCAAAGTTAAGTTTAGGTTGCTTTATATTAAGGCTATATAATGGCACATTGTCAACTGCCTTCAGTCATTATTTACAGTTTAAGATTCAAGGGTTCATCGGGGTTAGTGATTCTCGAAGATTCTATGCACTTGAGAAAATTTTGATGACTTGCCATTTATATGCTTCCAGGACTCCACTAAATTCTTAATCCATCTATTTAGTATTCTCGAAGATTCTAGTCATTTGGTTGGGTAATTTACCGTAGTTTTTACCAGAAAAACATACACAAGTAATTTCAGTTAAAAGTAAAGCACCATAACTATTGCTTTAAAATATAAGCTCTTGCAACATCAGGATTGACCTATGGTCTTTAAGATACATCAAGCAACTCAACCCATTTTAAACCCCCTGTGGATTTTAATACTCCACCTGACAAGGCAAACTGCCTAATTTCTTCATCATTCACTTCGGAATTCATGGAAAGAAAACTATCTGCAATCTCTATTAGTAAAGGCAAGGACGTTCATATTTACCTACATATGATCTTTATTGAAAAATCAGAACTAGCTACACCTTTTAATCAAAGCAAGAAAACTTCGCATTAAGTGCAGCATATCAATAACACCAGGCTCTTGTCTCACCTCATTAAAATGTTAAAAGCAACGAACACCGGCGTTCTTAAAACTACTCCACTCCACAGCCAGTAAAGGAAAAAACTACGGCAGAAATAATGTTGGCAGAAATATAGTTTGAACTTTTAAAAGTAAAAATTTTAAAACTGCTAAGATTATGGTCAATAAAATACAAAAGTTTTAACTTTAATGAAGCGAAGCCTTTACAATAGATCCAATTTTCCTCTGTACAGACCAACCAACCACTAAAGAAAAAAAAAAAAACAGGGAACGAAAGGCACCATAAATAACTAACAAATTGAATGACAAACCAGAGAAACTACCGCATCAAACGCCACAGAGCAAGTTTACAAAACGTAAACAAAGTCTTAGAAGGGCACAGGATGTTCTGGCGTAACTCGCCATTTGTATAAAATAGGGTATGTCTACTGTACTAGGCTTGTTCGTTGTATGATTACAACGAGCTTCCCTTAAGAGTTAATCCCTTAAGTTAACTCAACAGCAGTTATAAGTTAAAATTTCAAAATGTTGAAATTAATACAAAGAATTACTAAAAACTCAAAACATTTTGCTGAAAATTGTTACACCATCTTACGTACACTTAAAAATTAAGAAATTGACGTAAACACAAAGTTAAACCACCTTTTAAGTACATATGCAAAATTGAAACTTAATTTATTGCTAACTTAGGAAAGATTTTTATATATATAATAGAGTTCTTAAAAGTATATATATATATATATATAATAAAAGTAAAATCTTTAGATAACTTACTAAAATTATAAAAATAATTGCAAAATAGCTTAAGGTCCTCATAACTTCAAAATAGAATATAATAAAGCGCTTAATATTAAAGCTACTTTAAAAACTTAAAAATCTAATGCCCAGCTATTTAAAGACTGATGTACTTTCACCTAAAGGAAAAGTTCATAAAACTAGAATTTGTGTAAACCTCCCACGCCCGCCGATAGGTCTAAAGGTTTTTTCACATTAACGTACTTGTCAGAAGACAATTACGTTAATGTAAAGGACCCTTAGACCTATGGACAAGAAATGAGAGGGGCCTCCACCCCTACAGGGGCACCGCCCCTGTAGGGGTGGAGGAAAAAAAAGTTGGTAAAGTTGCACAAATGCACACAAATTCACTTTGTACAGGTGAAAAATACATCACTTACTTTTCATAAAGCCAAACATGAGGAAAGTAGTCCGCTTTCGAGAGTCCGATGAAACTTTCTGGCTGGAGAATTTACCTTTTATTTCGGACCTTTTAATTTTCACAGGCTTAATCTGCTTCATGAAGTGTTACAGATGTCAAGAATCTGGAAGTAGTTTAAAATTAGAATTTTAGCAGGATATGGTTTTATTAAAAAAAAAGAACCTCTTACAAGATACGAAGTAAAGGTTTTAAAGGGGTGGCACTTTACGCTAATGCAAAGATTTTAGGAGGTACTTTATTTCAAAGTACATTTTAAGTTACACTGAAAAAATACCATCAGATTTCCTGGCCCTAAAAACTATAATCGTACTGCAGAAGTAAACTAAACTACCTATTAAGTTTTACTCAGTCTAGAAGCAGAAAATAGGATAACAGCTATATCTTAATTTTAGAAGGAAATGCAATTTCAGAGCTTCAGACCAAAATGCAGGAAGTTTTAGAATATTTATGCTCTGTACAGCGAAACTTAAAACCTAAAAATCCTCGCAATAATGAGAATACAAACTTAAAATCCAGAAAATATTAAGTATAATAATAAAGTAATAAAACTTACCCTTGCAAAGCAGCCCAGAGTCGCCACAACTAAACGCAGACCATCCATCACGATACCAAATTCAACCAAATTCACGTAGCACGTATGCAACCCAACACTCCAAAACCGGCGGCTAACTAGGGGATTTAAGCAGACTCGTAGACGAGAACGAACACCCTGGGCGCTGTTAGCGTCACTATCAAGGACCATAAAATCACGTCTTGAAAATTGGACGATTTATGCGAAAGAGTACGCCGTCTTTGGTTTTGTTTACTGGGAAACTAATTGACTGAGTTTTCGTTTTATGCTTGCTCAGTTCTTGATATAATTACCTTCTGTTTATCATAATAGAAGACTTTTATCAATAATTTACCGAAGAAGAGAATGAATATTCTTCGTTGTATTACGTATAGTCACGCAGTAGAAAAAAAATTACTGTTTATCTGTTTTCCCTAGGGTCCCACGCCAACGAAAACGCTCTGCGAAACCTGCAAACTAAACTCGCCACATATATAGTATACATTTTAATGCATCTACATTTTTAGTGCAGATATGCTCTGATTCTTTTATTTATTTGATGTGTACTCCCTATTCATTGTCAAATCCACACTCATCGCACTCGGGAAAAGTCAAGTCTTTAACTTTTTTCTTAAACGGCTTGATATTTTCAGTCTTCCTAATATCATGTTGGAGCTCATCGTATAAGTCTTAGATCGGCGGATTTACAGTTCCTATAGCCTACTTTCGAATTGCATTTTGGATCAAATAACTTGAGTCCATTTTTTTCCTATTTTTGTGGTGACTCAATGCATTGAATGTATTATATGCATTATAATACATAAATAAATCATTTCGTATTTTTCACACATTAATCTAGTTTTGGTGAGGAACCTCTTCAACTTAAGCAATACAGGCGAAATCCTGTCAGGCGGTGCAACCATCTTTATTAGTCTCGGCTCTCTATTTATTAATAAGTATTTAGTTGCATCTCAGGCAGAGTATTTCCTGTATTTGTTCACACAGTTTACAACACAGTTAATCAAAAGGTTCTAATGGAACACTGTCCAATATATTTTTTTTTGACAAAGGAACTATTCATAAGATGATGTTCAATTATATACCCTTGCAATATTTTTAAGTAGGAGACCAATAACAGACTAGTAGCACACTTAAGTCAAGTCCTAGCCGAAAACCACCAAGGTTTCTTATTTCATTTTTCCCTCCTACCAACATAAACTCGGTTTTATTTTCATTTAATTTCAACTGCTTAAATGTCATTCATTCCTTGCACTGGCGAGGACATCATTCATTATCTCATTTGTTTGTTTGTTTGTTTGTATGGTGTTTTTACGTTGCATGGAACCAGTGTTTAGTCAGCAACGGAACCAACGGCTTTACGTGACTTCCGAACCACGTCAAGTGTGAACTTCTATCATCAGAAATACACATCTCTAATCCCTCAGAGAATCGAACTCGCGGCCACCGAGGTGACAGGCAAAGACCATACCAACCATGCCGCTAAGGCACTATTATCTAATTTGTATCGTTAATATCGTTTATGTAAAAACAAAATTGGGTGTCATCTGCAAATAACTTGAACTTTCCCCTACGTCCCTGTAACATGTTTCATAATACAAGATGAACTTGGACCTATAAATTATTGGACCTTGAGATGCTTCTCTTCTTAATGTTTCATAAGGTAGCTTTTCAATTACTCAAAATCATCTTTAGTAATACCAACTGATTCGCAAATAATTTGAGTGATTCATGAATAACTGTATCAAAAACAACGCTGAGATCGAACAGCACCGAAATGCCACATTAGCTCTTTTTATCGTTTCTAACAGGACATTTACAATAGAACATACAGCGGTTTCTGTATGATATGTGTCTATAAGCCGACTGACTACCCATTAAAGCATTTACCCTTTCCAGATCAATAATTACCTGTTCAAGAATAATATATTCTAACATTTAGACAAAGCTAAATTCGGAAAAGGCCCTGAATGAAGTTCGGCTTTGATGAACAAGTTGTTTGTTTAACAGCCACTTTCACAGCTATAGTCAACTTGACATAACTTCACTGTTATACTAAGCATGAACATTTTTCAACCCAAACAAGTTTAGATTTGGCATCGGATCAGTTATACAATTTTTATTCTTTGTCATTTCAATAATCACAATAATGCCATCGTTGTTTACATTACTATACCTCGTTAGTCTATCATTTGTCTGTAGTGCAGCATTTATCCGATTCGGCATTTTCAATGCCAGTAGCAATTATGTTCTAAATTTTCACCTTCCAAATTCCAGAAAACTATCGGGAGCCTTTGTTCCCTTCCACTCTAGTTCAGTTACCTAGAAATATATATCCGTTCCCGCTTCTCGAATTTTCTGATAATAGTTTTCAGTTGTTAGCCAAACAGTCTAGGGACTACTACGTATACTACCAAAGGAAGTTTTACGTTATCCATTTCTAGCAAATTTAATCATAATCATAATAATTTATACTATATATATATATATGCATATAAAAGTTAATATTCGTTATATAATATATATATCTATATATTAATATAATTTCTTTAAAATATAAAAATTATATTTATATATATTTTTATATTAATATAAATATAATTATTATTTTTATATAATATTATAATTAATATATATAATTTAAAATATATTTTTAATATATTTTATGTAATGGTAAATTGCTATTTAATATATTAATCTTTAATATATTATAATAAATTATATATATCATATAATATATATATATATATATATATATATATATATATTATATATATATAGATGTATATATATATATATATATATATATATATATATATATATATATAAAGGCACGGTAGTGAATTGTTAATCTCAGCTCTTTCCTGTTAGAGACAAGCGCTGGGTTCCTTGAAGATGCTGAAATGAAAAACAGCCAGGAAGATGACCAATGCACTTTGAGGTCGAAGACGCCTCGAAGATCACATGCCTTGGGCATGAAGCACCCGTGTTTGCTGGGTGCAACACAGGGCATGTCTGTGTGTGTGTTTGTAATGAACGGTATATGACTTTTGTTATGGGGAATAAGTGCTAAGAGAGGGTACTCACTGATTGCTTGTGACAGAGTGTGGAACATGCCTGATAGAGGTGTTGCGAGGTGTTGCAAAACCATCGAATAAGGTAACGTAAGAAAGAACTTTGAAAAAGTTAACCTTTGAAGTGATAATTACTGTGTCGGAGAAAGAGAAGTGTGGTGCGGTACACATTCTTTTTTATTAACTTTCATGGTTAAAGTGGTGTAATAATTGTGGTCCTTTTTATTTCAGATGGGTTCAAAGTCACCATATAGAAAAATGGATTCTCAAAGACTTTTATTGACTTATTAAAATGTTATAGTTAGTCGGACATAATGAGATAAGACGGGGTGCTTACTTAAATATGATTTGGAGAGGAAACGTGGGGGGTTAGAGTTAATTCCTTTTATTCCATTTTATTAATTGATTTTCTTCCATTTTAATGTTAGCTAATTCAGGAAATAAAAAGTATGTTTTTGTAATAACGGGAGCTTATTTGCCTAGTTTGCTTTTCAGCTAACTCCCCAGAGAGATTCTGCAACAGAACGAGGGTAGGTGTAGTTGCCTGTTAGCAGTTTGTTTCATTTTGTTTAAACGAGTATCATTTGGTCTTAAAAACCCGTTCAAGATATATATATATATATATATATATATATATATATATATATATATATATATATAATATATGATATATATATATATAATATATAATATATTATTATATAATACTATATTTATATATATATATATAGATATATATATATATATATATATATATATATATATCATATATATATGAGTATATATATATATATATATATATATATATACTATATATATATATATATATATATCTATATATATATATATATATATATATTAATAAATATATATTTTATCTAGTGACTGAGAAGAATATAACTTAGTATATATATATATATATATATATATATATATATATATATATATATATATATAATATATATATATATATATATATATGCAGAAGCCAGGTACTATGTCGTACCTCTAAGTAAATGGGGATACAATCCACAATGAAGTAAAATCCTCTTGTAGTTTAAAATATATATATCTTGTACAGGATTAAAGCTTTCGACCATCAACTGTGGTCTTGTTCACTAAAGTGTCACTTTAGTGAACAAGACCACAGTTGATGGTCGAAAGCTTTAATCCTGTACAAGATATATAATTTTTAAACTATAAGAGGATATTACTTCATTGTGGATTGTATCCCCATATTAATTATATATATATATAATATAATATATATAATATATATATATATATATATATAATATAGTATATTATATATTAGATATATATATATATATAAATTATATATATATATATTATATATATATATATATAATCGCTATATTATATATATTTAATATAATATATAAGAATATTTATAGTAATAGTATATATATATAATAATATATATAGATATATATATATATATATATATATAATTAATATTATATAATAATATATATATAATTATATTATCTATATATATATATATATATATATATATATATATATATATATATATGGGGATACAATCCACAATGAAGTAATATCCTCTTGTAGTTTAAAATATATATATCTTGTACAGGATTAAAGCTTTCGACCATCAACTGTGGTCTTGTTCACTAAAGTGACACTTTAGTGAAAAACAACCACACAGTTGATGGTCGAAAGCTTTAATCCTGTACAAGATTATATATTTTAAATTTTAAACTACAAGAGGATTTTACTTCATTGTGGATTGTATCCCCATTTACTTAGAGGTACGACATAGTACCTGGCTTCTGCATATATATATATATATATATATATATATATATATATATATATATATATATATATATATATATATATATACTAAGTTATATTCTTCTCAGTCACTAGATAAAATATCTAGAGGTACTCCACAATGGAAATGAAAGGAGAGTCTAGAAAGGAAAAAGGAAATAGTGTTCTTAATTTATCCCAACAGTTTCGCCTTCCGGTGAACTTTATTGATTGATCAGTTTAACAAAAATATATACCGGCCATATATTTACATTTGACTTCAAGATATACATAAAGCATTAGTAAAACATTTGTAAAATATAAATTGTCTAACACACAGTTCGTCTAACAGTCTAATGAAGCTAATTAAGTAATTAAGTGAAATATAAGTCAATATATTACTTAATTTGCTCTGATCTTCATGTTATGTAGAAAGAGCCAGTCTGTCTTTAATCAACTTATACTGCCATTAGTGTTATTGTTTTCCTTATATTAAATACATGCTGTTTCTTTACATTTCTCTTGATAAAATTATTGTATCTCTTGGTCTGAGTCAATAGCTCTGCAGAAAAGTTCCTGAAAAACAATGAATATCAGGACTGCTAACGGGCAGCCATGTCTCAAGGACCTCTCGACCTGGAATGATCGGGTAAAGTTGCCATTCAGTAGTATGCTTGCCCTCTTGTTCTTAATTAAAGAGAGCCCCAATTGCTTTTGTGAATTCCAAAGGAAATCCAGATTGAAGCAAAACTTGTAGAACAAACTCAATATTGACTCTGTCGAAAGCTTTAGTCCAGGCAAGCAACACTCAAGCAGCTTGTACGCTCTCTGTCCCAGTATCGTAAATTATATCACGGATGAAGTTATCGCAGGATGTAATAGACTTTGCAATGCCTGAGCAATACTGATGTTTCCATATAATTTCCCCTACCACATTTTGCATTCTATTTTTCAGTTTCAGTGCCTTAGCTAAACATTTGTAATCTACATTTCGTGATTATTGTACCATTACCTAATAATATAGGTTTACCCATTTCCTCTTTAAATGGAAAAACAGGATACTTTTCCCCCGACACCTAATTCCACGATTCTTGCACGAATCCTAATACCTCCCAGTATACTATGTTCAATTTCCTCAATTTTGATTTTTAGCACCTGAATATTAAGATTTTTATTAACATGCTGATCATGTTTCATAAACAATTGCTCTAATCATGTTTGCAAAATGTGTAACAAACAGTGCTTCTCGCTACATAACTTTTTTTCAAACAATTAACTGCATAATCTCCATACATGCCATATTATGGTCAGAAAATGTAATAGGTTCAGTGTACACCGTTCTTATTTTTTTAAAGAGATCAGCCGTAATAAACCTGCCTAGACGCGATCCGTAATTTCTCTTGATATACGTATATGGAGGTAGTCCTTTATTAATCAAGTAGTTATCCTTTAAGGCAAGATGCTTAACAAGGGTACATAAAACTTTAGATATCAAATTCAGATTTCTAGAGCTATAATCCATAAGTGTTGCAACAGAGTTGAAATCCCCTCCTAGGATCGTGCTATGAAGTCGATGTTTCAAAAAGTACGAATTTTGGGAGAAAAATAGTTCACTTTCCTTAAGGTTATGAGCGCCCGATAGAGCGTGGATATCGATAATGTGAAGGACACAGTCACTATATTTAAATTTGATCCCAATAATTCTTCCCTCTGTATCATTTTCTTGGTTCAAAGCTTCAACATTTTCATATTTTAAAAGTAAGATCAGCACACCACCTTTCAACAGCTGTAAGGCCAATGGAAATGGTGCGCAGAGGACAAGTCTAGTGCGATGGAGGAAACAAAAGAAGTTATCAAATAAAATATGGAACAGATGTAAACAACATTCTGAATTATCCCTTTCATTAAAATTCTTTATTAATGAGTACGTAACGTTTAGTGAAGCTAACGTTATCTGAAAATGTTCCGTGAAGGGAATAGAAAACCACTTGAACTACCTACCCTATGGCTAGTTTTGTTTTGACTCCTCAATGACTTAATGACGTTTTGAAAGTCTGCGGAAAGTCCTTATTCTGTGTATAATACGAAATTGTACTGGAATTTTTATTTATAAATATGGACGCAGAAATATATTAATTTTTTTAAGAACTCCCATTTTCCCTATTTGAGCATTTGCCAACGCATTTGTAGTATTCTCGGCAAACTCCTCATTTACTTAACTGTTACGGTGTCGAAATATCCTGGCCAGGGTCGATACAGTGTTACGGCCTCTGAGAGAGGTCCGCTTCAGGTTCGATAAGAAATAAATAAAAAAAAAAATATTTCAACACTAACAGTTGAAACTGGGGAGACGAATATAGAAAGAAACACTAACACAACAAAGGTTTATTTACAAGCTTACTAACATAGGTAAATGCAGAATGGTATCTCCTATTTACATAAAAAGACAGAATCTTACACTGCATGAACTGGGGGAACAGTGAGGCAATTCAAATACTTGCTAGTCAATTTGGTAATCCGAGGCGGTGGCTTCACAAAAGGGAAACGGTGATTGCAGACGTCCTCTTGACTCCGTATTGCAGAAACTAGTCTACTTGTAAGGCAGGAAATCCCCAAAACCTCTAGCAGGACCTTTTCTTCTCTGAAGTCTGCTCGACGTCGAGATAACACGGACGTGCACTCCTGAAGACGACTAGACCAGTATCCAACCAACTCTCGAGCAACTTTTTCCTGATCCTTCGTTGGTTCCTTTTTCTCGTATCTCTCACGGATGATCTCTGCTGCTGCTGATCTCTCACTGATAATCTGATATCTCTCTGTGACTAACTGGAGTCTCTCTTTTACGATCTCTCTATATCTCCTCCTCCTGCTGCTACTTCGTCCGTCGTATTTATACGGCATTCTGGGAGCAGAGCCTACGGCGAGCGTCACAGACTCGCGAGATTTCCGGAAGTTCTTAGATGAATCTAGACGAGGTATTGCATCAGAAATTGCGGCTTTTCTCTCGACACATTGGCGCGTGTTTGCGCTCCACAACACGCCCGACGATTCCAGAACAGGCGCCTCCAACACGGGCGCGAAAGCCTCCTTACTGCCGAACTTCTCGAAAATGCGTTCTCCTCTCCTTTAACTTCCTTTGCTATGAAGCAATTACCATCACATTAACCCATAGTTTCTTTTGTTTTAAATTGCAAAGCAACTCTTGGATGTTTTTATCTTTAGATTGCATTAAAAACTGCTGCCTTGAAGCACCGTTTACTCCTGTCAGTAATGGAGTTGAGACACTCTTGGTTAGACAGACTTTTGTACTTTAGTGACGAATAAAACGAACTATACATGTTATCAAATTACCTTAGCCAAGATTACTCTAAATGTTGGTATTAGAGCCTTCAAATTTGCTGCCCGGAGATTGATGTCAAAAGGACTGAAAATAGTCTTTCCAGAAAAAAAAATGAAAGACTTATTTTCTGAGTGGGATGATATAGTGTGGATTTGACAGTTAATCCAGAGAACCCCATCCGACTCTTCGAATGTCTTGTCTAACGTATGATGATGTCAAAGACTCTGCGCTCCCACAGAATTCCTTCGGCAAATTGGGACCAGATCAGAAACTTACAGTAAGAAAAAGTTAAGAGGATAAAGAATAACGTAAGAGGTGTCCCATCCTTTATCATATTGAGTTCTGTAAAAAGCTTAGAAATTCATCTTTACGTTTTCACTATGCACCTAAATTTTTCACTTGGTATGTTTTTGGCAATTAAATCCTTTTCTCTATTATTTCAATGTTATCGAAGAACAGGGAAGTATTAAAAGAAATAATTAAATATCCAGCGATCAAACGTCAGTCAAGTCCATTTAGTTACAATACAGGCAAAAACAGGGTCCTGCAGTACTGCAAATTGAATATTCACAGGATCAGGGTAAGTCCACAGGATTTTTTCCGAAATGCAGCATTATGGATTATACGCATGTGCCAGTTTACTGAGTAATGGAAATTTGCAACGTTCCATGAAAGTTAATAATCTGTTATTTGATAAAACTTTAAGCCTAGAGGCACTGGTGCGAAAGCATGGGTTTTACATTTTCTTAGAACTATGCATAATATTTCTTACGTCAGAACTTTTATTTGGCCATAATGCCATTCTAATCACATGTAAAATATTCCAGGTACTAGTGAGCCAGTTTCATGGAGCCTGGATAACTTATAATCCTTTTATGAGGAATAGATCACATTAGTGAGAACTAAACATTACTAATATTATTTTCTTTTTCGGGTATTAGCGAATGAGTGTAAATCTTGGAAATTACTTTCTTCTTCTTCTTCTTCTTCTTCTTCTTCTTCTTCTTCTTCTTCTTCTTCTTCTTCTTCTTCTTCTTCTTCTTCTTAATAGAATTAAAAAAAAAAAACTTTAGGATTAGGATTTTAAAAGTAACGTAACAGCATCCTAGCTGAAACTTTCGAATTTTTCGCACTTTGTTTTTTTCTGTTTTTATTATGTTCAGTAAAGTAATGCGTATTTGGAACTTTAAAATGTAACTTAAGATGTTTAACTTGTTAAAAGTTCAGCAATAACGGAAAATTAAATAAGTTTACGTAATGTTAGTTTTAGCAATTAACTTTAGTTGCTCTAAGATTCTTTACTATGAGAATGTGAATTTTTCATGAAAAAAAAATTAACTGGTGTTGCATTGCTTTGAAATTTTATACTTCACATATTTCTTTGCTGATTAGTTACTGATTAGATTACTAAAGATTAGTGACAATAATATAACAAGCAATATATAAGGAAACACGTTATACTGTACAAAATACAAAACCCAAATTATAGTTGAACGAATCTACTTTAGTTATCCATTTAACAAAAGAATTTAATGTTCATTTATTTAGTATTCCTAACTATCCGACCATTTGTTTGAAAGGATTTAGACTTTCTTCCGGAAAGCTACTTGGGTAATGTTGTGTTTAAGGCGTCTTCTTTTATATACAGAATAGGCTTTCTGAAATGGGTATTTAAGGTAATGAAAGAACTACTTGTGTTAATCAAGAACTCGTTAGTTGGTCAACGACCCCCACCCGCTGACAAGTTTAAAAGCTGAGGTGATGTGAGAATTGAAGCCTGGCATTGATGATTACTTTATCGTTAAGCCTCTTATTCGATGGTTAATCTGGTTTAAAATACTCAGTGGCCTTTGATGCACCTCGTTTCAATATTTGAAAATAGTGTTGTTTCTAAATTCCTGTTATGTTCTAATTAATGACTACTGAACATCAACTGTAAGCACTGAAAAATAATTCTCTAAATGTAGTAAAGGTAAACACAATGTGGTTATTGTACAGGTGCCACGATCTGAAGTCAAACTACTATATATAGCTGTCTAAATCTAGAAGTTAAATTCTGTTTCTCAAAACTAGCTTACTAGTTACTATAGAATATATGAAATGTACTGTATATTGTCATTGCTGCAGTTTGGCAGTGCATAGTTAAAACGAGGGTACAATTTTACTAATTTGAATAATAATAAACTTAACAAATATATATGTTGTCTGACTTGGGTGCGGAATTTAAGAATTTGAGTGACTCATGTCAAGGTATTTTTATGAATGTTAGTGTCTAAATTCTTGGGGGGAAAGTAACTCCAATCAAAATGTTCTTTGCAGCACCATTTTCATTGGGAGACTCTCCCAGGCCGCCTTTCTTGTATGCCCCATACCTTCAATGTTCCTTAACTTTGCATGCCTGTTAGTTTAAAATGTTCTCAAACTAAAGGTATTTGATTTTTCAGTGTGAATTTACTTTCCCTTAGTTCTTGGCATCCAGGAGTCATATTTTCAAGAAAACGCTCTTATATTTAACCAGTTGCCCTTCGTCAGTTCTCTGCTGTAGCTTTATTAATATTATAATTACAAAGTCTAGATCCTTGAAATTAAGGGTGACCCAGTTTCCAATAAATATTTCGTAAAAGATTCCTTGTTGGTGTTGATTTGAAGTAACTTTTTCTGTACGTATTTCGCAAGTATTCTCTGCCTTTCATTCTTAAATAAATAGATTAGTTATCACTAGACCGTTGGAGTCCCAGTGGGGGATTCTATCGGCTGGCCATTTACGGTACTTGGACTGTTATCCTTCCGAGTTTACCTATTCTGATAATACCAGCAAGGGTCTGTCTGTCTGTCTGTCTGTCTGTCTGTCTGTCTGTCTGTCTGTCTGTCTGTCTGTCTGTCTGTCTGTCTGTCTGTCTGTCTGTCTGTCTGTCTGTCTGTCTGTCTGTCTGTCTGTCTGTCTGTCTGCAAGAAATCGGGTTTTTATTTTATGAGTCATAAATTACATGAAGCAGGTGCCAGGGTAAATACATCGGAACTCTGAACATGCACGCATAAAGGAGATTATGATAAAAGCAGCTAAGAATGCAATGACTATTACTAGACAAAGTATACCTGTCCCTACCAGTGAATGGATATTACTACTAAATCCCACCACCTTTATTAAATTGCAGGCGTCGTGGAACAATGATTCTGACGATGACAAATTAAAGTAGAGTGGTGGTGTTCAAAGTATCATTATGTAGCACAACTTAACAATTCATGATCGTCCATTTTTTTCAGTTAGACGGACACCACTGTCCCACAACAGTAGTAATTGCTGCTACCACTTCGTCTACGACTCCATCGAGCGTACTACTCATGCTATGCAAGTTGTGATGTCTAACCTACCTGACTCTGGTACTTTTCAAAACCACTTACTTTGAATCGGTATGGATCCCACTTCATAGAGGCTAAGGAGCAAAGCAAAACAATCTTCGTATTTTTCTCTTCCCTTCACAGTGCTTTCTTCAAATTTCAATCATAAACTGATGACTACCTAATGCTTGAAGAACTAAACCTCGTGTGGGTATAAGACCAATAATAATAATGTCAACTGATATCCGGAAAATTCTCTTCTACTGACCAAAACAATTACGAAGCCAAATTTCAAATTCAATTTTAAGACTGTTTACAAGCAAATGTTCGTCATGAAACAAGGTCAGACTAATTTAAAATGCATTACAATCCCTTTAAGATTCTCTCTCTCTCTCTCTCTCTCTCTCTCTCTCTCTCTCTTCACACACACACACACACACGCACATACAAGTAATCGTTCAGTACAATTTGCCCAATGAGCAAGAACTCGTGCTAGCACACGGCATCTTCATAACAGAGGCCAGAAATTGTATTATTATGTAAGTGACCTCTACAGGAACTCAATCTTCGGCCTCATTTGACCTTTTAATCGTGACCATGTATCGGCTTACACGCTCACCTTCTACTTGTGTCGCTAGTATAAGCCTATCTATTCATTTATATATATATATATATATATATATATATATATATATATATATATATATATATATATATATATATATATACGTATATATATACATATATATATATATATATATATATATTATAATATTATATATATATATAGAATACGTATATATATACGGAATATATATATAGATATATATATATATATAATATCCTATATATATATATATATATATATAATTGAAGCGGGAAAATACACGGGAAAAAATGATAGTCAGAAATCCAAGCGCTTTCGTCTTTATTCAGACATCGTCAAGGAGCTACTCACGTGCATCTACTGTGATTTTTTAAGCATATATAATGAGTATCCTCTTTGGATCCTCTTTTCTTTTCGTTTCTTCAGCCAAACGTAAATTTTTAGTGAATAATTTCGAACTAATAACGTAAAATTCAACTATAAAGAGGAAAAGCGATACATAGAGCAATGACCTTTCATGTTATGACCCAGTCAAGACATTCCCTTCTGTGTTGTGATCGGCTTAAGGGCCCCCTTGATAGTATCTTGACTTAGCAAATTTCTTTTGTATTCCTTCACCAAATAAAGACGGAGAGCATTATAATGGCCTTCTCTCCTTGATATTTCCAAGATGATTATGAGTTGTCATCTCCCCTTAAGGATTAGCTACTGACCGATATCAAATCCCGAGAAGGGTCACCCACACTTGAGTGACCGATGTCAAATCCCGAGAAGGGTCACCCACACTTGAGGGACATGCGCCCCTTTTTTCCTTTGTAGTACAGTCCCTGAACTAATTTAGCAAGGGTAATTAAATTGAGAGCTTCCTGCCAAGTCATGAAAATTCATGTCTCATGGAAGGTCTCCCTGGCTTAACTCTAACCTTCTACCTGACCTCGGCCCTTTTTCCCTGACCTAGTCCCTCACCATTGTCGTCCCCTTGCTTCCCAACTTCGCCTCCTCGCACTTGCATGACCCTCGTCTCTCTCGACCCATGTGTTCATACCCCTATGTTCACACCCCTCTGCCTGCGTTTAATGTTTCTTTCAGGCTCCTGTGGAAGATTAGCAGCAGAACTGAAAGAGCTGAGATAAATATATACTTCCTTTTTTTCGTCTTTTCACTAATTCCTTTTTGTGGGGGAGAACATTTTTGTAAATTTCATGGTAATAAGTTGTATATGCCTCCTTGTTTTTTCAAAATGTATTGTTTTCGGGATGAATCATCTGTTAACAAGCGTGTGCTCCTCCAAGGTGTGGCTGCCTAAAAATCGCTTAACCTGCCCTCAGGCGTTTCGTCGTTTCTGTAGAGTGAAATCGACCTTATTGCTAATCCTGTAATGTCAGTTTGGATATTAAGCCTACTTTGACTATGTTTTTCCTCTGTAAGATCGGTTGTGCCTGAGTAAAGGGTCGCACTAGACCGAAAGTGCTTCGCTATCTCGCTTTTCATTTTTTTCTTCGTGGCAAAAACCTTTAGTTTTATAATATATATATATATATATATATATATATATATATATATTATATATCTATATATATACATACTATATATATATATATGTCCTATATATATATATATAATCATATATATAATATCTATATATATATATATATATGTATATATATATATATATATATATATATATATATATATATATATATATATATATATATATATATATATATATATATATATATATATAGAGTGTGAAAGGCGCCAAGTCTGACCACAAAGGAAATCTCTTGAAAAGACTTTTTAGTTGGTCTCTCCATTCATTCATAATGACTTCATCACTCAAGGTAGGGGCCACTTGCACAGAAACTAAAGAACCCTTGCATTAATGCCCAAGGATTGCCTTGTGCTCTCCTACCACTGCATTGTGTTTCACGGTACCCAACCAGCTTGTGACAGACAGTTTTAACGCTATCTCTCTGACGTCATTTAACCCATTGGAGGAATACATCAGTGGCATGTCTTGAAAAGCTGTGGCAAACATAATTTTTTTTAAATTTGCAGTGTTTTTACAGAAGGGCTTTTTTTATTTTTGTGTGTTGTGTTCTTTTATCTTTTTCGACAAATGACGCCATGGAAGAGATCATCCTATCTACCCTCCCTCAGCATTCCCAGTGCCCACTCTCCCTCTTCCCACAACCCAACCACCACCCCTCTGTTTGTTTCATCCACTCCCCATCCTCTTCCATCCTCAGATAGCTTTGCCTCTTCCAGACCTTAAAACTCTGTCTCTCCCCTTCCACCTCAACCACTCTTCAGTAATTAGCAGTTCTTTAATGTATTGTACAATGTCACCTCTTCTTTCACTATAGCTATTATTATTCCTGTCAGCCATGATATAACAGACCAGAAGCATCAAGAATTTCTTCAAGGTTGCTTTCTGTTGGCAAGCCCAAATTAGTATGCACAGCGACAATGACTCCAGCACCAACTGTGGATCATATCACAACTCCTCCATTATTGATGACAGGGAACTGCTGATATTAATTCAATTAAATATATAGGGAATGAAAACTAAACTTCCTGCTTCAGTCAAATATTTCTCTTATTGACTATTATATTATTCTTTTGCAAGAAACATTTCAAGGTAACACATCTTTCTTTTACAGGGGATACTTGGTGTGCCAAAAGCCCCCGTCTCACACAATAACAGGTTTCATGACTATTTGAATAGACAATCTCTTCTTCCTTACTTCCAGAAATTAACTGTGGACCAGAAGTAGAATTGCAGTATAAAAATAATTCTCGAGGGAATGACCCTGACCATTCACAATGTTTATAAAGCTCCCAGATAATATTGGAAGCAGAGGTCCTTTTTATATGACATCAAGGAGGAACACTATTGTTGCAGGTGACTTTAATGTTCATCATCACTCTATCAGGCCTAGACATCCAGAAGACCCAGTAATTTCCAGGAGTCGAATTACTGAACAATTGTGATGATCCAACTCACTTAAAGGAAGGCTGGTTAGACCTAACTCTTTGCTCCAGTAATCTACAAGATGATGTTACCTGGCAGTTGCAAACATAATAATCAATTATTATTTTGTCTTGCAATCTACCTTACATCTACAGAGACTTCCACCCTCTACTCTTTCTCCTGGATAGAACATCCATGAGCTTGTACACTCAACCACCTTTGAAAACTTTATGACTACTTCGGTCTATAGAATACATTAATTGTCCCACTTTCTATTTTTTTGCTGGATTTTTGCAATACTGTAACGGGTGCAGCTAGTATCCATTCCGAAGAAACAGTACACTTTCAGGAGACATAGGATTGATCAACTGCCCACCTTAATAAAGAGGTTACTACTCATTCTGCTCATGTTACTTATAAGGTAAGACTGTAAACCTAGTATCAACAGTGTGAGCAAGTGCGCTAACTCACACCTTTTACCAAACTCTGGAAGTGGATTAACAGGGTGTCAAATATAAAGAATCTCATTAGCTCACCCCATTCCAATGCCCACAGCAAAGCAAGCCATGTCATCCTTGTACTTTACAGACAGGACAAGAACTGTTCATCTCCTCCCCCTGGAACTCAGCTCTGCCTAATAGCACTAGGGCTCACCAGGAATACAGATATACCCTTCACCATGCAGGAACTACCTTGCTTTCAAAAGAGGTAAGGATACACCTTGCAGCAATGAATATATACATACAGAAAAGGTATTGGGACTTGAGAATGCATAACCAGTGTCCTGTCCACAGTTAATGAAAGAAAGCCTAAATAGTCTTTCTGGATTTTGAAAAAACCTATGAACTAGCAAACCCTACTGTCATTATCTTTTTTTTAATCTACTACCATGGACACGGCTACCCTCTGAAATAAGAATCAAAGATCCACTTCCAAGGGGCTTATTCTGAATACAATGAACATGACAATAGGACATCGCAAGAAGGAATTCTTAGTCCCTCTTTCTCCAGTATTCTCATGTAAAACCCATAGGGGTAGGAACTTTCACCTGAGCATATGATATCTGCATAGTCTGTCCCCAGCAACCAAAAGACATTTGGTTACAAAAAACAGGAGCACTTTAGTTGTTCAAAGAAAAATGCAAGGAACTAAGCCTGAACATCAACACTAACAAAACCATGGCAATGGCCATGAGACATGCTTGTCTACCCAAAAATCTATCCATCATGGAAGAAGCTAATGAATGGGTAAATAAATTCATTTACCTATGCGTATACATAAATTATTTTCTCTCCCCAGCATAGGAAATTAGAGTCTGGTGGAATATGCAGCACCTGCACTCACAAAATTGACATGGCCTCAGCTTTGCCCACTGGAGGAGATTCAGAATGATGCTATGAGGATCACTGCAGGGATCCCAATGTGGATCAAACTCTGTCTGCTTAGATGAGAAACAAATCTCCCCCCTCTCTCTCTCTCTTACAGGGAAACTGCAATAATCTTCAAAACCTTGAAGAGTGGCAGGGATTGCCCCTGAGAAACAAGTTAATAGTGCCGTCAGTATGCATGAGGATCTGGTCCTCCCCACAGTTACATTGGGAACCTTCTTGCTAGGATGAAAAAAGTCAATATGCAAGGAGCAGCTGCTGCAACAAAGAAAGAAACACCTTGTAACACCCACACCAAACCTCTACTCTGAGCTTTCATTCCCTTCAACTTTAGTGTTAACCTTCGCACTGCAAATAAAGCTCTCTGCACCCCCGCACAACACAAGTCATGAAAGAGGTCACATATAGCACAGTAGCCTGAATATGTATTACAGACAATTCAGTGGACCTGCCACAGCTGCAGCAATAGTCTCACTCTCCCTGAAAGGGAATTGGAGGATATCAAACACTGCATCTACCCTACAAATGGAGCTAGTTGCCATCTTGAATGCACTAGAGGACTCCTGAAACAAACAAGGTGACATCACAATTCACAAAGACCCTAAAAGTGAACTCCTTGCTTTAAGAAACTCAGCACACACTGAAAATGTGTCTCTAAAAACCAACATAAAAGCTGCAGCTGCCTTTGCTCATCAGAACAATGGAAGGAAAATTACACTAAACTGGGCTCCTGGTCATGAAGGAATTCCAGGAAATAAAGAGGCAAACCAGTTTGCAAAAAGCACCTTGAAATGTGATGTTATCAGCACCACTCGCAATCTTTCCCTCAAGCAAAGAAAACAAGATATTTTCAGGAGATTTGACTGGTCATATATTGATACCAACAAGTGTTTCCAGTGTACATCTTAAACAACATTGGATGCATTGTTAACTGTTAGGTTGCCAGAACATGATAATGAAACTTTCCGATTTGTTAACTGAGGTGACAATAAGTGTGAATCTGATTAAAAAAAATTAACCTCAGCTTATCAGTGGTACAATCCACATATGATATACACAGGGGAAAATAAGCAAATATTTTGAGGAGGGCTGAATTAGAGGTTAAATTTAAAAGTACAGTGAGGCTAAACCAACAGAAGCAGCTTTTAGCTAGGGAGCGAGAGGGGTTTGACAGACATTGGCTGTTGTAAAAGATTGCGGGTGTTTTTTGGTTTCTACCACCCTTATACAATAACATCCGAATGCACAACCTTATGGATCAGAAAATTTTATTATCCTGTCAAAATGAATGGGGTTGTTACTGAGTGACATTTTTGTGTATATATTTGAACCAGAAGGATCAGTCTCCCAAAATTTAGAAATTGTATACTCCACCATACTCATAATTTTATTATTGTTATGTATGACATAATTGTCAATAAAAGAAAGAAGTACCAGTCTTAATGGTATTTATATCACCTAGATTGTTCACAATATAACTGAGGAACATATTATAATTTTCATCATGCAACACTAGGTAGTTTTTCGGAAAAGTAAACAATATCTCCCCTGGTGCCAATTCTCCATCACCTGCTTAATAATAACAGCTAAGTTCTGGCAGTCATGAAAAGGTCCAAATAGGCTGATAGGAAACAACGAATGGTAGGTCCACTTACATATCATATAAGCTTTCAGATGCAAGCAGAAGTGGCTGTAGAACGGTCTTCAAAACACCACCCAAAAAACAATCACCACTGAGGACGGTGTTCATGTAAAAATATTAAAATTCAAAGGTTGTAAAGATACCCTAGTTCTCTGAACTGGAGATATTGACTTGTTGTGCGAACACTTGTCTGCGGAGCCTGTGGATTTGCAGCCGATATAGCAAGGCACCTGTTTTCTTACACATGAGCAGTTTTGATAACATCCTTTCAAACAGTTGCAGGTGATAGAACTTCAACGTTGTTCCAGCCATAATGAGGTTAGACTCAAAACTGGGATGTAGTCTCTGTTTATCAGCTCCCACTCATACTCAGTTTGGTTTTGGAATGTGAGCGCTCTTGTCTATCATAGTTGTGTACATAGCACGCCTCAGATGTGGAACCAATGATTCTTCTGTCGGAGGTAGTATTTTCAGTAGGGTGGACTTGTACTTCACTTGGAGTACAACTTTGCATGCATACTTCTTAGAATAAACAGTGATTGTTAGATCTCTTGCTTGACCACAGATTTAATCAGCCATCTCTCTGTGATCATCATCTTCCGCAAATTCAGCTAGGGTCCCAAGCCTTTTTGCTTGTGAAGTTCAGAAAGTTGGTTGTATCCCTGCCACTGAGACTGTGAATCATTGGCAATGCCTTGCAGTAGTTGACTCCAAAGACTTCTGCAAGACTGGATTGGTAGGTATTCGTTTGGAGAGACTCATGCCCAGAGCTCAGGAGGTTCTGAAGATGTATAGTGGCATAGTAGATACACAAGATTATCACATCAGTGTCATTGGCATGCACTATAACCCTGTTTACTCCATCTGTACGAACACTGTGTATCAGTCTCCTCTTGAGTAGTTTCCAACTCTGGCACATGTATTTGTGACTGAGCTGAGATTAAGACTGTCTTTGTCTCCTCAGCAAATCCCCCACCAAGGTAAAGGTGAAGTGACCTTAGTGTCAAGTGGGTACTCTCCTACTTGTTCCACTTTTATGCAAAGATAGCTCAGGAGGTGGGCCTTTTTGTCTGGGTTTTCAAAGAACTCGGTTGGTTCTGGAACTGTGAAGTGATCAGCTACTGTGAATATTTTTTATGGTTTTCCTGTTCTGTGAATGCTTGCTGTGCCAGGTGGTGTTATAATTCACCATGCCAACTAGATAAAAGTCAGCAATGGCTTCGAACTTCGTATCTTTCTTAAATGGCTAGTAGTGGATCATATATATATCAACAAAGACAGCAGTCTTTAATTCATCCTGAGGGGGAAGAAGTTTATCTACCCTCACGACATTAGTGGTTACTATTATGGCTTTCACAAGCAGGGACTTGGTACCTGTCCTCATTGGTGTTCCTTCACTGAACTGGGCTCTTTTGGTGTGTTGCTTCATTCATTCTCACTAACAAAATTCACAATGCCAAGCGTGCTACCACTAGCTACGACTTGAATCATCCACAACAGAGCTTGGACTTCGTCATCCTGTTGATTCTTTGCTTGTTTTTTTAAGAATCTTCTTTGATTTGTTCTGCATCTCAAATGTCTTCAAGCAGACTGTTGGTGTCTTTGATGCAGGGTTTTTCAGTGACTTATTCAGTGCTTCGACTGCAATCAGCTTCATCCACCTAAGGTCCTTCTTTACATCTTGTGCTGGGCTATCTCACCATTCCTTATGATAATGAGTTCATCTGCTTCATTGCAGAATGGGTTCTCTTTAATTACAGCCATGATGTTATTGATCACTTCCAGATCTCTTGTTGTTGCTGTCTGACCTGCCTCAAGTTGTGGATTTTGTGCATCTGTGTCGAGTCCCATCATTCCCTTGAACTTTGAGCTGACTGATGCTGTTAGAGCCTTAACAAAAATCCATTTTGTTCTGGTTGCTTTCATTTGGATGACTCTGTACAGACCACTGCTCTCCTTAACATTGGCATAGTAGATCTGCTCCAAAAGCATGTTGAATGGGACAGTATTGAGTTCACCATTGTATTGTCAAGCTACAAATGCTCCATTCTTAAGGGTGTTGTGAACACTGGGAGCTATTTCTGGCAAGTTCTTCATTTCTTGAGTGTTGATTGGAAGTGACTGTTGCGTGTATTTATAGTGTCCAGCTGCACCAAGATATGGTAGCGTTTTACCGGATTCACACAGGCGGCCGACCCAGTTGTGTAGGTCATCTTGGAACTGGACAAATTGTTCATTATTGGTGCACAGCTGAGCAAGTGCATCTTTTATTAAGTATAACTGTTCGTGGCCAGTTAGCTGATGGTTAAGAAATTTCTGTGTTAAGCTGGTAATGTCATCTATCGGCAAGGAATCGTTGCGTTATCATGCTTAGCCTGGAATTCTAGCCACATCAGTCGCCACAGAGCCTCAGAGATCAGCCAGAGAGCATGAAGTGACTGATACTACTCGGCTTTCCTGCCAAATATCCAATCATAGATAACTCTATAATAACAAACATGATAACCTGATATCGTATAAATTGGAACTGCAAATTTTCGAATATGTGTGCATTTTTGGGTACCATATTTCAGAGACCTATTATTTGGATCTAGCAGTTCATTTGCAAGGTTGTGCGCCTGGATGATGTTCCTGAATGTCTTCCCTTTGCAAAAATACCCCACAACCTTTTACAACACGGTGTGTCAGGTTTCGTCAAAAATGGGCTTTGGCTCCCTAGCTATTTGACATAATTTTAAAAAACCCAGAGATTTCAGTGACAACTGTTGATCAAAGTACTGCTACAACACTTATCTAAGATTACAGGACATGAAAATAATACCGTTAAACCACAAAGGAAAAGAAAAAACATCCTTTAGTTGAGAACAGCCGGATAATGAGAGTCCTTTAGGTAGACAGTATGTGCCAATGAACAGGAGAGAATTTATTTGGAAGAAAATTTTCAAGATAATAGAATCCTACCAGCGCAAGATTAGATCTCTAACTATTGACAATTAAGTCTGTCTGTTAATCAAGTATTGGACCCTCAATGAAATTATAAAACCAGTAACATTTCTTCTTGCAAACCACTATCACTTCCTGAGGTAAATGGTTATTTTGTTCCATGACGGACTACTTTTCTTGTACGCCAATAAAATTCTGGACGATAAAAATCTGAATCAAGTACACTAGAATATGGAGTAAAACACAATGGAAAGTTTTAATTATAAAGCTTAATGTGAGATCCTTTCCAAGACGCTAGGAATTTTAAAGACATGAGTCTACCTTGTCAAAAAAACTACTATCCTAGCAATAGTCGGAACTCAATTTATTTGTAACAAAAAAAAAGGAAACAATCCACACTTGTTCAGTAATAATAAAAAGTAAAAAACTTTCATAAAATTTGATTTATTATGGCATATTAAACAGAAACAGATTGGTACAGACGACACTGATCAAGTGAAAATTCAATCATGAAAAAAAGGAAAGGATATATCTTTAACCTATGAATCAAAAGTCAACAACATAGAGTTTTCAGGAATAACTAATTTTTCAAAACATCCATTCATAAGAAGACAACCAAACAACATAGCAGCACATGTTTTTTTACTTACTTGAACAAGTGGAAACTAATCCATCAAATAAGTTTTACCATCCATTCACAGGCAGATAAGCAAAAGTATCTCCATCAAAATTCTAATGTGCACAAGCTGTACCCCTCAGCCGGAACGTAATTCAACATTCTTCAGAACCATAGAAGTCACTGAAAAGTTCTCAGTGTCACACAACTGTCACAACGTTAGACCGTTCTTCGTCATTATTTAAACCTTTTTATGCCAATACAATTGGTCGACTAATGTCCAATTATTGCGTCCCTATTGTGGAAGATGTGTGTCTCATTCCTCTAAAAAATACTCCTCCAAAAAAAGGATAACGTCATTATTGCTACCAAAATGGAGACCATATAGGTAGGATCGAATTTAAGAAAAGGGCAGATAGATGTCATTACACAAGGCAATGGACAGGGGAAGTAATTATAAAACCACAGTTCACTACTGTTATGGGAAGCAACAGAACGCATGATCAAAGCTGTGGTTTATGCTTTATTTTGATTGTTTTTTTAAACTGAGCTATGCTGAAATATGACACTTTTCACTATTAATCTAACCCAATGGAAAACACTATCAAGATAAAGTCCTTATTGATTAAGCTGAAGGTTGGTTAGCATGACATGGTACAAGCAAGCATAAAATTCAAAGCTATACATCTGAGTGAAAGAGAAGTTTCCGTAATGGCTTGGAAAAAAATTAAGTACTTTCAGTTTTATTTCTGCACTGTATTTAATTATATATATATATATATATATATATATATATATATATATATATATATATATATATTATATATATATATATATATATATATATATATATATATATATATATATATATATATATATATATATATATAATTAAATACAGTATAGCGATAAAATTGAAAGTACTTCATATTGTTATGACCCGCTCGTTCCTTCCTTGAAAATGTAGTCAAGGTGGGTACACACGTGCGAACCGAACCTTGTATTGTAACCGATTCTTGTAACAAAAACGCAAGTGTGGACGGTTCCTCGAACCCGAACCCCGAACCCGCGAGGTTCGAGGCTCCGTTCGCCCTCCGTCCCGCCAATTGTCGGTTTTTGGGCCCCGAATCAAAGGGAGGTCTCTTTGAACGTTACGCCATGTGTGGACGGGACCTGTATTACACGCGTAACAACAGAGGTTGCTTAACTTGTTAACACCGACTATGAACAAGGCTGTCCATAGTAGAGTCCCTTGTTTTGGTCATTCGGTACGTATATGTATACCATGGCTGATTGGAGTGAGGAAGAGGTCCTTCAATTTATTAGTTATTACGAAGAACAGACTTTGCTGTGGCCAGAAACTTCTTGGAATCTCATGTCAGCGAGTAATTCCCGACCACTGTATTCTACCCTTCTAGTATATAACCTTGATTGCCACCATGTTCTTTTATTTCGCTTCATCTTCGTTAAATAATGTATATAAATATACGCGGCAGCTGCTACTTGCATGGTGGCCATCGTCGGTAAACAACCCCGACAGAGATAGACTGATGATCGCAGTGGATTGAAATGAAGTTACGTGCTTAACATGGTTACGGTTCGTCCTCAACATTTTGACACCTTGTAACCGTATATGCGTAACTCAGTTACACATACAAGGTTCGGCTCTCACGTGTGTACCCACCTAATAACACTCTTAAAAACGGCCTCGACCGGAGGGACAAATTATCACAAATAAAAAAATCTACAGCAAAAGGCCAATATTACTGAAAAAGGAGGAATTTACATAAACTTTGGACTTTAGTGTTAAATGACTTTTATATATATATATATATATATATATATATATATTATATATATATACTATATGTATGTATATATATATATATATATATATATATATATATATATATATATATATATATATATATATATATATATATATTATATATATATATATATATATATATATATATATATATATATATCTATATATATATATATATATATATATATATATATATATATATATATATATATATATATATATATATATATGTATATATATATATATATATATATATATATATATATATTATATATATATATATATATCATATGTATATATATATATATATATATTATATATATATATTATATATATATATATATATATATATATATATATAGTAACATAAAGAGGGGGATTCGCTATGATATGACCAATAATATAATATGATATGATATGTATGAGACATCATTGTATGTCATGTGATTTGATATTCCTTAGAAATTGGGAAGCATCGTTTTTAGCTTTTCATGGAGACAGAGAACATCTCAGCCTAGAGAATGCTGATATGCCTTTTTCTCGAGGTGGTGTGACATTAAAATTGTTACCTAGGCAGGTCAACGCTCGTCTGCCGTTATTGGCGTTTGTCAAAGGTGCCTTTGAAACTGATTATGAGTGGTTTCTGGGCGTGAACGATGGGTGTGAGTTTGTGTGTACGTGTGACCCTCTTTCCTACGTAATAGCAATGTAATTAAACCATAGAGAGACTGTTATGGGGAGAGAGAGCAGAGCCGGGATGGCTCTGCCAACGTGTTTCTGTTTGGTGAAGTGAAACTGGCTGAAATGGGTAAGAATTCCTGTGCTTTGGCCAAAGATGTGGCTTGACTGTATTTTTTATATTTTGTAAAGATGTTCTATTTCATTTAATCTTTTGACTTTTTATTTACAATTGTGAATGCTCACCAGTTTGCTCTGTTCTTTTAACAGGCGATTCTAGTAGAGGGAACCATTCTAGAATGGGAGAACTATAATTGGAGAAGAGTGGGATTATTCTTTGGAGAAATGGTGTTGACTAATTATTGTGTTGATTAAACTAATGTTGGTGTTAGATTAATTACTGAGGGTTATCTGAGTTATTTGAACTCTGAGTTAACATTCCATTTAATCATTCCGTTAAGAATCTGAGTTATTCAGTTAATACTTTGCTTTTAAATAAATGCATATTTTTGTAGCCCGTCTCTGATTTGATGACCTAATGAAACAAGGAGAGAGAGAGAGAGGAGAGAGAGGAGAGAGAGAGAGAGAGAGAAAGTGAAAAAGTGTTGTTGGCTGTCAGGAGAGAGAGAGAGAGAGAGAAAATGTGTTACCAAAACCCAGTTGTGTACTGTATATGTTATATATATATATATATATATATATATATATATATATATATATATATATATCTATATATATATATATATATATATACTATATATATATATATATATATATATATGTATATATATAGTATACGTATGTATAATAAAATGCAGTACAGCGATAAAATTAAAAGTACTTAATTTTTTGCCAGCTATTACGGAAACTTCTCTTTCACTCTCGGATGTATAACTTTGAAATTTATGCTTGCTTGTACAATGTCATGCTAACCAACCTCATTTTAATCAATAAGGTCCGTTTCTATAGGGTCACAGAGACTTAGCTGGACGGTGCATTCGCATGTTTTGTCCACCTGAAAACTATAAACATAAATAACGACTTATATCTCGGCACGAAACGTCGAGAACAAAAACGTCAAGATGCGAGAATCTCGCACGAGCAGGAAGAAGAAAGGAATAAAATTGGAGAAGTTTTTGAAGGAAATTACAGTTTTGATTGCATCCTGAACTTTGGTCCCTCAATGAAATTACCCCCAGACGTGAGTTTCGTAAATGCTGATATTGAGTTTAGAATCCAATTACAAAGGAACCCCCGAAGTTCCATCATAGATCTCATCTATAAGGGATTAGGTAATTTTGTTTATTAAATGGTAGTCGGCTCCATATCATCAAGATATTTTCAGAGGTAACTTACTCAGACAATATTATGTTAGTTATTTGATGATTCTTACCACATCTCAAACGGCATATGTATATATATATATATATATATATATATCTTATATATATATATATATATATATATATATATATATAATCTATATATATCTATATATATAATATATATATATATATATAATATATATATATATATATCTATATATATATCTATATATATACTTATATAATATATATATATATCATATATATATATATATATTATATATATATATATATATATATATATATATATATATCATATATATATAATATATATATATATTATATATATAGTATATATCTTATATATCTATATATATATCATATATATATATATATATATATCGATATATATATATTATAATAGTATACTATATATTATATATATATATATATATCTATAGTATATATATATATATATCTATTATATATATCTCTTCTCTTCTCTCTCTCTCTCGCTCTCCTCTCTCTATCTATCTCTATATATATATAATATATATATATATAATATATATATATATATATATATATAATATATATCTATATGTATCTCTCTCTCTCTCTCTCTCTCTCTCTCTCTCTTTATATATGTATATATATATATATATATATATATATATATATATATATATATTATATATATATATATATATATTTGTTTCTTTCGTTTTATTTTTACTATTTATTTGAGGCCCATTAAACACAATTTTTATCATACCTCACTAAAATGGTTAGTGTGTGTGTACCAAGTTTACCGAGGTGGGATATCCAAGATTTCAATTCTGCTTGACCAAACCATATAGCAAACATATACCTAATGTCTTCGAACATGGGCTGATGAGCCATTATTTTTTTCTAAATTCTCTTTCTTGATATTATAGTCTCACTTTCCTCTGCTGTTATTGTATTAATATATGAAATGAGCTTTAATTTACCATCCTTTTGTCATCGTGACGCATATGTTAACTCGTTTCCTTGGAAAATATATGGGAGAAAGTTAATAGTCTTTTGGAATAAATATTAACAATAAAAGGTAGCCTCATGTGCTATATGAATTTAGAATTCAAAATTTTAGCCATTACGACAGCTTTCTGTTAGGTAATGTTCTTCATTGTTCCCCTTCAAGAATTCACCTTAAAAATCCAGAGTAGTAAAAATGAAGTATTTCCATACATCGTTTTCAGTAAATACCATTATGTAATTGAATATTATATGTAATTTATGAGAAATGAAACGAAGTTATTATGCTCCTACTCAAATGATGAAGCTTTTATTTTTTCTTTATTTCTTTAAGGTATCGTTTGTAACAAATCAAGTCGCTTTATTGCTCATGCTTAGTGGTATTTTTCATAATTTTGATTACCCTTTGCTTGTATTGCTACTGACAGCAAATATATTATTAGTAATACAGGTGAATCGTTGGTACTTTCTAAATTCAAATTTAATGAGAAGGCACGCTGCGTCTCATTTCATAGTTCCATTCATTTATCATAATTCCTTTTCTTTGTAATTTTCCTAAGGTTTAATTTTTACTTCTCGTATCATTCTGCTGTTCCAGCTACAGTTCCAGTGTGGGCAAATAATAATAATAATAATAATAATAATAATAATAATAATAATAATAATAATAATAATAATAATAATAATAATAATAAGTCTTATTGAAAGATATTGCTGCATCAGCTGCATTCAACTTGTAGATAGTCTTCTAAATTTTTCTAATAATAGCTTTCTCTCTGCTACTACAACTGGCGAGTATTGCGCCGATATTACTCATCAGGAGCAGTCAATTTCAGGGATGATGGTTACAAATTTATTTATTTGTCACAGTAAATGAACAAATGGGTCAAAATATAAGTTAATCTAGTGGCCAACGTTTCTCTCGGTATCATCCGAGCATGATCACGGCAGTGGGTCGGAGAGAAACGTTGGCCACTAGATTAACTTATATTTTGACCTATTTGTTCATTTACTGTGACAAATAAATAAATTTGTAACAATCATCCCTGAAATTGACTCCTCCTGATGAGTAATATCGGCGCAATACTCGCCAGTTGTAGTATCAGAGAGAAAGCTATTATTAGAAAAATAGATATTTCTGATGCAGAAATATCTTTCAATAAGACTTGTTTGAAAGAGGGTCTCCTTCCAATAAATAATAATAATAATAATAATAATAATAATAATAATAATAATAATAATAATAATAATAATAATAATAATAATAATAATAATAATAATAATATGTGGCGCCGTGGAGGAGTGGGTTAGGTCGTCAATAGACTTAAGTCAAGTTAAGCAACATTGGGGCTGGTCAGTCGTTGGATGGGTGACCGCTCTCCTCGGCGTTGATTCCTTGGGAAAGGATCTTTACCATAATTTCCTCAGTCTACTCAGCTGTAAATGAGTACCTATCCCTGATGGGGTAGGGTCCAGCTATGGGTTAAATAGCAAAACTCAGCAATGATGGAAAGAAATGAAGGAATAAACGACAACGACGTAAATGGAACCTCTGGCAACAGAGGAGCTTCGTCCGGCAACCAGGTATTCAACCCAATTGAAGGGGAAGACGGTCAGGTACTTGGAGGTCGTCATCCAGCAACTGATCACCACAACGACAGTAATCAACACAGCCTGAGATTGGAGCTACAGAAGCAAAAAGGAACGAAATGGACAAGGAAGAAAGAAAAATAAGGAAATATGGAGATGCTACATCAGAAGCAACCCGACAGAGAGAGGATATAGAAGAAGATTGGTCAACATCTGGAATGAGAGGAATAACACCCCCCAAACAGAGCAGAGGCTGGCAGACCAAGTAAGGAACATAAAGAAAAAGAACTGGCTCTCCCCAACAGAAAGAGAAGAACTGGAAAGGGAAATGTCACACGACAACGAATTACACGAAGACGAACTGAGAGACGATGCCACAGAAGACGACAGGTAGGATGAGGTATCAAACAACGACACACGAAGAAACACCGACGAAGTAACAGAGAGGACGGAATGGGTAGAAAAGATTAGACAATGGATGGAGCCAGAGAGAACAAAGATCCCCTCCATGAAAGCCTACAACACCAAGAAATTAAGGGAGAAAACAAGTGAGGTCAATGAAATAATGGGCATACACACCACCAGTATCACAGAAACAAATAACTTGACATATGCAGAGCAAGATTAGTAGCAGAACTGATGGGGATTCGAACACCAACACCACCAGCACAACCAACCCAACAGAAACCAAAACAGCAACTCCTTGGAAAAGGCGCCCGGAAAAGCAAATTATGGTGATGAGATCTTGACTTGGTAAACTGAAAGAGATGGCAGATAAAAGGCTAAGAAAGCAAGAAAACAAGGAGGAAACTCAACGAGAAACTACAAAGTACAAGAGATGGGGACTAAACAACACAATAGAAGATGTAAAACAGAGGCTTAAGGCCAAAGCACATAAGATCCAACGGTACATGAACAGGAATAAGGGATACCAACTGAACAAACTATTCGGAACCAACCAGAAAAGACTATACAGCCAACTAAGAGGGGAAGACAACCACCCAGAAATTCCTGAAGCCGAATCAAGTAAGAGACTCTGGGAAAACATATGGAGCAATCCGGTAGCACACAACAAACATGCAACATGGCTCCAGGAAGTCAAGGAAGAAGAAACAGGGAGAATAAAACAAAGATTAACAGAGATCACAACAGACACAGTCAGACACCAACTAAAGAAAATGCCAAACTGGAAAGCCCCAGGTCCCGATCAAGTCATGGATACTGGCTCAAAAACTTCAAGGCCCTACACCCACGAATAGCAGAACAACTCCAGCATTGTATCTCAAATCACCAAGCACCCAAATGGATGACCACAGGAAGAACATCCTTAGTACAAAAAGACAAGAGTAAGGGAAATATAGCCAGTAACTACGGCCTATCACCTGCCTACCATAATGTGGAAGTTACTAACAGGTAATCATCAGTGAAAGGCTTATACAACTACCTAGAGAGACAAACACCATCCCCCACCAACAGAAAGGCTGCAGAAGGAAGTGTAGGGGCACAAAAGACCAGCTCCTGATAGACAAAATGGTAATGAAGAACAGTAGGAGAAGAAGGAAAACCAACCTAAGCATGGCATGGATAGACCTATAAGAAAGCCTTCGACATGATACCACACACATGGCTAATAGAATGCCTGAAAATATATGGGGCAGAGGAAAACACCATCAGCTTCCTCCAAAAATACAATGCGCAACTGGAATACAATACTTACAAGCTCTGGAATAAGACTAGCAGAGGTTAATATCAGGAGAGGGATCTTCCAGGGCGACTCACTGTCCCCACTACTCTTCGTAGTAGCCATGATTCCCATGACAAAAGTACTACAGAAGATGGATGCCGGGTACCAACTCAAGAAAAGAGGCAACAAAATTAACCATCTGATGTTCATGGACGACATCAAGCTGTATGGTAAGAGCATCAAGGAAATAGTTACCCTAATCCAGACTGTAAGGATTGTATCTGGGGACATCAGAATGGAGTTTGGAATAGAAAAATGCGCCTTAGTCAACATACAAAGAGGCAAGTAACGAGAACTGAAGGGATAAAGCTACAGATGGGAGCAACATCAAACACATAGATGAGACAGGATACAAATACTAGGAATAATGGAAGGAGGGGATATAAAACACCAAGAGATGAAGGACACGATCAGGAAAGAATATATGCAGAGACTCAAGGCGATACTCAAGTCAAAACTCAATGGAGGAAATATGATAAAGCCATAAACCACATGGGCAGTGCCAGTAATCAGATACAGTGCAGGAATAGTGGAATGGACGAAGGCAGAACTCTCCGCAGCATAGATCAGAAAACCAGGAAACATATGACAATACACAAAGCACTACACCCAAGAGCAAATACGGACAGACTATACATAACACGAAAGGAAGGAGGGAGAGGACTACTAAGTATAGAGGACTGCGTCAACATCGAAAACAGCACTGGGGCAATATCTGAAAACCAGTGAAGACGAGTGGCTAAAGAGTGCATGGGAAGAAGGACTAAATAAAAGTAGACGAAGACCCAGAAATATACAGAGACAGGAGAAAGACAGACAGAACAGAGGACTGGCACAACAAACCAATGCACGGACAATACATGAGACAGACTAAAGAACTAGCCAGCGATGACACATGGCAATGGCTACAGAGGGGAGAGCTAAAGAAGGAAACTGAAGGAATGATAACAGCGGCATAAGATCAGGCCCTAAGAACCAGATATGTTCAAAGAACGATAGACGGAAATAACATCTCTCCCATATGTAGGAAGTGCAATACGAAAAATGAAACCATAAACCACATAGCAAGTGAATGCCCGGCACTTGCACAGAACCAGTACAAAAAGAGGCATGATTCAGTGGCAAAAGCCCTCCACTGGAGTCTGTGCAAGAAACATCATCTACCTTGCAGTAATAAGTGGTACGAGCACCAACCTGAAGGAGTGATAGGAAACGATCAGGCAAAGATCCTTCTGGGACTATGGTATCAGAACGGATAGGGTGATACGTGCAAACAGACCAGACGTGACGTTGATTGACAAAGTCAAGAAGAAAGTATCACTCATTGATGTCGCAATACCATGGGACACCAGAGTTGAAGAGAAAGAGAGGGAAAAAATGGATAAGTATCAAGATCTGAAAATAGAAATAAGAAGGATATGGGATATGCCAGTGGAAATCGTCCACCCATAATCATAGGAGCACTAGGCACGATCCCAAGATCCCTGAAAAGGAATCTAGAAAACTAGAGGGCTGAAGTAGCTCCTGGACTCATGCAGAAGAGTGTGATCCTAGAAAAGGCACACATAGTAAGAAAAGTGATGGACTCCTAAGGAAGGCAGGATGCAACCCGGAACCCCACACTATAAATACCACCCGGTCGAATTGGAGGACTGTGATAGAGCAAAAAAAAAAAAAAAATAAAAATAATAATAATAATAATAATAATAATAATAATAATAATAATAATAACGTCAGTACCTATATACGCTCAACTAGATTACTTTCCTTTTTTGTGAAGGAATGAGAAATGAGACAAAAAAAACAAAATTTGAGAGAAGAGAAAAAAAAAAAATAAAAATAATAATAATAATAATAATAATAATAATCAATAATAATAATAATAATAACGTCAGTACCTCTATAAAGCTTCAACTAGATTACTTTCCTTTTGTGAAAGGAATGAGAAATGAGACAAAAAAACAAATTTGAGAGAAAGAGAAAAACTAAAGGTGAAAAAAAACCGCCCTTGGACACAACCTGACGTATTGACATTAGAAATTTCACGATACTTTAGATGCAAGTTTTCATCTCTCTCTCTCTCTCTCTCTCTCTCTCTCTCTCTCTCTCTATTGCTGTCAAATACGACTTGCATCCCGACCTTTCAATGATAGTATGGTAGTCTTCTCTCTCTCTCTCTCTCTCTCTCTCTCTCTCTCTCTCTCTCTGAGATCAAATTAACTTTGTAAATGTATCTTTTGATGGCAGTCATTTCTCTCTCTCTCTCTCTCTCTCTCTCTCTCTCTCTCTCTCTCTCTCTCTCTCTCTCTCTCTCTTGCTGAGATCAAGAAAAAAATTTCTTACCTATACAATTCATGACAGGCTCTCTCCCTCTCTCTCGCTCTCATTTATATAGGTATATGTATATATATGTGTGTGCGTTTATTTATTTATATATGTGAATTTTTACGCCTAAAATCGAATAACATTTTTATATTCCCAATCCATTTGACTATATATATATATATATATATATATTATATATATATATATATATATATGTATGTAGTATGGAGTGTATGTATGTATGAAAAATTAAACTCACAAATAAGTATCTGGATCCATTTCGAAATCTAATAAGATATTCCATTGCTCTTCCCCCACCTCTCCACAAAATTCCACTGAATTCCATCTGCAGCTTCGTAGGATATCTCAAAAACTATCCAAGATGATGTAACCAACTATCGACCCAAAATCTCAGTTAAAATGAGAGTACTGTAATGATGAGTTCAGAAAAGGAGAGAAGAGAACTAAAACCCCAATGAAAATGAAAGCAGGTGAATTGATTGATTGATTATGAAATTTAGGTCTTGAGGACCAAGAACCGGGACCCATCAGGATTATTCAGCATCCTAATGAAAATAGAATTTATACTTATTAAACAAAATGGTTTCAGAGAAGGAGAGAAGACAGAAATCAAACAATTATAGAGGAAATTGCAGTTCTCCTGTCTCAGATTACATGGTTTTCATGACCATGCTCAAGCCATCGTGAATAAATCGAGCGTTTGTGATATCAATGTCTCTCAATCTTTGGTACGGATTTCTTTAGGCATGGCGGGGAGAGGAGGAGGAGGAGGAGGAGGCGGAGGAGGAGGAGGAGGAGGAGGAGGAGGAGGAGGAATGAAAAAAAAATTAAAAAAAATTGACCTAAAAAGTCGGTCCTAATGAATGACTGTAATTTTAATTTTTTTCATTTATAAAAATCTCTAAATCACGTCTGTCAATTGGCATGGCCGAAAATGGGTCCCAATGTCAAAATTGGATTCTAAGGGGGGAAATGGGACCTACATCCAGCGGGTCACAAAAGTTGTAAAAGTTTCCACAATGACGTAGACGTATACGAGTTCAAAAATGAAAATGGAAATGAAGTAGACTGAGCTCTTATTGTATATGTTTGAATATTGGTGTGGAAGTCTCCCTGAGGATGTCACGCGACTGGAACTTCAAACATTCAAGCGAAGATACAGTGCACTATCAACCTACAGCAATTCTCTTTCTATTTTATAATTTACTGACAGTTCTACCTGTTCATTTATCCATTTTTTTATTTAGTTTTTATTGTCTAATACCGGAATACCTGATCTCTTCTTTTCTGTTAATACTTTAAAGTAAACACCTTAATATTCATTAGAAGCTGTAAGATTCAAGTCAATGTGGCTTTGTTCCTGTGAATAGGGTTCATCTTCTGAATGGTGATAATAATCATATTGTGGATATCTTAACCAGTGGTGTGAATGTTATAAAAATGAGGATAAGTTGTAAGAACAGATTTTTTTTTTTTTTCAATTATATCTAAACTTATACAAGGTTTGAGAGCCTTCTCATCTCTATAGAAAAATCGTTTGAAATATGAATATGGACGCATGAATGACAGTGATAAATAGAGGTTAGAAAAATAGGAATTATTATATAGCTACCCTTCCCTCGGAAGTTAATTTCAAATTACTCTTCTTCTTCTCCTTTACTTTCAAATCTCTTCTTGTACTTCCCTTTCATCCGTCCCCTGATGGGTAATAGCATATTTTCTTCTCTATCTTTCTGTATAAGGTTCGCGTGTTGCAACAGAGCATTGCTTAAATGTAGCTTCCATCCTCTTTCTTGCTATGAATTCATGTTACATTTTCTTCTCACCTTTCGTAACCCAGAAAAATAAGGTAAAAATATAGTAAGAAAGGGAGTGAAAACAGTTGGGTATCCTGGGGTCTTCAAGGTGGTGTATCTGTTTTTTCACTACAACTACCATACTATATTATTATTATTATTATTATTATTATTATTATTATTATTATTATTATTATTATTATTATTATTATTATTATTAACTTCAGCCGGCATGTACCAAAATAAAAAGTGACTATATCATTATTACTATTCTTCTGATGATGAACCCTATTCATATGGAAAAAGCCCACCAGGGGCCATTTACTTGAAATTCAAGCTTCCAAAAAGTATGATTTATCTGAGACAAGTAACAGAAGCCAACAGAAAATTCAGAAAGAACAATTTAATAAACAGATAAAAATATCAGTTAATTACTCAAACAAAAGGTCAATTGCTTCAGGGTAGTATTGCAGTGCATCTTCGCTTGAAGATTTGGAGTTCCAATTGCAAGACATCCTCAGAAGGTATGAAGGACCTCTGGTACTGAGAAATTCAGCAGCAAGGAACATTTATGACTTACTCTTGTATTTTTATATCGTTTATTTGCTTTATATCTCCGCAATTACAATTTATGAATCAGAGCGCTTTATCAGCTCGTATATAGCAATCACCCTCTTTCATTGACTCCGTAGCAAGCATCAACTTGTAATGCTTTAAGCTGCAAGCTATTATCATACACCAGAAATTCCTAATAAATCCTTGCCCAGCACTTTAAATACAAATGATTCTGCATATTCACAAATATCAAGCTACAAATGTCGTTTAATATAATGTAAACTTTAGGCAAGAGGCCAAGCGCTGGAACCCATGAGCTCATTCGGCGCCGAAAAGGAAATAATGAGACAATTGTTAGGAGAGGGTGGAAAGTAAGATGGAAGAATGTGAATATGAAGGGATTTGATTTGATTTGATTTATATAGATTTTTAGCATTATTCCAAGCACTGGGACAAGTAAGGCCATTCAGCCTGAAACGGAAATTGACAGTAAAAGATTTGATTGGAGATGGTGGACAGTAAGATGGAAGAAGGAGAATATGAACGGAGGTACAGTAAAAGGAATGAAAGTAGTTGCAGCTAGGGGCCGAAGAGAGGCGGCAAAGAACCTTAAGTAAAGCCTACATTGTACCGAATGAGGTGCACTGACGGCACTACCTCCCTACGGGAAACATGAACGGAGGTACATTAAAAGGAAAGTAAGGGGTTACAGCTAGGGGCCGGAGGGATTCTGCAAAGAACCGTAAGCGATGCCTACAGATCACCGTGTGAGGTGTACTGACACACTGCCCGTGTGCGGGAATTATAATTGATAAGTGGATCGATCCACTGCAGCAACTTGTTGACAGCACAAAAAAGTGGGAGCAACCATAGATGAAGAGATTAGAGATATTGGACAGTGTATAGTAGCCAAACCAGTTGGTGACGTGCACTGCCTGGCGCCATTGCTATGTGATGATTCTCAGGTAAACAATGGCGTAACCCATACAATCTAATGGGAAACTCTGTACTCATTAAAACGTGCTTTCTCGGATGTCCGTCAAGACTGTCTTATGATTTATGCACCATTTACTACATACAATATGTACTTTATGCAGAAATAAAAATATCTAATTTTGCTGGTATATTTCTTCTACAGTTAAGCCATAAAGTTTTGTAGATATGGCAACTACATTATGGTTATTTTCTAAGCAGTCTTTAAAGATTGGTAAATTATCTTTGCCGAATTTACCAAAGAAAATGTGTACTATACATAGAAATAAAAATTCTAATTCTGTCTGCTGCAGTTTTGTATACACTTGAGCAATATAGTTGACAAATTTGTCAACGTTATGTCCTTTTCTTTCCACTACAAATTTCCTGTCCTGTTTTATTCTCTAGAGGCAGAACTAACTATTATCGTTCTTTATTCGTGGGTCATACTGACACAATAAAATTTCACAATATTATTAGTAAGATAATTGTTATCTGCAACGCTGTCATCCCATATAAGCTTCATCTATAGGCATAATATATGTTAATATTAATAATAGCCTTGGTTCAAAAGGCTGATACCTAACAGCCAATATTCACTAGTCTGTATTGAAACAAGCTCATCTTGGGCAAGGTCAAAGTTGGGGTTTTCAGTTTGAGCCCGATTTTGGATCCCGGGATTTCGGGACAATTAGAAAATAATCCAGGAATTTCCCGGGAAATACAATTATTTTTTAGATATATTCTTATTGTTAACCATTCAAAGTAAATATTTGATACGGATTAAAAGATAAAATCTTTTACTGTTATTTGATGGTAAGAATATCAGGGAATATAACTTTCAATGAGTTGCATTGGCAACTTTGCTGTCATCTTGCAAAATGTAAACAACTGATTTGGTTTGTTTTGGTAGGACATGCATTTCTTCAAATACTAAATAGCTTTGCCCAACAACTAATGATAATTAATGATATCATACAGATATTACTCAGTCTCCACTTGTGACACTATTTAATATCAATTTTGAAAGCTGCGCATGAGTGTAATACAGATGTAATAAAAATTATATATATATTTATATATATATATATATATATATATATATATTATATATATATATATATATATATATATATATATATATGTGTGTGTGTGTGTGTGTATGTGTGTGTATGTGTGTGCGTGTGTATGTGTCTGAAGACTGCAGCATATAGTAATTATTAGTAAAAGAATATTTTGCCATGTTAATTCTAACATATTCATGTGCCTTTCTGTTAGATTCCGTATTGTTTTATTTTTCGCTAAATCTTGTAAAGAGCTCCTCTATTCATAATAATAGGCTTTCCAGAATTATATTTGTTTTTATTTGTTGGAACAAATACTTTTATGCACAGTATTGTTTAGTTTTTTGCTCAAGAAATAATTATATTTCTCGTTATCAAGAAAAATAAACAATTTCTTTTCAAAAACTCCGGATTTTCTATACTTTACCTTTTTCCATACAATCGTAATTTTTATACAATGCTGTGCATAAAAGTGCTTGTTTCAACAAAGGAAAATATAAATTAAATAATTCTGAAAAGGCTGCTATCAAGATTTATTGAAAAATAAAACACAAATTAATACGGGATCTAATAGAGAGGCACATGAATATTGTTGGAGAAATAACATTGCAAAATATTCATTTACTAATAATTACTGTGTAGCAGTCTGCAGACCATATACAAAGCTATGTAACATGCCACAATCATACTGACCTGTAATTCAACATATTTATCCACATTTTACAGTTTAAGTTAGGGTAGCCTGTAAGAATAGCTTAGACTTTCATAGCTAGCCAAGACCTGAGCTGTATTTCATAGTCTGTGGAATGGGACAGATAGAAACATCAGTATTCCTGAAGGTTATGCCAAATTAGGTAACCTTTGCTAAGATAAGGTTAACCTCTGGTAGACTACCTTGGTTATTTGATGATCAATCCTGGTAGACTGGCTAGTCGGTAAAGTGTACTTTTAAAGTTATAAGTAGTATAAATTTGAAGTATAGGGTAAACATGGTAATGGTAAAATTGAAGAATAGCCACTACCTTCAAGTGTTCTGGTAGATCAAATTCAGCCAATTCCTCTGCTTACAATGAGGCTTGAGAACTTATTGATGACATTGTAAATAACATTATAATACTTCATTAAAACTTACAACTTCAGCGGGCCCAGGGCTAGGCCTCATGATACTACGTACATTGTAGCACACTTTGCAGGGAAGATTCAGACTTAATTATGGTTAAATGGACTGACAGTAACCCTACACGCTAATTTATTAGGATACCTGAATTTAATGTCAAATAGGCTGTAATTATGTTATTAGCTCAAAAAGCAGCCGGGTAGTTGACTGCAAGTTGACTGTGACCTAACGCACGTTTACTCGAGGTTGTTTCAACACAGTTTTTAAGATTTTCATGAATGAAATAGGATCCCCCGTTCTCATGTGATCCTGTTTCTGTATGGCCCAGCAATGGGTGCCAGAAGTGGCTTTGTTGCTGCTGGTCTCTGCAGTTGCCGTTGCTACTATTTCTCAGAATCATCGCGATCGTCACTTGTCTGTCCAATATTCCCCTCCATATCTATGGAAGCAACCAACCTGTGACCACTGATCTCAAGAGAAAGTAGATTGGCTACAAAACACACAAAGTTATATACTTCATACCGCCATCTTTCTTGCTAGCAACCGCAGAGAAGCTAGATACTAATATATGGATTTTTTCGGCAGCATTCCAGTTATTACCACAATTCTCTTCTGCCAGTCGCTTGTCTTACAGTCAATTTTTCTTAATGAGTAAAAAAAAGAAAAACATAGCGTCAGTAACAAAAAAGATGAGGGAATGTTTATAAGGTTATCAATAATGTCAGTAACTGGGAAAGGTGAGGGAATGTTAATAAAGTTATCAATAATGTCACTAACAAGGAAAGATGAATGTTTATAAGATTATCAATAAAGTCAGTAACAGAAAATATAATGTTTACATTGTTATCAATAATGTCAGTAACAGGAAAGATGAGGGAATGTTTATGAGGGTATCAAGGGGGTTAATAACAGGGAAGGATAAGGGAATGTTTATAAGATTATCAATAACGTCAGTAGCAGAAAAGACAAGAAAGTGTTTTTAAGGTTATCAACAAAGTCAGTAACATACAAGATGAGGCAATGTTTATCAGGTTATCAATAACGTCAGTAACAGGAAAGATAAGGGAACGTTTATAAGGTTATCAATAAATATCAATAAAGTCAGTAACAGGAGAGATGAGGGAATGTTTATAAGGTTGTCAATAACGTCAGTAACAGGAAAGATAAGGGAACGTTTATAAGGTTATCAATGAAGTCAGTAACAGGAGAGATGAAGGAATGTTTATAAGGTTATCAATAACGTCAGCAACAGGGAAAGATGAGAGAATGTTTAAAAAAATAAGCAGCTGATAATGAGTTATTGAGAACTAATTGGTGACTATGTGAGTGTTTGGTGGCATGTATTCGAAACCTTTGTTTTGGAAAAACTTAAATCTATTTGGTCTCTGCGTGTGTATAATAGCCTGTCAGAGAGAGAGAGAGAGAGGAGAGATAGAGAGAGAAGGGCGCTGTAAGTCTCTCCCCCTTTCAAGTCAATAATAAGCCTTAGGGTGTGGATCCCCAAACGCAGCAGAAGAGACACACCAACCGAGATTCTTCAGAATAATCCAATTATCTGAATCTCATGCGGAAATTCGTTTTCTTCAGTGATTTACCGATAATTCATTCGTTGCTTCTATTGGCTTCTCTTGATGCCTTTTGCATTTATAAGGCACAGCCAAGTCAGATTTTGTCTTTTCATTCATTCCTCCCTTAAGACAACATTGCTGAAGTGTTTAGCTACTTTAATGATAAATGGTTGATAGATATTCCTCTCTTGCCTAGGTCGTTACAGTGGGAAATGATTTTGCAAATGCCATTATGAAAACTAAGCGTATATATTTTTAGGAGACGATGAAATCAATCTGAAAAAATTAAAAATATTTATCTCACGATATGTCAATACTACATCGTAATCCTTCAAAAATTTTATGCCTTAACATATTAGTAAATAACTGAACTACTAAACACACCTCCAAGAACACAAAGAATAAGCTACAGTAGTGTTGTTGTACCTGTTTTTCACTCAAAGCAATAAAAGGATTTCTCTCAACATCGCATATTCTATCTGAATGTTTATTGCAAGCCCTTTTCTATTTTAAATGTTTACTATATTTGCTTAACGACTTTCAGGGCCATAACAATAGCTGGTCTGAAGAATGGATATCGTCATACTGGTCGGTTTTTCTTTTTCTCTAACGATGCACCTGCAGTTAATCTAATCCGGCATATTATTATTACAAGAAGCACCCGTAAAATTTCTAAGGATGTTCAGTGTTTCAAAAATATTACATGTATTGTAATTACGCTCGAGAATTAGAAATGGCGAAGATGACGCGGTAAATGTTTTTCTTCATGCGCAGTATCATTCTGCTCGTACCAGCCTTCCCTGGCTGCAGAAGTTAATGTCAAATATTCTAAATCACTGGGAATATAGTATTGTGTAACTGACTGACTAATCACTTATGCCCCAGTTTTAACATCTATTTACTTATTCAGGCCAATGTTGAGTCTGGTATCTATGCCCTGAATCAGAGCTTCAATATGTCTTAAAAAGAACATGGTTATACAACACAAGTTGGGGAATATACAGAATAGTCTCGTATCTACCAGGTAATGGAAAGGCTTCTCACATAACAAATCTTTGCCTCTCAAATAGGTTTTTTTAAACAATTTTGTGAATGATACTGAATCCCATTTACTGGGAATTATGTAACATGTCCTTACTAAGATAGAAAAACTCCGCTCCGAGCTACAGAACTTTCTAGAAGGTCAAGAGGTTATGTATAGCTCTACTAAATTTTAATACGCTCGGTTGTTACCCTAAGCTAAAATATGCAAAGTGTAAAATAAACAAGCCTCGAAACTTTTAAACTAATAATACTAAATCTGTAAATACCGAAGTTTCTCTCAGTTTCTTCTTCTTCTTCGTCTTCTTCTTCTTCTTCTTATTCTTCTTCTTCTTTTTCAGAAAAATGAAAATTTATGAATTTTAAATAATTCATTTTCATTGCCAATACAACATTCAGTATATATCTAAAATGCAACTGTTAATTTAGTTTCAAATGGAGAGAGAGAGAGAGAGAGAGAGAGAGAGAGAGAGAGAGAGAGAGAGAGAGAATTGTTGTTGCAGTGTAATTTAGTCATTTCAAGATTACCAGAACGTAATATCACATTTACGTTATGTACAAAACATCGTTTACAAATAAAAGTATGGGAAGGTCTCTAACAGTAGGCAGTGACCTGGAAAAACCTGATAGTATAATTTAAAGTAATATGCTACCAACATATAAAGAAAAATGTATACGAAATCTACGGCATCATTTATACAGTTTAAGAAATATATACCCCTAAATCAAGTTGATGTTTAAAGAGTGATGGCCTGGCGCTACGTCTGATAAATGCCTCTCCGACAGGGTGCTCATCTAACAAGTTCTCTTCCGCAGTCCATCAAAAACCGAAAAGGAGGAATGAGCTGCACAAGTATTTTTTTCTGACACTATATGCAGGCGCACGCGCGCATATATATATATATATATATATATATATATATATATATATATATATATATATGATTATAATCCCTTTAGCACGAGATTCATTTATCACACATATCCACAGGTGAAAAATAAGAGACAGGGTGTAGGTCCTGACCGGTTTCGGCTTTATTTTCAAGCCATTGACAAAGGACTGATACATAGTATTAGAATTCACGAGTATATATACTACAAAGACAGTGCTGACGAACATACACACAACCGTTTGAGACTGCAGATCCACCCACAGGCAGGTGTCAAGGTAGGAGTTGTTTCAAAAATCATTTGGCTAAAATTGACAATAAATTCTCAAGGGATACTACCGCTTAGGGTACAAGTCCACACCTGACAGGTGTCAGGGAGGCGGGGTTGAACATCTCATTACCACTACTGCCCCCTTTACTGTGTTTACAAATATAATAGTCCTATTTTTCATATATCTCTACAACCTACCTTAAAATTTAAACAGTTTACAAATTTCTATTGATATTAAGGGATCAAGTTTATACATTCCTTGACTGATGTTCATATTATTGTTGTAACTTTCTTTTATAAAACTAGATTCAATGATATTCCTTTCCAATGCATTATTAGAACACACCAGCTTTTTTGCTCCTTCCCAGTTAATAGCATGATTGTTCTCACTAACATGTACAAATACGTCACTATTTCCATGTGCATATCTCACACATTGTTTATGTTGTTCTATTCTTTTTTCCAGTGCTTTCCCCGTTTGACCAATGTAAAAGTTGTCACAAGACTTACACGGGATTTTATATACACATCCTTTAGCATTGTCGGGGGAGTTCTTAATAAGTACCTGTTTCATTGTTTTATTGTTTTTAAAAACTTCATTAACACCGAAATTCTTCAGGAGATGTGGGATATCTTTCATATTACTATTATAAAGTAGTACAAGCAAATCTTTGTTGTTATAAGGTTCTTTTTTATTTTCATACATGGTCTTTTTTGCCGCTTTTAATGCATTGTTTAGTACATTATCTGGATATTTCAATTTCTTGCCTGTATTCCGAATCTTATCTATCTCCTCATCTATATATTCTGGGCTACATACCCGTAGTGCTCTTAAAAACATGGATGCAAACACTGATCTTTTAACCTTTTTGTTTTGTCCAGAATAGAAGTGTACATAGGAAGAAATATTAGTAGGTTTTCTGTAAACACTATACTTAAACCCACTACTATTTCTCCGTATGAGGACATCCAAAAAGGGTAGGCATTCATCTTTTTCTATTTCCATAGTAAATTTAATTGATGGTACTAATTGATTTAACCTGGCAAAAAAGTTATTTACATCTTCGTTCCCTGGCCATACACAAATTATGTCGTTAACATATCTAAACCAAGGTACATTGCGTGGAATTATATTATTTAAAATTTTCTTTTCAAAAAATTCCATATATAAATTACTTAGCACTGGGGACAGAGGGTTTCCCATTGCCATACCAAAATTTTGTGAGTAGAATATTCCATTGAATTCAAATTTACAGTCTTTAACACATAATTTTATTAGTTCAATTAAGGTGCTTTTAGAAAATGGAATATCCAGTTGTTTGTTTTCTAATAATTCCGATAGAAACTCCAATAAATCATCAATAGGCACTTTTGTGAATATTGATACTACATCAAAGCTCACAAGTTTCGATTCACTATTAACTTTTACACTATTTAGTTTATCTATCAAGTCCACATTATTCTTAATATTGGCATTAGAGATGTTACTTACCAATGGGTTAAGGATATCCACTAAATATTTTGCTAATTTATAAGATGCGGAACCCACTAAGCTGATAATTGGTCTGGCAGGGAAGTTTGTTTTATGGGTTTTTATCGTACCATACATATACGTTAGCGATGGAGAGGTCACACACACCTTCTTTATAAGGCTTTCGTTGCCTTTTAACAGATGTTTCACTTTTTTATTGAATCCACTATTCACACTTTCTATCTGGTTCTTATTTAATTCTTTATAAGTGCTATTATTACCCAAAAGACTTTCCATTTTTTCTATGTATTCATTTTTGTTTAGAATTACTAGGGCACCTGATTTATCTGCTTTAGTCATGTGTATATCTTTATCTTTTTTCAGTTCATTGATGGCATTCATAAATCTTTTGGGTACGTTTGTGGTGTCTGACTTTTTCATGCTTCCATAAATCACTCCCTTAATTATGTTGACCTCTTCACTAGTTAAATCACTATAATTTTCTAAGTTGCACAATCCTTTAGTAATTTCTACACTATTTATACTTCCAGTATAAAGGAATATCATTGAATCTAGTTTTATAAAAGAAAGTTACAACAATAATATGAACATCAGTCAAGGAATGTATAAACTTGATCCCTTAATATCAAAAGAAATTTGTAAACTGTTTAAATTTTAAGGTAGGCTGTAGAGATATATGAAAAATAGGATTATTATTTGTTTGTAAACACGAGTAAAGGGGGCAGTAGTGGTTAATGAGATGTTCAACCCCGCCTCCCTGACACCTGTCAGGTGTGGACTTGTACCCTAAGCGGTAGTATCCCTTGAGAATTTATTGTCAATTTTAGCCAAATGATTTTTGAAAGCAACTCCTACCTTGACACCTGCCTGTGGGTGGATCTGCAGTCTCAAACGGTTGTGTGTATGTTTGTCAGCACGGTCTTTGTAGTATATATATATATACTCGTGAATTCTAATACTATGTATCAGTCCTTTGTCAATGGCTTGAAAATAAAGCCGAAACCGGTCAGGACCTACACCCTGTCTCTTATTTTTCACCTGTGGATATATATATATATATATATATATATATATATATGTATTATATATATATGTATATATATATATATATATATATATATATATATATATATATATATATATAATATATATATATATATATATATATATATATATATATATATTGTCATTAGGTTCCCTCATATTTCGCCATTTCTTCTTTCAATTAGCGCAATGTTAGGAAGCCCAGAAAATGTAAAAAATCTTATTTTCACATTCATAATAAATTTACGGGCGAATTCGCCTCTGCCTCTTACTCACCACTTCCTCTTAAGGCCATGCCAACGCTGGTTAAGGGCAATCAAGCACCATATTTAAAGCCATGCCACATGGATAATATCGGAAGACCTCATTGCAGAGATGCGCCAGAGGACAGGTAACCCCCTCTGCAGGGATGCCAGCGCCCCATCTCCAAAGGCATAAAAGGCCAGATAGCACCAGATGAATGCACTCCTCTGAGCTAACCCCCTTGAGAAGGTGGCTGTTTGCCTGCCAATGTGACCTCAGTGGCGTGGTTAGTTTGGTGTTTGCTTCTCACCTCGGTGGTTCGATTCTCGGCCATTCCACTGAGGAGTGAGAGATGTGTATTTCTGGTGATAGAAGTTCACTCTCGACGTGGTTCGGAAGTCACGTAAAGCCGTTGGTCCTGTTGCTGAATAGCCACTGGTTCCATGCAATAAAAAAACACCATAAAAACAAACAAACCTCCCTTGCACATTATCTTCTACAGAAGGTAATGTGCAAATTCCAAGGTTTTAGCTGTCAGTCCCATCTCACGTCTTCAACTTATTTTCTTTCCCAATTCTCGAGCGAGTCCTGTATTGTGTTATGTGTATTTTTGTGGACCTTCAGCCAGGAGTATTTCTCAGTGATAAGTAATGTGATCCATGTGAGATTAAGTTGTTAGGTACCTTCCGTAAATCCCCCTTGATCCTTGACCACGTGTCTTGTGATATCTGTTCGACTCCCCATCGCTTTTGTTGCAGACTGCAGTAGTTCAGCTGTGGGCGCTGAACTCTTACCTTGTGTGTTCTAGGGTGAAAATCTCCCCATAATTTTCTTTGCGTTACGTGCCCAGACACCTCCGGTCAGTCATTCATCCACTTTAAGATTTAAATCATTGTTATTTGTCATCTGTGTTAAGGGATCCTTACATCCACCTCGTACCTATATGGCGTAATCCTTTTTTTCTTCTGATAAGATCGAGTGTAAAATAATATAAGTCAGTTAAGCTAACCCTTAGTGTTTACCAAACTACTACCCAATCTGAAGTAGGCCCTCAGCTGTAATTTTGTGTATGTTCGGACCCCTTGTCAAGGCTATTATCAGATCGGCCTCATTTCCTCATCCTCAGTTGCGTACTCCCAGGTACTATCACATCAATATATATATATATATATATATATGATATATATATATATATATATATATATATATATATATATATATGTATAATATATATATATATATATATATATATATATATATATATATATATATATATATATATATATATAGAGATAGATATATTATATATATATATATATATATATATATATATATATATATATATATATATATCATATCATATGTTTTATATATATATATATATATATATATATATATATATATATATATATATATTATACATATATATATAACACGACAGAAACGAATTCAAACATTTCGCTATACAGATGATTTCATGAGTTCCAACAGACAACCCTAAAAGCATTTTCTCAATCACAAGTTTTGAACCATTCGGAAATTTACTTATTGCTCATATTTTTTCTCCGGGGAGATTACAGCACCGATTAACGAAGAGGGTCATTTAAATTATGCTCATCTACCATCAATACGGTATAATAAAATGATAGTGAGGTTGAATCGCCATAGCAGATCATCTAAAGCACATTTAAAGGTGGAGATTCGAGGCTTCTGTAAGAAAAAAAGTGGGAAAAGGGTCTGGATCAATGCCAACAACATTGTGCCCTGAATACGAAATAGGCAAATCCCTTGGATAGGATATATAGTGCGGCAAGTCAAGATTTCTCGCGAATAATACCAAACTTACTCCATCTAATTTGTATACAGCTGCTGCTTATACATGCGGATCGTAATTACCTACATGCATATATCGTGTTGTTTAAATTTGAACTGAACCGTCTCCTCTAAGGAATGGCTTCAAAACATTCAACAAATAAACAAACAAACAAAAGCAAGGGAAAGGCCACTACCCCTCTCCTTTCATAAATGCTAATATGAGGCTGACTTGTGCTCATTACTTCCACAACATTAACTGCTGCACACACCTGCCCGCCAGGGTCACAGGAACGCGTAAACATCCGAACCACTGCACCACTCACGTCTGTATTTGATGCACTCTTTGGCTTTCTGGATGATAAGGGCCGCATCGCTAATACCTCAGTTACTTCATTTACTCAGTACTTTCTGGGTCATCTTCATCAACCTGTCACCCTCCATTCTCGCCTCATGGCCAAAAAGTCTCAGAATTTTCTGATCCATTGTTCTTCCACGCACACCACACTTTTACCACCTCAGCTACGTATCTCAACATATCTTTCAGTCACGAGAGACATTACTCAGTTTCCACTTAAAATTTCCATCTTGGGAATCAATTCAACGTCCATTCAAAACCGCGGGAAGACAATATTTGATATCGATCCTTAAAATATCAGACAAGGTATATCCAAAAACTGACTGGCCATTTGATGATTTCCAATGAATCCTCATAAATGAATAAAAACTATTCAAAAATGCCTACAGTTAGTGGAAGTTGTAGATGTTAAGAATCTCTCTGTTTATCCAATATGAAGAATAAGAACTCTCAGTAAAACAGGAATGCTAGAATAGGTATTAGTCCAGGTGACAGGTATGGCTCTGCAGGAAAATTTGAGTATGGAGAATTTTACTTCAGAAATGCTTAGTAGGTGTCTTAGTAAGTATTTTTGATGTGGGTGGACATCTGCCATCTGGTAGGTTTTCCGGTTATGACGTCATCAAATATGGCGGCCGCTCGATTGTGAAACTTGTCATATCTCTCCTAATACTGGCCCGATTTGGATTAAACTTCAACTATTTCCACTAACTAGAAGTTCACAAACGAAAAAGTAGAGTGAAAAGTGATGAAAATGTTTGCAAATATTTAAAAGTGTCTAATTTTAGGGTATTATTCTAAACTTTTTTTATGCCCAATTAATATAGTTTTATTTCGCAGATTACTGAAATGAGACGAAGATATGGATGTCCTAAAATTGTTTAGAATCTTAAAGGTTGCGCATCAGACTTCAATCCAGATGAAAAGACATGTAGCGTGTGTAATAAATATGATGGGATTGTGTCAAGCACTGAAAATGGCAGAAGAAAAATCAGGGAAGCTGCAAAAATACGCAGTGACATTGTTACTAATCGTTTAAGCACATTAAGTGGGGCTGCAGTGCTTTCCTACTATTTAAGTATATAATGCCTGCTATAAACAATACTGTTAAAACAAGTCCCTTTTAAAGATTCAAAATGGCAAGGAAAAAATAGAATATGAAGATGGAGCAAGCAAATTTCAATTGACTGAAGAGCAAAATCTTAGGAAATCTGCTACAAGGAAACGAACACGACACCACAGTCCTCAAGCAAGTGTTACTTCTTATCTAGACCATTTATGCATTATCTGTAACCAGAAATCTCATGAGCAAAGTTACCAGAAGTATAGAATAAGTGAGAGATCAAGAGCTGAAGAGTTTTTGAAAGCCACTTTGTACTTACAAGATGATGTTTTCACTCGCACTTGTCACCTGCAGGATGCAACAAGTGTTTTTGGTGCCGTTACTGTGTCACGTCAAATTGTATATCTGGGTATTTACTGAAATACAAACAGAAACTTCAATCAGATGGCTAAAGCACACCTCAAGTATCAGAAAAGGAAGCAGCGTTTTCTTTCATAGCTCCCGATATTAAATCTGGTATAGATAAAGTTATAGATACACCCTCAGTCACATTAGAGGCCAGTTTAATATACAAAATGAAAATATCAAAGTCGATAACATTGAGTTAAAACTACTGTTGAGTGATTTTCTTCTGCCATTTTCAGTACTTGACACACTCCCATCATATTTATTACACATGCTACATGTCTTTTCATCTGGTTTGAAGTCTGATGCACCACCTTTAACATTCTAAACAATTTTAGGACATCCATATCTTCGTCTCATTTCAGTAACCTGCGAAATAAAACTATATTAATTGGACATAAAAAAAGTTTAGAATAATACCCTAAAATTAGACACTTTTAAATATTTGCAAACATTTTCATCACTTTTCACTCTACTTTTAAGTTTGTAAACTTCTAGTTAGTGGAAATAGTTGAAGTTTCATCCAAATCGGGGCAGTATTAAGAGAGATATGACAAGTTTCACAACCGAGCGGCCGCCATCTTTGATGACGTCCTAACCGGAAACCCTACCAGATGGCAGATGTCCACCCAAGTCAAAAATACTTACTAAGACACCTACTAAGCATTTCTGAAGTAAAATTCTCCATGCTCAAATTTTCCTTCATAACCATACCCAGCACCTGGACTGTATGGCATGAATTCAAGATACATCAATTGGACATTTTGTTTGTAAATCACAATGCGAAGGGATGGGGGATATAAAGACTGGAAAAGGACAATGGCTATATTTATTTATGAAGACCAGATGGCACTGGTAAAGAGGGAGTAACCAAATGTAGCCAAGGCGCTGACTGGCTGGAGAACACTAATAGATTATTGCTGGAAGATTTAAAGCAAACTTTGTAATATGAGTATACTGGTGATCTATCCATTTTAGAAATGAACTCTCGAAAGCATTAAATGAAGAATTTTCCACAGAACTACAATGTCTTTGGATGAAATACTAAAATAATTTTATAAATTGTTGTTGGTGATATAAATGCAAAAGGTCTGGACGTAAACAGATATCTGTAAATACACTTGAACATCTCCAGATGGAAGGGAAGGAATGAATTGCATCTAACTAGTGAAGCGATCAAGGCTCACATCCTCAGAGCATATGCATCGCAACTAAGGAAATGCTTTGTGCGTTTGAAACTCCTGTTGACAAGCCAGACCCAAAATCATTTGGACATGTGCTGGATAATGAGTTGCTACTTCCTATTGTTGAACACAAGCCTTTGCTGAAAGAATACACAGTTTGCTGCGTGTGTAATGTACAAGGGCTTCCTGTTCCTGCAAATGGAAAGGTGTCCTTTGCACTAGATTTTGTGACTGTAGCCCTCAAGAACAAAGCCTTTGTGGGAACTTATAATTTCCACAACTAATTTCCATGTGATAGAATTGGACTTTGTTTCCTAATTAAAGTGTAAATTACTTGAAATTTTATAGCACAAGTATGAAATTTCACTCAGAACACTAGGCATAGAGCGTAAATCACCACAGAAATGTGATTCGGCAAGACTTTGAATACCAGAAATGAGCCCTTGGAATTGGTTTATCTGATTTTTTAATGACATAAATGAATTTCTTGGACCCAAGAATATATTTCTAGACACTGGGACCATCATTCTAGGTAAATTAGAGCATGAGGTAAAGCTAAAACTCAATTATCCTCAGACACGATTGTGCAGAAAATTTCATTCAAATGTATAAATGTATAATTTTCAAACGGATATTACAAGAGAATGTCCACCTTACCAGGAGTCTATCCAAGTTTTTTTTTCTTTTTCTTTTTAGCCAAGACTCTATATGTATCAAATCTGAAGAGTAACTCTGCCTCTCTCATGCACACAGACACCCCCTCCAGCCCCCAGATTATACGTACGAAAATCTCCGTCATCTCTGAGCTATAGGTTACTGATCTTTTATGCTATATTAGTATTTAGGAGACAGATCTACTGGCTCTCCGACGTAAATTTCATTACAGTTATTGCCTATGATTTAATAAACAAGGGCAACTTTTTTCCTTTATTTATATATATATATATATATATATATATATGTATATATATATATATATGTAGTATATATACTATATATATATATATATATATATATATATATATAAACCTGGCTGATTGAGAATGGTGCAAAGTGGATTTCGTTGTCTCCGACTACTAAAGCTTAGTTATTTCGGTATAGTCTGATACGATTGTGTGAGACTTCTGTTATATTTTATATACGGTTTGTTGGTAGCCTCGATAATATATGCTGGGCAGAATAAATGGGACAGCTATTGGCGAGATGTGTCAAATTCTTTTTCCGAAAAGCCTTGCAATCATTTCCAGTTCCAGCATTGTCGATATTCCACACTTTCATATACCATAGAAATGCTCTTTTCACCAACCAACTATCCAATTCATCAGTGATCAGGACTGAAGTATTGTCAATTGCAATATGTGATTTTCTTGGTGATGGTGTTTTCAGTTCAGGGACATAAAACCCAAAGAGTAATTAACGGAGATATATATATATATATATATATATATATATATATATATATATATATATATATATATATATATATATATATATATATATACACAATACTAGCCGTTTCGTTTTCATACCACTCATTCTTCTATGACTCTGATAACCCATCCGGAAGACGGTTGCAGCGGCTAGAGTATATATGTATGTATATATATATATATATATATATATATATATATATATATATATATATATATATATATATATATATATATATATATATATTAGCAGCTGCACCCGTCCTCCGGACGGGTTATCAGTCATAACAAATTGAGGGGGTTTGAAAAAGAAACGGCCCTAGTATTTCGGATTTTTAACAACACTTTCATGGGGTGTGGGGAGTGTATGGTAAAAATTTGGTAGCCCTAGCTTCACCTTCAAAAACTGAAAAAATGAGAGGGTATGAAAAAGATGAGTTGTGACTTTCTTAGAAACGAACCTCGAATTTCGGAATTTGGTAGCCCTAGCTTCAAGCTCCAAAAGTTGCAAAAAATGAGGGGGTATAAAAAAAGCGTGTTATGACCCCATAGAAAAGGCCCTCGAATATTGGATTTTGACAATATTCGAGTCTATAGTAAAAAATTTGGTAGCCCTAGCCTTCATAGTCTGGGCGTGCATAACTAACAAACAAACAGACAGAAATTGCCTTTGATATATATATATATATATATATATATATATATATATATATATATATATACATATATATATATATATGTATATATATATATATATATATATATATATCTATATATATATATATATATTATATATATATATATATATATTATATATATATATATATATATATAGTGAAAGCACTTTTCTGAGATTTGTTTTGACTTTTTTTCTCGTTGAAAACATGTAGAAAATATGGAAGAAATAGAGTGACTGATTTTGGGAAACAGAGTATAAGCAAAAACTGTTAATTTGACTTTTGAGATGTTGTGACTCCATTGTCTGTCCCCTCTGGCCTTAACAATTCCTCGAGTACAAAAGCATGACTGTGTCATCTGCCACCTTCAAAAATGTCATTGTAGTGCCTCTTCGTGAAAGGTAGAAGGGTTCTAGGACTTTGCTCCCTCGAAACCACTGTTCCAATTCAAAGTCCAACCTTACAAAAGTCATTTGAAAGGATCAGGCCCCTAAAATTTGCTAAGTTGACCTGACCTCGCAAAGTATCCTTGATTTTGCAGTGCTTCACACTGCACCTCAGCCCCTCCCCCCCCCCCCCCCTCCCACACAAAAAAAAACCTTTTCAACCCTAATTAGCACCTCTGTACTTTCTCCTCCATACACTTCTCTGCCGGCTTTTCAATGACCTTTTCAGGTACCTACCGGGATCAGAAGCGAGACCAAAGGAAGGAGAGATGTCACCCCTATTTTGACAGATGTCAAAAAACATAATTCCCGGCGGCGTCAGAACGGGGTATATATATATGGGGCAGCGTGCCCTCTCATATCGCAGTTTTCCCTAGCCATTCAACGTGGTATTTTGCCTTATTATACTGCTGTGTTAGTAAAGATCTAACTGGCTAGTTTACATTTCTAGTGTACCATCTGGAATCAGGACTCTGCCCTGATGTCCTACCCTGACACCTTCCTTGAAGCTGTCGTCTTGAAGTACGTGAGTGCTGCCTGAAGTGGAATCCGGAGCGCTCTTCCATTTTATTCTTTGGTGAAGAGCTGCAAGTGACAAACCCCTTCCTCCTCCGACGCCCTGGCTAAACTCTACGAAAGTCTCGTCCGCGGACTAAGTAATTGAATTGGTACTATTCCTTACACTCATTCCTTGTTCCACCTCTTCTCCTATTCCCATAACCCTATTAACCTGTCTCGATTTGCGACTGCATTAGTGGTATTTTGAATTCTTTGTGAAAGTGGTCTGAAGACCTTTGTTGGCCATGCTTACCATAATCGAGTTAAACTTAGCATTCATTCAATATTTTGATATTTGTCATATTTTGCATTTTCCATTTAAACATTGATCAATTACATAAGCTTCCCCTTTGTGATTCCATGTGTACCAACGTTAGCTACATTACAGATTTGTATAATTTTCCCCATTGTGTGCCGTCTTCTGTAGTCCAACAGTGCCACTCAGCATTTACCGCCAGCGCCATTCTTCGGGACAAGATTCCCGAGATGTCAGTGGAAGCAATCCCTGCTTATGTGTTACTCTTAAGAGTTCTATCATTGATTCTGCACTATATTTACTCAATAGATTTGTGTTTTGCTCGTACATAATATTCAGTAGTGATAAATTGCCACGGAGTCAGAGAGAAGTCCTATAATTTTGTTATTCTTCTGATTACCTTCGTGAATTATATTTCAAGTGGACATAATATGTTTACCTTCAATCCTTTTCAAAGTATTTTTTGATCATTTTACTAAGGGTGCATACTTTTATTTTCTGATCACATATGGCAGGCTCCCCTTGGTTCTCATTTCCAAAGGCCTTGAAGTAGAGCCAGCTTTTTCTAGATTTGCCAAAATAAAATCATATATATATATATATATATATATATATATATATATATATATATATATATATATATATATATATATATATATCATACATACATACATATATATTATATATATATATATATATATATATATTTATATATATATATATCTATATATATATATATACATATATATATATAAATATATATATCCTTCGAAGGAAGTAGTAGGGAAAGGCATCCTCATCTTTCAACAGTTTATTCATGCCGACGTTTCGCGACGAATTCCAGGTCGCATTTTCAAGGCTAAAAATATATATAAGTTTACGAACATTAATAATTGATCTAATTTAATTTACATTAAAAATGTCATGGCAACAGCTCTCAATACAGTAAAAAGTAAAAAGTTAAAAGGTAAAAGGTAAAAGGTAAAAGGTAAAAGTTAAAAGTTAAAAGTTAAAAGTTAAAAGTTAAAAGTTAAAAGTTAAAAATTGAACAGCACCTTCAAAGTCAGACATATTAAAAGTACAGGACTTCACTAAAATTTCAGAAACGCCTACCTATACAAAAGAAAGAGTAAAACTGACACAATATAGGTAAAAATACAGTGAGGCAGACCAGCTGCCCAAACTAGGCTATGAACAATTTTACAGAGGACGTTTGGGTATTTAACGACGGTACAGTCTTTTTAATAATGATAGATTCTAAAATTGTCAGGTTGTTGTTGTTCCACAGTTGGCCCAAGATAGAAAAATCCTTGCTGTCAATATATGTTTTACATGTTTTTGAGTGATTCCGTATATTGGAATCACTCAAAAACATGTAAAACATATATTGACAGCAAGGATTTTTCTATCTTGGGCCAACTGCGGAACAACAACAACCTGACAATTTTAGAATCTATCATTATTAAAAAGACTGTACCGTCGTTAAATACCTAAACGTCCTCTGTAAAATTGTTCATAGCCTAGTTTGGGCAGCTGGTCTGCCTCACTGTATTTTTACCTATATTGTGTCAGTTTTTACTCTTTCTTTTGTATAGGTAGGCGTTTCTGAAATTTTAGTGAAGTCCTGTACTTTTAATATGTCTGACTTTGAAGGTGCTGTTCAATTTTAACTTTTAACTTTTAAACCTTTTAACTTTTAACTTTTAACCTTTTAACCTTTTTAACTTTTAACTTTTCTTTTACCTTTTACTTTTTACTTTTTTACGTATTGAGAGCTGTTGCCATGACATTTTTAATGTAAATTAAATTAGATCAATTATTAATGTTCGTAAACTTATATATATTTTTAGCCTTGAAAATGCGACCTGGAATTCGTCGCGAAACGTCGGCATGAATAAACTGTTGAAAGATGAGGATGCCTTTCCCTACTACTTCCTTCGGAATATATCTTCTTTGAGCTCCAGCTCCGGCCCTTATGTATAAATATATATATATATATATATATATATATATATATATATATATATATATATATATATATATATATATACTATATATATATATATATATATATATATATATATATATATATATATATATATATATATATATATATATATTTATATATAATATACCTATATGAAATATAGACTTTCTAACCGGTTTGTTTAGATGGGAGAATGAGCACTAAGTCTAAAGTGAGTACATTCCAAGGCACGTTATGTAACATTTTTCTTGTATGTACTTGCGATTTGGCCGTCTGTCCTTTGTTATTTTTGAATTCTGTGACTTGAGTATGATCAGATATTGGCAAAGTATGAGAGCATTTATATATTTCAGTTGTTAAAATCACACGGTGAAAATACGGATCATAAGGAATTAAGCTGAGTCATTCCCAACTCATGACAAAAGCCAAATATTTCTTAGCATCAGAGGTGTGAATAACAGCAACAAGTTAGGCAGCAACAGTTCTCTCGGAAGCCTACGTGGATAATGAGCAGAGCAACAAGTATGTCGATATTCAAATCACAAAAACGGCATAGAATATAAAGCACCTGTTAAAATTAGCGTAAAAAAAAGAAGATCGAATAGGAGAGGCTTTGAATGACTGCATTAAACATATAACCAAGTAAATTTATTCTTTTCCTTTTTATGTTTGGAGTACGTAGTGGTATATGAAGAGGAAGAGAGAGGAGAGAGAGAGAGAGAGAGAGAGAGAGAGAGAGAGAGAGAGAGAGAGAGAGAGAGAGCACCTAACTGGTACGGACCATTAAATCACTTTGGTATTCAAGTCGTCTGGGCCAGGTCATCACTCACGGCTGACCATAGCCCCGCCGCTTGAAATCCCCTGGAGCAATAAAGGCGAAGAGTGACTAAGAAAATACAGAATGAAAGGCAGATACAGAAGGTCACCTCGAATGAGATGACGTGGATGTCGTTTTGGTTCTTGGGGATTCCTTATGGTTGGTTCTCCAGGCTTCAGTCCAATGTCATGACTGCTTTAAGTGAATTTTTCATATGGAAGCTTGCAGTGTATTAGCCTTCTTGGAATTTTTTCACCTAAGATATTTGGTTCTTGACCTGTTCTGTAAGACTTTCATGAATGGTGAATGACCCCTGATTATACTGTAAAGGAATGTTTAAAATGAGACTTTCGATATCCGAATTAAATTTCGTGCCTTAAATTCTGTATCACCAAGCACTTAGTTCAAAATTTTAAAGGTAGGTTGAATATGCTTTTATCTTAGTATTAAAACAGTACCAAATATTAAATATGTTATTAGAATGGAAATTTCTCAAGTTACATCTGTAATCTTGGCAAAGGATATGTGATCCCTCAGTAATATATCTACATTTCGGGAACGCAATAACACTTGATTCAAGACTTTCTGTTTTCATCCTATGTGCATACCTGTCTTCATTGTTTCTGTTCGTAAGTCTTGTGGTGTTTTGATGATTAAAATAGAATCATCTGTTTATTCTAAATCACTTAGGTTTCTATCGTCCCTTCAGCCTAACCTCACTTCCAACCCGGACCAATTTTCCAGTATAAAATGTTGCACCACAGTTTACTGCAAGTTCCCTTGACAGTACCCTATCAGCTTTAACGTTGCCCTTCATTTCTTCAAGGATAATTTCTATATTTGGCTGCCATATTGATGAAAGTCTCTCAATCAAACTGGTATGTGGATGGTAAATGCCTTATCGCAATGAACAAAAGCTGTCAGAATGGAATTTTGAAATGTCTTGACACAAATATTTGATCTATGCAAATCTATTTCTTTAAGAATAAACATGCTGTATGTTTTCAATGCAACTAGTAAAAGTGCAACACTTTATTAGTTATGAAAATCAGTCAGGACATTTTCCTTTGGTACCTTAACTGTGACTTCCTGTTCCCAATTATCTGGCCTTGTTTCTTCCTTCCATAGTCTGCAAAGCAGTTTAGGTACTATACAAGGCGTCATTAAGTTTCAGTTTAAATCATCTTTTCAGCAATTCCATCATAACTTGATGTTTTCCGTCTTCAAATTTTCTTTATAATTGATTCCTCTTCAAAAACTGAGACTTCCCTTATAAGCTTATGGAATTAATCAGATTCCAGGGTTTGGTGTATCTATGAAATTATTCCCCTCAAATGTTTTCCCAAGAGTTGTCTTTCTTGGAAAGATATTACTGATTTACTATATCTTCTTATGACAAGTATGTATTTTTTTTTCAGCCTCGTATATTTCATTGATAATTCTGAAGTTCCTAATACCGATACTAATTCTGAATATATGGCTTTGTCAGTAATATACACCTTTTTCTCTTCTGGGCATTTGTGCAATTTCACTTTTTAGACTTAATTACTTATGGCATTCTGATTTGCGTTTGTCTACTCTCCTGTATACTAGGTCTTGTTATCCCAAATCCTAGTACTTTCTGTACCACCAAATTGATAAAAATTCTTGAAGTAAAATTTGTGTGTTGATTGTTCACTCTACCTCAGATATGGTTTAAAGAATTCCAAGTCTGTTCCAACATTCATGAGCAACGGCATTAAACTTAGTTAATTTGTACTTTTTTGTTGGATCTTTCGATTTAAGCTTTACTGCGGCGATGACGACTGACATTTGTTGTTCCTCTGTGGTCCGTGACCTTCCTCTGTGTTTGATTAATACAGCAAGGGAAGCAATGAATTGCCTCCAACTAGTGAAGCGATCAAGGCTCACATCCTCAGAGTATTCATCGCAACTAAGGAAATGCTTTGTGCGTTTGAAACTGCTGTTGACAAGCCAGACCCAAAATCATTTGGACATGTGCTGGATAATGAGTTGCTACTTCCTATTGTTGGGCACAAGCCTTTTCCAGAAGAATACAGTTTGCTGCGTGTACAAGGGCTTCCTGTTCCTGCAAATGGAAAGGTGTCCTTTGCACTAGATTTTGTGACTGTAGAGTTCAAGAACAAAGTCTTTGTGGGAACAGTTATAATTTCCACAACTGAAGTTTTAAATCTAAGCATTATCATGGCCATAAATAAGTCGGTGTCTTGAGGTAAAATTAAATCTTTAAATATACTCTGCCAAACTCTAACAAATTTAACGATTAAATTTTACCTCAAGACCCCGACTTATTTATGGCCAGCCTTGATGTTGTGTCCTTATTCACTAACGTACCTGTCAAAGAAACTATTAGTATTATTTCAAATAAGTTATTTCTTGATCCCGATTCCAAGTTTTGTAATTTCAATCGTGTTGCTTTTAAAACGTTTTAAGAATTGGCCGTGCTGGACACGGCTTTTGTTTTTAACGGAAAATTGTATAGGCTCCCCTCTTGGCCCAACATTCGCTAATATTTTCATGTATTCCTTTGAGAAATCCATGCTTGATGATTGCCCATTATCTTTCCTCCCCCTATTTTATGCTCGATACGTGGACGATACTTTTGCCCTTTTCAGGCGTGAGTTCCACTCTGAGTCTTTCATAGAATTTGCTAACTCACGCCTCCCTAACATCGCGTTTACTATCGAAAAGGAGCAGGAGTGTCGTTTCCCATTTTTAGACATTTTGGTATCTAGGGATAATAACTGTTTTAACACCACTATTTTTAGAAAAAAAAACATTTACAGGTCTGGGCTCCATTTTTGTTATAGTTTTTGTTTTTACAACTTTAAGTTAGATTCTGTTTATACACTTATTCATCGGGTACTATTACTCACTTCAGACTTGGCAACTTTTCCACAACGAAATTACCTTCCTCTACAAATATTTTAACGATAACTTTCCCTATCAAGATCATTAACAAGGTCATACAGAAATTACTCAGCAAAAAGATCTCTAACAGCCCTTTGTATTTAACGTTCCAAAGAAAAAATTCTACACGTCCTTTCCATACATAAAATCTGACAACTTCCGTACATGCTTTACTAATGCCCTTTACTAATTTTAATGCCCTTGATGTAAATTTGATTCCCAAAAACTTGGCTCCCTTTTCAGAGTAAAAGACCGACTCTGCCCTTTGATGACGTCTACTGTGGTATATAAATATACTTGTCCCAGATGTGATATGGGAAATTATATGGAATCCACGAGGCGTCTTCTTAGGGTACGAGTCGATTCTCATAAGGGGGTTAGTCACAGAACGGGATGTCGGCTGTCCAACCCAAATGCATCTAATATAAGAAATCATTCTTTACAATGTAAAACAAACATATATACAAAGATTTCTCTATAATTGGACAGGTCAACAACTCTTGAAGACCTATTTATTTTAGAGACGTTGAAAATAAAACAACTTGTTCCGGTTTTAAATACCCAGCCCTCAGCTGTTCAGCTTTTTTTATCTTGACTTTATTGGTGTTCTTAACGCCTGTTATTGTTAACTTTTCGCTCCTGCTTTTAGATTTACTCATGACTTGGCTCTGGCAGGTTAGCTCCACTCTTGCTTTAGTTATTTATTTATCTATTATTATTATTATTATTATTATTATTATTATTATTATTATTATTATCAATTTTTTTAAATAAATCTTTGTACTCGTATATCAATGTTCAATTTCATAGTTTTTTTTATTTATGTTACTTGTGTTTTAACTTAATTTATTGTGCGTTTTGAATATGGTCTCCTTTTAAATTGACTTATATGTGACTATTGTTTTTAATTCTATAATTTTTTAGAAAGTTTTTTAAATATTATTTTATTTACATCTATTGTAGGATTACTTGAGGATGCAATAATGTATTGCGAAACGTCGGAATAAATGCCATGATGTCAAATTCCTTTGTGTTCCTGCCTGCCTTCATCTACTTAGTCTATGTATATATATGATATATATATATATATATAATATATTCTAATATATAATATATATAATCTATTATATTATTATAGTATCTATATATATATAGTATATATATATATATATAGATATATATATATATATATATATCTAATATATATAGATATATATATATATATATATATATAATATCTATATATATTATATATATATATATATACAGTCTATATATATATATATAGGGATATATATATATATATATATATATATATATTAGTATCTATATATTATATTAATAAGATATATATTATATATATAGTATATATATCTATTCTATATATATATATATATATATACGTATATATAGATATATATATATATTTATATATTATAATCTATATATATCTAGATATATTAAGTATATCTATCATAATAATATTCTATATATATATATCTCGTAATCTATATGTTATTAGATATAATATATATATATATATATATATATATTATATTTATCTATTCTAATCTCTCTATTATCTCCTTATTACATATAGATATCTATATTATATACGTAATATCTATCATCTCTCTATATATATATATATCTATATATATAATTATATACAGCTATATATAGATCTATATATATATAGATATATATATATATATATATATATATAATAATATATATATATAGATATATCTATATGTTATTAGATATATAATATATATATATATAATATAATATATATATATATATATATATCTAATATATACATATAGATATATATATATATATATATAAATATATATATTATATATATAATTATCTATTATATATAGATATTATACAGCCTATATATAGATTATATATATCTTATATATATAGATATATATAATATATATATATATATATATATCTTCATATATAGATAGATATTATATCTATATATAGCTATATATATATATATATAGATATAGATATATATATATATATATCTATATTATATAATATATATAAAGCTATATATATACATATATATATATATATTATATATATAAATCTATATATATATAATATATATACTATATATATATATATATATATATATATATATATATATATACATATATATATATATATATATGTGTGTGTGTGTGTGTGTGTGTGTGTGTGTGTGTGTGTATAGCCTGGGTATGCCTGTTCTCAACTTGAACAGTAGTATACGGTCAACTCCTCAGATGCCAAGTAGCAGATAGCGTCCCTTTGTTGCCGTTTCTTTCAGACTTCTTTTTTCCCCGGCAAAGGAACTCGAAATTTGATTCCAAGGATTATGTGAGTGGATTTTCAACAGTCCTTTTTTCCAGAAGCGAAGAATCGTCCGAATTTCTTTTTTCCTCTTCGCACTCTCACTTACGGAATGATTTCAGCTCAACTTCTCTGGCTTTCTTCGCTTCTTGTCTTCGATCGAGAATTCTCTTCCATTCTATTTTAACTTTGTCTTTTATGAATCGGCTTTCCGTCTTCATTTCGAATATTTGACAACAGGTTTGAAGGGATGTTTTTATTTGTCCTTATTTTTGACGTTTACGAAACTCATCATTCATCAAAACGTTTTTTAGAATACGATATAACTTCTATCTCATACTTGTATATCAGAATATTTTATCGCAGTATTAAGTTTAAAAACCGTAAGTCTTGATTACTGAAAGAAATCCAATTTACCTCATCATATTTGTTTGACTTTTTTAATATTTATTTACACTGATTTATTTATCAATCTATGTGTACGGATTCCTTTATTTATCTATTTATACTGACTCCCACATAACCCTTATCTACGCATTCTCGGTTGTTTCTTTTCCTTGCTTTATCATTACTTATTATTCGGGCAGAGCTTTTAAAAGGATCAACCCTATAGCCAGTAACTTGTAAAATACGGATGTACTGAATATAAATGACCATAGGAGAAAGTCAAAGATTTTAAGGACCAGGAAAATGATAAATGAATAAAAATCTTAATGAAAAATAGATACAAACATACCTACTTTGTTTTCAAAAAATTACAGTTGCCGAGAAATACATTGTCGTGCTAACAGTTTGGTTTGAAGAAGTGAATTTCCCCGTAGAGGACACCATAAAGTAGTTTATAAATTAGCTACTCCCTAGACTCGGTCCTTCCATCTCCATAAAAAAAAAGAGGGGGCTGGCTTTGATCTGAAAGGGTTAAAACACTGTTAGTGAACCGTCGTAAAAGATTCTCTTGCTAATAACGCCGCGAGTTAATCCGACGGCCGTTGGTGAGGCTCGATATTTCTGTCCGCCAAATTGCCTATTGCACTTGGCTGAGCTATCGATGCAATCAGCGCATGTGATGTGAAGTGAGGCTTACCTTACTTTGCTTTTGATAGGTAATTACCTTTAGAGTAATTAAGCCCTGGGACAGGGCAGGAAAGGATCACTGCGCAAGATGAGCTCGTTAATGAATCAGCTTTTAGGCAAAAATCTTTGAAGGAATATGAGGGTTGATGTGTATCGTCTCTGCGGGCGAGGCGTTCTCATTTATGAAATGTTTTTTTCATTTATTTTGGACAACATGATGTTTATATTATCCTAAACTATAGTTTAAATGTAGATTAAGTAAAATTAAATATAACTTGGATTTTATGCAATCTAACAAAACAGATTACATTTCATGCAAGCAATAGAATACAATATTTCAATGAAATGTAAGCTAGAAAAATATACTAACTGGGGAAGGGATGCGCTTCTCTGACGGATACCCCAAGCAGAAGTAACCACTGGCTACCCAATAACAATCACTATCAACCGAATCACAAGGAGAATAAATCTGCGGTGTTTGGAAAAGGCTCCACTTTACGATGAATTTGTCATCTGGGAACATCATGCTGAAATATAAAGAATAGCTTCTATCATTTAGTTGACAAAGAAGTGACATATCTAGAACTTATTATGTATAGAATAGGATACACAATTTAGGCCGAAGGCCAAGTGATTGGACCTATAAGGTCATTCAACGTTGAAAGGAAAACTTGGAGTAAAAGGTTACAAAGGTGTAAAGGAGGGAAACTTCGCACTTGCACTAAGAAACAATTGTTAAAGGAGGGTGGAAAGTAAGATGGAAGAAAGAATATGAAAGGAGGTACAGTAAGAGGAATGAAAGTGGTTGCAGCTAGGGCCCGAAGGGACCCTACGAAGTACCTTAAGTAGTCCCTACAGTGCACCGCGTGTGAGGTGCACTGACAGCACTACCCTCTTATAGAGCTTATTAAGCATAGATCCTTTTTACAGATAAATATTAAAAAGAGCAGCCAGGTCCCATTGGCTCGGCCATCCATAAGGCTGGACTGATTAGTCAACTGGTTCAGCCATCTGAGACTGGATAGTTTAGCTTTGGACCTCGAGGGCATCAACATTAGGAAAATGAAGTCAAGTTAAATACTTAGAGGGTAGACCTCAAGAGATTAAACGAAGTGAAAAGTTGAAGACTGCTATTATTTGCATTTTATACACATGAGTAGTTTTTAAGATGAGGGCAGACAAAATAAGTGCGGACGGACGGACAGAACCATCTCAATACTTTTCTTTTACAGACAACGAAAAACGCATAAGATATTGTCTATATTATGTGAAATTGCAGAGAGAGTAAAATATTGAAGACTATACTTTCCCAGCTTTGCTGCGTATCAAACGTTTTGTATTAGTTTAGCAAAGCCTAATTATATTTTCCCAGATTATAATATTTATGATACTAATAAATTTTCATAATGCCGTAGTTCACATATCAACTTCGTCGAATCTATGACATTTACAGCAGAAAAATTTGACAAGATTTCTTTCCTAGATGTACTAACTCACAAGGATGTAAACTATGAATTTTATGAAATTTACAGTAGCAAAAGTTGACAAGATTTCTTTCCTAGATGGAAAACATGAATTCTTGAAAAATTTTAGCTTTTAGAAAAGGTTTTCTAGGAGTTAACTTCCCTCAGAATGTCAAGTGGACTGGTCTGATACACAGCAGAATATAGGAATACGTAAAGAATAGAATAAGCAAAAAAAAGGATAAACAGAAACGCAAATGAAGCAAGACATGGGTGTTTGTCGTGTTATGTTGTTCATCATACCAAAAGTCATTACAATTTCCTCAGCTGTTATTTTCCCAACAGATATTTCTGTAAGATGTTATGTCAACGTCCTAAAATTCATGTTCCTTCTCTTCATTTATGTGGTTTTCAAAATATTGCCGCCATCGTTCCTATATCTGTCTATAGGTTTAATTTGCTTTTGACATATTGTGCTCCCTTTTAAATAGTTTCCCTGTTTTCTTAGTCACTTTGCTATATTTCCTTTTCACTCTGCTGTTTTGAGATTCTCATTCCATTAATCCTGACTTTTCTTTGCCCTTGCCGCATTTTCTGATGTGGATATCTCGATTCCGTTTCCTGCCTTGCTTCTGCCAGTGCTTTTAAGTTATTTTTTACTTTCCCTTTTTTTCAGATCTTGATTCCATCATAATGACTCTGCTAATGTTTAAACCTTCCCCCATGTGATCCTGGATAATTCTGCTGCATTTTAGCGCCTGGTTTGATTGTTTTCCCCCGACCACTTTTTGATATTTTCTTTCACTTCCTAATATTTACTTTTAACATCGTAATTTGGAAGAATGAAAGGATACACTTTCCTTTATGAAACCTATGTTTCAGTGCTTTTATGCTATTCAAATTACACTTTTTCCAAACTTTTTCTGTTCATCACTATTAAATCAGCTCTATGCAATATACACTATATTATAAAATTGTGTTGAATTTTCTCAAATCTTGTTTCTTACCAATTTCTCTCTTGGCTTCTGAAAGGTTGTGTTCATCAATCTCAGTTCTTGACTTCAGCAACATTCATTACTGTTTCTCTGTCCTGATTTATTTCTCTTCAGCTATATCTATCTGTAACATGAAATCCATCTCTGTTAGTTTTTAAATGGCAAGTTATGGCCTCTCCCATCTATATCCCAGCTGACTGCAGCTCTTTTGTTACCGCACCTAATGACCATTGTCCAATTTTTTTCGTTTTTCTTCTTGTCTTCTTGACTGTGGCGAGTAAACTGAAAACACATTCATTACTCCCCTTTTCTAAGAACATCTTAATATTCATCATCATTTAACTTAATCACTTATTCATCCAGCCCTTATCAGTAACTTCTTTAGCCGATCCATCTTAGACCAGCATGCATATTCCATTTTATCTTGCCACACCACTATTCATGCGGAATTCATATTTCCCAGCACCATTACCGATATATTTTGTGCCAGCTCTTCTTTCCAAGCCTCCTAAGCACAACAGATGTCTCCATATTTAAACTTGTCAGTATTTCCAACACTTGGTTGCTTTTTCTTGTCTTTGTTCCCACACTTATAATGCTCTCTTTTTTACTGTGTTCGCCTCGTTTTTATCTTTACCGGAGATTCTCAGCAGGCGTCTTTTTCCGCTTAACTGGAGATTTGTAGCGCGCATCATTTCTCAAGGAGATATTCAAAAATTGTTTCTTGCTCGCTCATTATTACTGGAATCAAATTTTCAGTACATTCAAGAAATATAAAATCAAACGTTGTCAGTTACATATGACACAATTCGGTAATTGCTTTTTATATTTTAAGGTTATTACATTTATATAAACTCTTCTGACTCGACAGGAAAGTATTGATAACAACCGACTTTATTATGACCAAAGGGTGCAGCAACTAATAAACAATTCATTGTTTTATTTCGCTTTCGTTTTCGCGTTGTCTTCTTAGTACAGAGATAAAAAAGTTCATAAAACAATGTTTCACAGTGTTTAAAACTACAAACCCATTGAAGCTCTTCAACATTAATGTAAGCAGTTCTCGTCTTGAAAGCAATTTGCATGTCGCGTACAAAAGATGCGTAACAGTTAACCCTTTCTGAGTGCGTCCAGTAGTTCCCAGAAAGATTTTTATTCGTTTATAGTCTTATAAGCCCATCTTCAAGGATTGTTTAACGCGAAATTTGTAGTAGTCTAGACAGAAAAAAATGATGTACCAATTTTCGAGAGTTAAAGGTCTTATGAAGAGAGAGAATGGGGCAAGGGAAAATTAACGACAGATCAAGGCAAAACGATTTTAGTGAATGGAATCCAGTCAAGACTTATTATCTGAAAGGGAAAGGAATATTTGATTACATTCATGAGGTTTCTCTATTCAGACCGCCCTGATTTTGTTGGCTTTGGGATACCACATGTGGAACAGCATGACGACTGACCTGGTTTTTCACCCTAGTCAGGGAAACTTGATGAACAAGGCATATTCTTCCATGGGAGAGAAAAATTGTAATATTATATAAGATTTATATACTGTTGTGATGCTATCTTTAGCGTGAAACTATGCCAACAAATAAATGCATTCTTTAGATACTTGATGTTTAGAAAATTTGAAAAGTATGACGCTCTTTACAATGAATCTATTTATTGACATTTCAAAATTGAAAATATCAAGACTTTAGAGGTTGGCTCACTCTGGCTTCGGAAGGATGAAAGAATGCACTTTTCTTTATGGAACCTACATGTAAAGGTTGAATGTGAATTATTTTTATTAGATTATTTCAGTAGATGAAACCTATCCACCTGGAAAAAGCACACAAGGGCCATTGACTTGAAATTCAAGCTTTCAAAGAATGTTGGTTCCAACCTTCCACCAAAGACCCCACACTCCAGCAGTAACTAATCAAGACAAAGAGCCAATGGTTTTAAATCCTTCTAGGGGAGATGCGAACCCGCGACATCTGAATGGCATGCCACGACACTAACCAATATACCAGCGGAAGGAAAGGATAAATCTGTCGAGAATAGAATTTCGTTTAGATGTTTGACTAGAATTTAAAGGATCTGAAAGGGCGAGAAATAGGGAGATACGATGATAAACAACCAATGATTTGTTTGCAGGAATTATCAGTGTGGTTAAGCATTATATATTTTATATATATATATATATATATATATATATATATATATATATATATATATATATATATATATATATATATATATATATATATATATATATATATATATATATATATATATAGGTACGGGGATACGGAAGGACATGGGACATTACATGATTTTTTATTGCTAGCGACGTTTCGAGACAAGGTCCCATCTTTTAAACCACTTTTTTACCGAAGGTATGTAGATGACACTTTTGTTTTGTTTAAAGATAGGCATCATAGCGACTCATTTTTACAATATGCTAACTCCAAACATCAAAATATTAAATTTACCTGTGAATTAGAAGAAAATCCGGTGTAGTGTATTTATTTAATTGCTGCCGATGTAATCAGTAGACCTACGTAGGAAGTACGCGCCGGTTGCTCAAAGTGAGATGTGATGCTCATAGAGTGTAAGTTACCGAACGGGCAGCAAATTATCCACCCCTGAACAATCAAATATTAGGAATCACGCCAGAATCTGTAGGGCAGAGATAGATTATAACAACTTTAAGGTCATTATGACGTCACCATATGAACACCACCTCCTCGTTCTTGAATGTTTGGCAATTAAGAAACTGGTACCTTCACTTAACAACCATACTACCTCAGTACCTTTGTATATAGCATAAAGACACGTCACTTTGTTCTTTGCCTCTTCTTGACTTTTTTTCCACCGTCCTGACACGGAACGGCGCGGCGGGACTCTGCTTGAGCAAGGTATTTTCCTCATTTTTAATATTTTTATTTATTTTATAATATATATATTATATATATATCTATATATATAGATATATATATATATATATAATATATATTAATATATATATTCTGTTTAATGTTTTTATTCGTAATTTTACTTAGAAATATTTTAATTTTTTATGATTTTACATTTCCTTTTCTTGAATATGTTATGTATTGATGTAATACTCATTCTTTGAGATTTTTTAATTCGTAATTTTACTTAGAAATACTTAATTTATAATAATTTTACGTTAACATTCCTAATTGTTTGGTAATGATGTAATATTTATTTCTTGCCTTTAGCCTGAAGATGGGACTTTGTCTCGAAACGTCGCTAGCAATAAAGAATCATGTAATGTGCCATGTCCTTCCGTATCCCCGTACCTATTTCATCGAGGATTAGCCCACCAGCGATGAAGAATATATATATATATATATATATATATATATATATATATATATATATATATATATATATATATTTTATATATATATATATATGTATATATAAATATATCTAAAATATATAAATATATATATATATATATATATATATATAAATATATATATATATATATATATATATATATATATATATATATATAGATGTTGTATCGGATATCTGGAAATGGGATTTGTGCATGTGGATGTGGATGTTAAGAAAATGTCAATGCAGATGCGAAATTATAAAAAATCCGACACACCTCATATATATATATATATATATATATATATATATATATATATATATATATATATATATATTTATATGTGTGTGTGTGTGTGTGTGTGTGTGTGTGTGTGTGTGTGTGTGTGTTGAACCATAGAACCAGCAAATTCTAGACGAACATGAAGCCTTAGACCACACAGCCACCGCAAGAGGATATAAGTTTACGCCGCCTCTGAACTACAATCCCTGTCGCCCTCAGGTATTCGTTGTTTTGGAGTCGGCATCGACCCACCTCGACCTCGGTAACGTTAAAGTGCTTTTGTCCGCACGTAGCCATTATATGAGTTATATCACATTACCGTGATTCATATACATACATCGAACTACAAATGTCCTTTTAATAAATATTTCGCTCTACCTCGGCATTAATATATTTTTACATATGTTAATCGAAGGAGAATTTCTTATCGACTAAAAAATTCCCTTTTGGTTAACATATATGAAAATACATTAATTCCGAGGTAGAGCGAACTAGATATTAAAAGGACATTTGTAGCTCGATGTATGTATATGAATCATTGTCATGTGATATGACACACACACACACACACATATATATATATATATATATATATATATATATATATATACATATATATATATATATATTATATATATATATATTTATTTATTTATATATATATATATATATATATATATATATATATATATATATATATATATATTCATGCTATAAAATGAATAGAAAGTCATGTATGTATTTTTGGCAGTTATATGAATGTTTTTATGCTGGATCGCTATGAAATTGAAAATAGAAATATCTAGATATGCGGTATCCTTATTTTTTATTTAGTTTCTGTTTGTGATTCTTTACATTTTAATTTTTCAAAGAAATTTTATTTCAAACTATCATAGTTACTGAAGGTACCGTAATAGTTCTTTTTCTTTGTTCTTTCGATCAATAACTGCATTAGTTTATAACTTGTGTAAATGAAATTGTGTGAAAGTAGAAGAATTCGTATATATATATATGTATATATATATATATATATATATATATATATATATATATATATATATATATATATATATATATATATATATATATATATATATATATATATATATATATATATATATATGTATGTAGTATGTATGTAGTATATATATATATATATATATATATATATATATATATATATATAAACACGTACGAATTCTTATTTATGCGTACACACACACACACACACACGAAAAAAGAACTATTACGGTACCTTCAGTAACTGATAGTTTAAAATAAAATGTAAAGAATCACAATCTGAAACTGAATAAAAAAAATAAGGATACCGTTTTTCTAGATATTTCTATTTCCAATTTCATAGCGATCCAGCATAAATCATTCATATAACTGCCAAAAATACATACATGACTTTCTATTCATTTTATAGCATGGGAATCCATTATGTTATGACCAGAAACACAAAACAAAATATAAAAATTAAATTGAACATAAAATGCAAGAATAATAAGTAAATAATTAAAAAGTAAAAAATATGGACGAGTTATCCAATCATTTTCTTTTCATTTTTCTCAAACACAAAACTCTCGTTTCTTATGAACAAAATTGGACAAGTAAAAGTCAGATTATTAAATCTCTAATTTCTCCCGATTTTTCAAAATAACATGTGTTAACCTAAGTTATATAACACTGGTTCTTATGATGGCCACTATTCAAAATTCCGGATTCAGGAATAACTCAAGCCATAAGTCAGGTCGAGGTAGAGGAGGAAATGTTCCAGTCGACATATATACATCAAAGGGGTGTTATGGCAATATCAGGTGAAAGTCTCATGTATGTTACTGGTGTCCTGTAGATGATGATGAGTTGGGAAGGTATGTGATTCTTAGGACTGGAGATTTATTGATGGCTTTTTCATTTTGCTCAAGAGAAAATCGATCAGGGAGATATTTCTAGGAGTAGACTCACATTCAGAAATTCCCATCCCGGTGACAAGAATTTCATTCATGAGACACAATCCATTTTGTCATCATCTTGTATGAGGCTTTAAATCCCAATCCTCATTTGGAAAAATAAGCTTCTGGGGTTAGCACTTTCAAGTGCAGCTGGTCAATGGTTGTGTTATTTTTGAGATCAGAGCCTTCATGTTCCTAACTAGAAGTGCGTAGAAACTTTTATCACAGTTATGATACCGGAAGGGAAAATTTTACTGAAGGTAGTCTCTTTGTCAATTCCCATCCTATATAGCTGCCATTAACATTGGAATTGTATAGAAGAAATCATTTTGTCACTTTCAACTGTTCCGATCATTATTCTGTTTGTTCTTAATTAAGGTGTTCCAGAAACCATTTCCCACAAGGTGTTGTGGCAGCAACGCAATAACTTGTGGGTAGCAATCACTTACTAGAGTGGGAAAGAGTATGTCATTCATATGCACTAGCACTGACCTAAAGGTAATGTGAGGGACATTCATGGGCATTAAAAAGGCAGTACCCTAAGTTCTTGGGTTTCGTTTATTAGGAAGTGTATATCTACATCATTCTGCGTAAGGAGGACATACAGGAGGGGAAGTTGTCCATCGTTTCCCTCTCTGGTTAGGTAATGCAACAGTATCCTTATCACTGGATCTCAAACTTGGAGTTGAAAAACGTTATTTCCACAAAGTGAGAGGCAGCTTGGTTGCATTCTTTTTGGATAGTGGGATAGAGCGTGTCCGATGTATGAACTGGTGGTGGTCTCAACGTAATGAGCGGGACACTCATTGGCACTGCTGAAGTAGGTCCAGGATCCCAACTACATGACCCCTTACATATACCAAAGTCTGTGTATCTGCCCTGTTTAGTGTTAGTTGAATTTTAAAAAGTAATGCTGTACTTCAATGACTCTCTCTATGGAGAAGCACAGGCTACACTTCCATAAAAACTAAACAGACGCCCCTACTAAAACTAAACACAACCCCAACACACCCCCACTTAACGGAAACAAGCTCAATAACCTAACTACACCCCACTACAACTAAAAACACCCCACCTAACTGAAACACCTCCACTAAACCTAAGCACATAAGTTACCAAGGGAAATGGAAAGGGGGTTGGGGAAGGGAGCCAGGGTACTTGTTTGAAACCTACCTTACTATACAAGTTAGGTTAGATAATGGCCATCATTTAATGGCCATGTGCCACATTTTTTGTGATCAGTCAAGCATTTTGATTTTTGACCCGCCCATAAACATACACACTTATACATAAATATGTATATATATATATATATATATATATATATATATATATATATATATATGTACATATATATATATATGTGTGTGTGTGTGTGTATATATATATAATATATATATATATATATATATATATATATATATATATATATATAATATATATTTATATGTAATTTCAAAAATATATATATTACTTGGGTTTTTGTATAAAAAAAATGTATATATATATCTATATAATATATATATATATATATATATATATATATATATATATATATATGTATATGTAATTTCAAAATATATATATTACATATGTGTATATATATATATATATATATATATATATATATATTCTATATATATATAGTAATTTCTATATATATATATATATATAATGTAATATATATATTACATATGTTATATATATATATATTATATATCTATATATATATGTATATATATATATATATATGTATATATATATATATTATATATATATATTATTATAATATATATATATATATTATTCTGGACGTACAGT
>NC_061096.1:8170639-8183139 GCF_015104395.2 Macrobrachium nipponense
AAGTAGTTATGTTATGTTATCTTAAAAGTCTTTCAGTCTCTCTTCATCAATCATTTTGTTATAAATCTTTTAAACTTACTTGTGCCCAACGACAGATATCTAATTGGGCCATTATTGATTTAGCCTTTGATACTCGAGAAGCGACGATTGGATATTTTCTATGCTTTTTGACTTAGGGAATACGACCACTTATTGTTAACATTTTCTTAAAACCAACCTTTCGACGGGGATTGGAAAGAAATAAAGTCGTATGAAACAGCAAGTTGTGCTTGTCCAAATGTAAATGTAAAATTAATGAGATCTTTCAAATAATCCTCTTTCGAAGAGTTCATTCCAAAATGCTGTTTTATAATCTTTAATTATCGAACAGTTGTTTTCAAACCACCATCGGTCCCGTGACGAACGGTAGGCACTAGGCAGTCTTCGCCGAGTCACTCAGGTGACAGCCGACAGGTCCTTCAGATCAGACTCGGGTGGCAGTTTTTGCTGAAGAATTGTGGAAGTAAAGAGACGGCTGTGCTCTCTTCAGTTTTCAAGGATTGTGTTAGTTTAAATACTAACAAATCTAACCAAATGGTGCTCGATTATGGAGAAATGGAAAGCGAACAATGACGAAATAAATGGGTGTAGTTTATCGTGTTAGGAAATATTGGTGCATTATTAATACTGGCTGACGATGAGAGGATAATTCTAAGAAATTAAATTGGATATGAAATAATAGCCTGTTGGTAAATTTGAGGGGTAAAATGATTGTGACGAAGCATGGCGACGAAAGTATAATGCAGATGTTTTTATACAAGTGAAATGTTTTTAGTTGTATATCTCCAAAACGTGCATATAATATGAAACGTGCATGTCGTATAGCGCGCTGTGAAGCAAGTTGTCTTATCGCAGAGAAATAATTGTACAAATTCAAATGGCCCGTCTAACTCCACTCTGGCTAGCATCAACTACGAAATCGTTTGATTGTTAGCGCTATAAGTCTCCTCTTGCTGCACACGCAGTTTCATGGTCATTTTACGCATACCCAGAATCCTTCATAGACTGTATGCTGTGGATGTTTGGGGGGAGTGCTAGTCACTTTTATTACCATATTTTCATAACGCTTCATTAACTGTGGATCATCCAGCAGCCATTTGGAACTGGCATTATGGGAACACAATTTAAATCTTACATAGGCTTCAGCAATGCTTTGCTCTGCCAAGAGCATGGACGCGTAGCCGTTTTCCAGCCAGACCCAATTATTCGTTCGTGCCCGTGGAGTATGTGTTCAGCCCTCTTACAAACTGCAAGATTTCTCATAACCGTAAGGCCAAGACGTTCCGGACTGTTCAAAGGAGACGACATCTTGCAAGATTTTTAAGGGTTTAGAACCGATCTGAGCTGACGTTCTGCAGGACATGGTGAGTACCTACTACACCAACGATTACGATATCGTCAGTTTTGTTTTTTATAATAAAATTTAAAAATAATAGGTATCAGCAAAGAAAATAATCTCGACTGATTTTACTGTAAGCAATTGCATGATTCAGTATCGTTAACGGAACTGAAAAACTATGAATTTGAAAGTTTTCAAAGATTTTTCCCGAACAGTTGTTTTCGAGCTACCAGCAGTTTACAAATTAGCATTGCTATCTGAAAGGGAGGATTCATTTCTCGCTGTATTTAAACTTCTATCAGACCATATTTTACGTTCCGATGAATCATGGCAGGGTCTACCAGGTCTACTACCCCCGCGAATGTAAATTGGGGAGAACAGGGTTAATCGGGGTTCAGTCTTCTTGGGGGACGGGGATTAAACTCTGTGACGTCATACTGATCTAGCCTCCTGTCCCTAACTATATAGATCGCTTATTATCTTTTGCCCAATACTTAATTTTCTTCTCAGAATATGATTTAATGACTAATATTGATCACTTAGGAATTTCCACACTTCATAAAGAATATGTATGTAATGCTTGAAAACAAAACATTAGAAAAACACAATTTTATGATTCCTGGTATGCGGTGCGATGACGTCGATACGTATATTGACACCAGTAATAAAAAGGTTTTGCAGTGTATGTATGCTGATGCTTCCCAAATATTAATAATGGTAAACGCCTAAAGGTATAGGTGATAGGCAATGGAATAGGATAACAAGCAATATTGGTGTTCTTAATATATGACTAACACTTCTTATAAACATCCAAGAAGGGTTGGAGAAAGGAAAGCCGGCTGTTGGCATAGTTGTGTCTAACTGTATTCGGTTTAAAATCTTACAACAAACGATAAAAAAAAGTCATCGGAAATTTTACAGGATCACAAAACAGTAATAATCACTTATTCGTAAATTTCTTATTCAACAATTACAAAGGCAAGTCACTCAAATTAAAGCGATACAATACAAATAATAATAATAATGCAGTATTTCAATAAACCTAGATTACCTAATCAAATTCATAATTCAAATGACATTAAAGAAAACGTTGATACAGTAAATTAAATGGCATACTCAACTAAATAAACTAGTAAAGCTTTTCATAAAGTTAATTCCAACAATTGGCAAGTGTAATAGAGGTCCAGCGAGATGAAAAGTGTGGCATATCCATTCTCATTTTCGTAGTCAGCATATTCAACGAATAAAACGCCTTGGATACAAAACAGCATTGCTTAAATACCTGCAATATTCGTTTGGTTTATATTTGTGACGCCGTTATTCACTGCCAGAATGAATCCATACCGACATCCCCTTTGTGAAAACTGGCCCCATTATATTGCATTTTATGTAAGATGAGTGTTCAGCCTGTTTACTTCTTTATAGAGCATTTAGTTTCTAAAGCTGTATCGCAGTATGATTAATGGGCATCACTAACAAAGATTGCTCATAACAGTTTCAATCGGTGTTAGATTAGATACAGAACGGACATTTGAAATGGTGTACAAGTGTGAGAAGATGCCCATCCTAATATAAAGTATACTATCGACTATGAAAACGATAATATACTTTCATTTTCAGACGCTGCAGAATCACGTAACGCAGACGGTTTTTATATTTAAATCTTTAACGAAAGAAACATTCACTGGCCTAGGTACAGAGTTTTATAGCTTTTGCAGTTTTTCCCTTTCCTCGGAAAGGTCTAATTTCACCCGGATAACGTTTTTACAACTGAACTTCGTAGAAAATTATTTACATAGGTACCTAGATAATACATTACCACTGAAAATTAACAAACCAACTGGACCATGGATGCAAATTGTTCCAGTGTCCCTTTTATAACGAATGCAACATTTTATATTTTATACCCAAGTTAAAAGAGTAATAAGAGAGCATTGTCTAGCCATTAAAATCCTTTAGCCACAAATTCACTGACCATCAGCTCCTATTTTATGAAAGGACAAATTATGCCTCCTTAGTGGTGTAGGACAGATGTGCGGTTGTTATCTCCAGAAATCTTTAGTATTCGGGAACATACATGAAAAGGCAAATTTAATGAAGAGTATAAATATTTTAAAATCCTTACACGTGCATCTCTGCAATAGTTTGGTGTCTTTGAATCGCTTTTCATACACATGGCAGTTCGAAAACTAAACAGTCAAACTACTGCTACCCCTTTTGACATGGAATGCCCATATTTTGTTTACTGATATACGGGGTGTTTTAATATAGTATAATGTATATCTAATATGTATATATATATATGTAATATATCTCTATATAAATGTAATATATATATTAATCTATTACTATAATATAACTATATATCTATATATAATATATCTCGTATATCTATATATATAATCTCTATATATACTAGATATTGTATTATATAGTCATAGATGTATTATATAGATATTATAATTTCATGTATATTATAGATATTATATATATATCTCTATTGTATTTATAGATATATATAATGATGATATGAATACTTGGATATATATAATATAATCTTAATTATATTGTTATCTATGCATAATTTTACCTTATAATATATAATTAATATATGTCTATATGTAATCTATATAATAATCTAATCTATACGTCATCTATATCATCCTATCCTCCCTCCTCTAACTATAATATGTATTCATCTATCTTATATGTTCTATCTATCTATATCTATATATATATATTATATATATATATATATATATATATATACTATTATAGATATATATATATATATATATACATACTATATATATATATATAATAGATATATATAATATATATAATATAGAATAATATATAATATATATTATATATATATATTATATAATATATATATATACTATACTATATATTAGATATATATATATTACATATATAATATATATATATATATAATATTATATATTATATATATATATATATATACATACAGATATATATATTATATATACATATATATATAGATATATAGACTACATAAGATATATATATATATATACTATATATATATATATAATGTAAAATTACATCATTATTTATTAGTTGACAAGCTTGTAAATTATCAACCAAGGGGGCCGGGTATGGGCATTAGGAGGGTTCTACGTGACCAAAGCAGACCTAGATTACGCTATGCGCTGTCTGCAGTAGCCTGATCTAGCTCAAAGCTTTGTCAACATTTTTATGTTATGATAACTTTGCACAACAACTTCCATGGGAAGCGGTTGACCTGTTGACCTACGCCGGAAACTTGTAACTTCCGAGCCGGCAGACTACGTATGTGTTTTTATATGAATTGCTGAGATAGCTAATGTTCCGCTATCGACGCGATGCTTTTAGAATGGCAGTTCACGCCAACAATCAACATATTTCGGTCGTCCGACCGAGCTGCATCTCCTAATATGGAGTTACAGAATAAAGTTGTTAACTTGTTCAACTAGCCTGTTTGAATCATCTCCTCTAGTCAAAGAAGAACCTCTCTGACTAAGATATCCAAGGGGAGATGAGAAGGAACCAAAAATTACTTACGAATGACAGTCGTAAGGAAAGAAACAAAAAAGTCTATCGCCAAGCGATAAGACATTAGAAGTGGTGGCAGCGTATAAACGAAGAACATAATTAACAAGACCCATATCAGCCGACCGAAGGTCTACAAGAACTAACTTCTACCTTCAACATCAAACTAAACAGAGGAAACGGGATCTTCAATCAACGCAACAGTTTATGAAGACGCAACTATGTCCTTCATCGAGAGGAATACAAGCATTTTACACTGACGTTTGAGCAACTGTTATCACTTATCTTCAAAGAGGAATCTACACCGGACGAGGGCGGCATCGAACATCGACGGAAAGAAGAAAACAAACACAGGGAACATCACCCGATCTAGCAAGGACGGAGGCTGTGACGTCATCAATCTTGGACTTCACCGCGCATCGTGCACCGAGAGAAGGCCGTGACGTCATCACGACTTCCGACGCGAGACGTGGACAGGAACTGTGACGTCATCCCATGTCAACAATCCTTCGCAATATAATCTGGAGCTAAGTACCATTTTTATCTATTCAGGTCTTTTCCTCAGTGAAGTGTTGTCATCAAGAGTCGATCGTCCAGTATTCTGGGGGTGAGTTGTTCATATTAATCCTCCTTCATTACAGAACCAATCTTCAACTACGAGGTTCTCGCCCGCAGATTAATTTTTTTTTCTTTTCTAGTTGTCATTAACCATTTCTTGCAGGAATTCTCCGTATAATATTTTATCATATTATCTGTATTTTTGTATCTTTTGGGGGATTTTCCTATTATTATAACACACTTATACAGTACATTGCTTATGCGTTTCTTTACGTAGTGGTCGAGTGTACTCTTATAGATATTTTGATAGGATTGCAAGGAATAGAAGTGATAAGAAAAAAGTGAAAGCCGAAATGGCAACCCCTCCCTCCGGCTGGCAACCCCAACGTGTGACTCTCGTTTAGCGCAGAGGTCAGCGATAGTCCCTTTTCAAGGTCGGGTCAATGGGTCCTGCCTCAAAATGTTGAGGCATGGATCTCATCTGTAGACGCTCATTTAAATGCAAAAAGCATCACAGACCCAGCAGTACAATTACAGGAGGCCAGAGCTTCGTTGACTTTGCGGAAAGGCGACGCAAGTGCGTATCTAAGGGGGTTTCTTTCCAAGAAGCCGGCTACATGGGACGAGTTCAAAATTAGATTACGTGCCGTGTATGGGGGTGAAGAGGCTTTAGATTGTAGTATTGGCATTGAGAAATATCCTTAACCAAGCCTCCATGACTCAGCTCAATGTTGTCGAGCGGGCGGCGCTAATTGCCGACCGGCTAACATGAATATCAGGATAGTTTAAGTAACTCCGGGTGGGTGCGGGTGCTAAAATCAAAGTGAAAGATTTTATCCGTTTGATCTACCTTACGTCTATCACTGTAATGTGCCTGAAGCGTTAGTACGGTGTTTTGATAAAAAATTGCAGCCCGACAGTACGGAATTAGATGTGTATAAACAAATAAAAAAATCAAAAAACACATGTCTAATGTACCGACCTAGATCCTTCGCTCATTCAAGTTTTGCAAAAAATGAGAACAAGCCACAACAAGTAAATGTGGTACATAATAATAATCAAGTTGCAGGGATGGTTTGTTATAACTGTAAAACGACCAGGTCACATGATTTCAGACTGTCGGACGCGTTTTTGTTCAATACACAATAGTTCAACTCATTCATATAACCGTTGCTACTCGAGGAATCAACAGCAAAATGCTACAAAACACGCAACCAGTTGCTAGTGCAAATAAAAAGAAGGGTCCTCAGTACTATAAGAAGAAACAACCAAACGGAAATTCTGCACAACAGCAGAACAAACAAATAAAATCGTGCTTCAGGTACCTCTGTTCCTGGGCCGTCTAGCCAGAACTCGCAAGGGCAAGCGAATTTTCAGGGTGTGATAAACAAACAAATACCACGTAGTTCACTCCAAGGGGGGAGAGGGCGATGTTGGGTCATCAATATCAACATCTTTTGTATCAAATAATCAGTTTAATCATTTATCAGATCATTGTGAGACAATTGATTTTCCTATGAAACACACGGCCGAATCAAAAAAATCTGTGCAGGTTCCGTAGAATTTGCAACAAATTCATGCAATTATTAGTCAAAACGAGTTGCGACCAACCTTACATGCAGTAAATTTGGACCATAAGTCATTTCACTTTGTTCTTTGATTCTGGTAGTCCACGTAATATAATGGATTTTTAAGGACTCATCATTTACTCTTTTCAAATTTCCCTATAGAAAAGTCCCGGAATAAGGCTCTCAGGCATTGGGAATAATGAATTAAATGTTGTGGGCGTAAACTCATGTGACAGTACAAGGTCGGTAAGCGCACGCTTGCTGATACCTTTGTCCGTTGTACAAAACATTAATATGTATCCCGCAGTAATTATGGATACCGTCTATGGGCCACTCAAAATATTATCTTAGCACCTGCAAAACACGGCGTGTATATCAAAGGGAAATTCTATAGGTCTTCTAATACCCTAAAATCTGTTTTAGATAATAAAGAGACAGACAGAGTTGTCACTTACATTACGGAACCAATCACCTGTCTCATGAACCCAAGAAATAATACAGGCAACCAAACAGAACTCTCGCTCACCCGTAATATCAGCTTGCACGCAAACTCTCGAGCCTAACGTAACTTCAAATATATTAGTGCTGTAAAGAGAACCTTTGCCAGGATCTGAAACATTAATCCTTTCCGAAACTCTGAAAACACACGGATTATCCGTCACACAAGCCGTTTATACAGTCGGCTCACAACAACAATGTAACATCGAAGTCTGTAATCATTTGAATACCACTTTAGTAATCCACAAAAAATCAACATATCTTGGATGCCGAAGTTTATAAACATCGCATTCTTACCGTAGCTGAGATAAATCACGCTCAATCAGTCGCGGATGAAACCCTTTTGCAATCTATAAAGAACAAAATCAATAAAGACATTCAAGAAGAAGAAATTCAGCAGAAATTTTTGAATCTGTTAACTAAAATATCATGATTTTTTCCACTACGGATGGAACCTTAGGAAAAACGGATGTCATCGAGCATCAAATCAGGCTCAAGGACAAACAGAAAGTAATCTATGGACCTTCGTACCGACTTCCTATGAAATTTCAGAATGAGATAACAGAGGAAGTAGGTAAAATGTTAAAGGAAGGAGTCATTAGGGAAATCAAACAGCCCTTATAATTTTCCATTAATAGTAGTACCGAAAAAAGATCGAACTTGGCGGATATGCGTAGATTTTCGTCGTTTAAATGAAGAAACAATCCCCTGACAGATTCCAGTACCATGTACCGATGATATCCTATCTTTACTAGGCCAGAATAAATATTTTACAAGCCTAGACTTACTAAAGGATTCATCAGATTCCGATGGAACAAGAGAGTATCCCATACACTGCCTTCAGCACAGCCAGGGGACATTATGAATTTTTGCGTATGCCTTTTGGTTTACGTTGTGCTCCCTATAACTTTTACTCGTATGATAAACGTCGTGTTTGGAGACTTGTTGGGAGATATCCTACATGCTACATGGATGACTTAGTAATCTTTTTCCAACACATTAGAAGAGCATTTACGTAAATTGGAGTTAGTGTTACAAAGGTTAAGGCAGCATAATTTAAGGGTAAAGATAAGTAAGTGTGAATTTTTTAAACAGAACTAGTCTATCTAGGTTTCACCGGTTTCTAGTGAAGGTCTTAAGTCGTCCACGATAAGTGTCGGCTATCCGTAACTTTCCGATACCTATTAACGTCAAGGGAATACAGCAATTTTTAGGGTGCAGCGGATACTATCGCCGCTTTATCCGCAATTACTCAATCATAGCCCGCTCCCCCTAACCGATCTTATAAAAAAGGGCGTAGATTTCGTCTGGTCTGAAATTCATCAATAGGCGTTCGATAAATTGAAAGATGAACTGTGGTAGTTCTCCTATCTTGAAAATTTCCTGACTTCGGTAAGGAATTTTTCATAGCAACAGACGCCTCAGACCTAGGAGTAGGTGGGGTATTGCTTCAACAATATGATAGACAGTTTTTCCCTATAGCTTTTTATTCACGTAAACTGAGACCTTCCGAAAGTAAATATGCAGTAATAGACAAGGAAGGGCTCGCTATTGTTAATTCACTCGTGCACTTTAAATTCATAATTATACGGTTATCCCGTCAAGGTTCTCACTGATCATAAGCCCCTAACCGACTTCTTTAAAGGCTTTAGTCACAGCCCCAAGCGAACTCGGTGGCACATGATCATTCAGGACTTTGGCCGCGAGGATCGGGTATTTACCTGGGAAAGGCAAATATCATTGCTGACGCATTATCACGCAACCCCTCTTCATCTTGTACCTTTGACCATTAGCTGAATTAATAGATATCTCAACCTCCACGCCCGTGTTAAAACTATATCTGAACAGGAAGATCTGGGCTGGAGTGCTGAACTATTACAGACGGAAGCAAAGAAAAGATCCGCAAATAGAAAAAATCATCATTGCGTTAAACGGAAATCCGAAGGAAAAAGAATACCTAAAGTATAAGCAGCAGAATTATATCCTACAGGACAATATCCTGTGTAGATCCGTGACGAGGAAAACCCGCAACACACCGCAGTTGAATAACAACAGGTGGTGGTGCCTATCTTCACTCATACCCACTGTCTTAAAGTGGTTGCATGAAAATCCACTGCACGGACACCCGGGTTATACCTTGATGTCACAGAAGCCAAATCCTTATTTATTGGCATACGATGCTTAGAGATATAAAAAAGCACATAGCAAATTGTCGCACTTGTCAAGAATACAAAGGGCACACGAAGACACCTGTCAGCCATAGGGGCTTACCCCCGTGCAAATCAACCCTTTGAAAGAGTACATTTTAGATTTATTAACAGGATTTTACGAGTCAGACAGAGGAATAAGCACCTCCTAGTAATTATAGACGCTTTGAACTCGATATACAGAACTTATAGCGCTTAAAACAAAAATAAAACCGCGGTCGAGTGCGCTAGGAAGTTTTACGAGTGCTACATTTGTAAACATGGAATTCCACACATCATTATCTCAGACTCGGGCGGGGAGTTCAATAATCATTCCTTAACTCCTTGTGCGAATTCCTTAGTATAAAGAAAATCAATACATGATCTATCACCCAGAGTCTAATGGGCTAGTGGAAAGGGCAAATCGTAAGGTTTTAAACATTTTAAGGGTCACCCTAGGGGGGGCAGATCCCAACTGGGACATTGCCATACCTGCGGTACTAAGCACACTTAATCACTCGTATCATGTGTCTATTAAAATGACACCGCACGAGGCACTGTACGGTATCCCGGCCGAACGCCTTTCCACATCTTAAGCCTACAACTAATTTATCAAATCCTCTAAAGGATGTTATGGATGCAAGCATAAGTCGATATAATATAATTCGTAAGAATTTAGAAGAAGCGCAGATCATAATGACAAAAAAAATCATGATAAAATAGCTAAGCCAACTAGAACATATGCCGTGGCGATCAGGTATACATACAAGTATACGTGCGTAAAGGTTTAAATTATAAACTGACACCTAAGTTTGAAGGCCCGTTTAACATTTTAGAAAAATTTAACGGCCAGTAGAGTTAGGGTTCAAAATGTATCCAAACCCACTGATGTGAGAATAGTCCCATTGGCACATATCAGAATCTAAAGAAGGGTAGATGGAGTGAGGGAAAAAAGTGTGTATTTATGAAAACTTGTATAATAATTTATATATATATATCATTAATCATATTGTATGTAAACCTATTCTTTTACGCGAGTTATACATCTGTTTACTCACTTGCAGGTTTCAAAAATGAATCTGTTATTGTTAGGAGTGATATTGTGTATTCAGACATCTTTATTGTATGGAAAGAGCGCTAGGACGAAGAAATAGAATTTAATCATGGCTCGATTATTGAGAGAATCGATGATGTATTCATCGTGTCAAGTAATATGTTATCGAAGTAGATATGCATGCTATTTTCTTACCTGAAGATGACGTCCTTAACTTAAAGAATGACCTGATGAGGTTTGGTATTTCCCTTAAGGAAATGCATGAACGTAAATTTTCATGCTAACTCAGAGATTTCACTAGCTCAAACACTAAGAGTCGCGGAAATGTTGTCTTATGACATACAAAATAAAAACCGCCGAGGCAGAAGAACTCGCTCGTGACCTGCTGATGTGGTCTGTGCGGCACAATACTCTTGAACGCCGCAACCCGCTTATTCTAGCTGGACTAAACATCTTAGGATCAGTTGCGAATCTAGGCTTAGGAATCTCAAATCGCCTCAAGATAAATAATCAAAATAAAAGAAAATTGAGTTTTTGCAACACAAAACGGAACTGGCCTTATCAGAACTTCGCAGCCAGTTATCTTCGATCAATCAAATAATGAATATCGTTAATGAACATTCAAAATAATATCGATCAGGTCATGGAAGTTCAACATTGCTGGCTACTTTAGCTTACTATAGTTCGAAAATAGATCATATCCGTGTGAAATATCACATTTTATTGAAAAGTCAAAAGATTACGTAGAAGCAATTACGTTAGCAACAAAGGGTGTGTTATCTCCTCACCATCATGCCTATTAAAGATCTGACGTTAACTTTAGGAAAACGGACGGGAGAAGCTAGGTTATATTCCTTTATTAGATGCCCATAAAGTAGAATTCTATTATAGCCTAATATCAGTCAGCGTTGAAAGTTATAGAATTATGATCACAATTCCTTTTGATTCTTCGATGCTTGGCAATCATACAAAATAGCACCGTTTCCTACTTTTATGACGAATAACTCAAATCCAGTAATATCCAATTTAACGGGGCAGTACTGATTTCTTCTGATAAGAAATCATTTACAGTCATTAAAGACTTAGATAAACCTCACTCATTGTTCAGAAGCCATGAATAATAAAATTTGTACAGCTGACTCTTTGAATTCTATCTATATCAACGGATCATGTGAGTTAGACATAGTGCTAACGGCTCTCTCTCTCATACAAGCGAAGGTGTCTGGGAAACTTTATCCCTTTTACGGTAATAAATTCAATTACAGGATGAATAATGGTTCCTGGATCCGTTATGATAAGCCGGATTCGACGTCGTGTGTCCGGACACATCCACCGCCCATGCCCTATCTTCGTAGCAGCCGATGGTTGTACGGGGACATCTACAAACTATACCGTCAGAGGGGTCAACACGATAATACGTGAGAAGGCGTATTTCGCGAACTACACGTGGGCTACCACAATCATCCCATCACTACTCTCCATACAACGCGCGAGTAGCTCATCGTCTGACGCAATGGCTGAGATGACCCACGCGTCATCGACTTATGCAGGTGGAGAAAATCTTCGTTACTACATTCTGTAGCCGTGTTCAGCGTGACGGCCATATTGGTTATCGCCGTCAACATCTTTGCTTGGCGTAGGCTGAGGCGTAAACAGAAGGATCTTCAAGGGAACGTACTGGCCCG
>NC_061096.1:8188139-8194430 GCF_015104395.2 Macrobrachium nipponense
TCTGATCAATCATCATCAGAGGAAAAGAGTCAGCACACGGCTCATCACATCGCTTGTCAGCAGAAAAATCCACCTGCGGACGTATGCTCAAACTGCGGCACAAAATATGTCCAGTCAGACACACAAGTTTGGAAAACTCATGATTCTATAGAAAAAGGCCTAACAGACAAATTTCACAAATTAACTCCAGGATATGACTAATGTGTTCAAAAATGTGTCTCGAAGACTTATTCTCTCAACATGATTTTGCCCAATTATATGCCTCCAAAATAATACACTTGTGAACATAAAAAATGCGCACATCTCCATAGGACCCATAATGCAGTAATGCCACTCGCCTCTAAAATAGTCATGAAACCAAAGAGAAAGAACCACAGAAATCTTCTCTTGGCTCGAAAAAACTCCCATAACCACAAAAAAGGGTCACCCCCAAAGATTAATTCCAACTCCATATATAATTATGTGACACCATATTAATAATAATAACTACTCCGGTTATAAAAATTTTTCCTCCATTTGGTTAATAACCACTCCCCTTATATTTCTCTCTTATTTCTCCAATAGCCGCAAGTTAATAAAAAAACCACCACTCCAGGAGTAAAGAATAATCACCTCTATTTCGGCAAATACAAAATATTTACCTCTATTTCCCCAATAACTCCATGTGAAATAAAACAAGGCTCCAAAAAATATATCCCAAAAAGGAATATAAAAAAATGAAATCCTATCTCCAAAAAAATGTGCACTCAAAGCATCTAGCTCACACACTCACAAATATTGCCCCATAATCTCCAAGTATGTGTCTCCATTTGCAACAAAGATGGCTACAAAATAATTGAACTAAACATAGCTCTCACCACTATTGGCAAATATCAAAAATGGCCAAAAATATATCTCCAAAGAATATATCTCAAATTATAACTCCAAAATAATATACCTCAATTATAACTCCAATTCTCCAGGGAATAACTCAATGTTATAGTCAAAAACTATAAAACACACTCCATTTAGCATAACTGCTAAAAAAGGACAAAAACTCGGCATATAAAAACTGTCTAGAAAATATTAGAAAAAACTCCAAATACACAGTGTCTTAGCCAAGACATCTCCATATGCACTACCACATAGGGCACGAGAAAACTTAACCAAGTTTCCTATCTCTCACAAAGTTGTCACAAATACAACAAAGGTATTGTGCAAGAAAACTCACTATTTCTGGAACACAAATATCCAGAGAAAAAATTGTAGTGCCATTACGTATGCATTCAAACATGCAAGAAGTTCTCCCGTAAATCTCACTGCAGCATCAAATAGCTGAAACACAGACACGTTCCCGAACAATGACTAAGTCACGAACTGAGATATCAAAAAATATTCACACCAACTGGAGAGAAAAAATAAATTCAAATTCACCCATGATGAAAAAAAACTTGTCAGCGATGGCTAACTTCCAAATAAGGAGAAAAGAAAAATCAACGGCATTATCAACTATCTCCCGTGACTCACTAGATGTCAAGCAATTATCTGCTGAACTCATAAAAAAAAAGAAAAAACAAAAAAAATGTGTTGTTAGTTCCACCCAAATTCAAAAAAGATTTAACCACCCTTGATAGCATTACAACACCCACATATTAGTATATAAAAAATCAGTATCAGAAATATCACTATCGCAAAATCACCAAAATTTGCTATCATCAAAATCACTAGTATCAGTACAAAAAAAACATCACCAATGTCAATGCTTGTCCATTCTCCAAAAATTCAGCAAAAAAAATTCAGCAAAAGTTCTGCAAGACTCAACACAATTCACCAATATTCAGCCAGATTCATCAAGATTCAGCAAAACTCATCCTCGTGAATGACCGAAATATTCTCCAAATTTGGTTACAAAAACTCAACAAATAATTATGACAAGATCTCTCCCATTAATTCATTTTAATCTCCATGAAAATAATTCTGTAATAATTATAAAATAATCTCCCATGAATATCTCATGATCTCGTAAAACAAAGTCTCCCGTAATGATGATTATACTTAAGCAACCCCCCCGTGACACATCTCAAGTATAATAATAATAATAATAATAATAATAATTCTCCACAGTAACAATTGTCTTGCAAAGATCTCAAGTAAGGGTGAATTCAAATAGCATACAACAGTAATGCTGAACCTTATGACACCATTCACGGCACCGGGCATTACCATTCAGCACCATTTTTCAAAGTAATCCCTCCAACACAATAAAAAAAATAATAATCTGTGTCTCCCCAATATATTTGTGTCTTCCAAGGCATAAGGAAAACATACACCCATACAATGCATTTCAATTCTCTTTTCTCTTCATTCACTAGAATGAAAATCTTTCTATTTCCTTTTCTCTTCATCCATGAGAGAAAAAAAAAAAATTTCTAAAAAAAAAGTCTCTACGGGCGTTTCACTTCATCAACTAATCAATCAGCTGATATCTTAGTATCCATGGTCAAGGCCAGACTTGTCTTCAACAGCCCGACAAAGAAAAAAAAGAAAGGGGTTCACCCACAATGAGAAAAAAAAAGTTTCTCCCCCAACTGAACGTTGACACTCCCCAGTCAAGCGATAGATTTAGGAAAGCAAACGGATCTCGCAGACCCTCTAATCTTAAAGTGTCGACATAAAAGTTAAACATTTTGTAGTTTCGAACAGACAGAAAATCTCTCTCATTTTACGTTCTACGTTAATATATATTCTTTTACAACATGCAATGCGAAATCTGAACACACATTTAAAACATCCTATTCTAAACTATCTAGGAATCTGAAAAAATGTTACACAATCTACATGACATTACAAAGAGGGGAAACTTGCATTTCGAAAGTAGCAATATACATATAATATACCTCCCCCCAGAAGATTCTTTATCACGGTGTTGAATCCAACGATTCGCAACGAGATAGATAATCAGCAACTACATTGTTTTTGTCACTAATGTGCTGCACTCTTAAGTTATACTGTTGCAGGCTCAAGGACCACCTGGTCAGTCTTTGATTATGATCTTTCATTTTCTGGATAAATGATAGTGGATTGTGATCAGACAACACTAAAATTTCTTCATTCCTAGGTCTATTCACATACACTTCAAATTTTTTCAATGCGGTGATTAAGGCTAAAGTTTCCTTCTCAATTGTCGAATATACTTTCTGATATTTTTTCAATTTTGTAGACATGAAGCACACAGGATGGTAGATATTATTTTCATCTTCTTGAAGTAGAACAGCTCCAACGCCACAGTCTGACGCATCAACTTGTATCACAAATTTCTTGTCGAAGTCTGGAGCTTGAAGTACTGGTCTTGAAGTTAAAATGGCTTTTACCTTCTCAAAGGATTCTTGACACTCTGGAGTCCAAATAAACTTAGCTTTGGGACTAGTTAAGTCTGTCAAGGGAGCTACTACAGCTGAGAAATTTGGGCAGAACCGACAATAGAATCCAGCCATCCCCAAAAATCTCTGTAGCTGTTTCCTGGTAGTAGGTGGGGTAGCCTTACGAATACCTTCTACATTAGCATTTACTGGAGCAAGAAGGCCTTTCCCAACTTCAGACCCAAGATACTGTACAGTTGCCTTGCCAAACTCACTCTTCTCTAAGTTGACTGTTAATCCTGCTTCTTGTAGTTTCTTGAAAACTTTCCTCAAAATCTTCAGATGTTCTTCCCACGTTGTAGAGTAAATCACGATGTCATCTAGGTATACACCTACTCCTTCTATTGATCCTAGCAGTTGATCCATCACTCGTTGAAATGTTACGGGTGCATTCATCAGACCAAACGACAGAACAGTATACTGATACAGTCCAAATGGAGTAATAAAAGCTGACAGCAACTTGGCATTCTCATCTAAGGGAATTTGATAATATCCTTTCAACATGTCTATCTTGGAAACAAACTTGGCTTGCCCAATATTATCAAGTAAATGATCTATAAGAGGCAAAGGATAATTATCAGCCACACTGATAGAATTCAGCTTCCTATAATCAGTACACATCCTAAAGGAACCATCTGGCTTCTTCACTAACACACATGGAGAACTGAAGTGACTTGAACTGGGTTCTGCTAATCCATGTTGCAGCAAATACTCAACTTCTTTCTTCAAAACATCTCGATGATACGGTGATAAACGATATGCTCTTTGCTTGAAAGGTTTTCCATCTTCTTGAATCTTGATTTCATGCTTAGTCAGATCAGTACGTCTAGGCACATCTGAAAAAATTTCTGGAAAACTTCTAATTACGTCACTTAAGTCTTCACCTTGTTCAACACTCAGATGTTTCAGTTTATCCTCCAAATTTTCCAAAATTGAAGAATTATTCATCTTGCTTGCAGTTCCCAATTCGTAGCCATTATCGTCTTCTGTAGATAAAGTTGTTTGGGTTACTGACACAGTTTCAGTTTTAGTTTCTGAGAAATAAGGTTTCAAGAGGTTCACATGTATCTTCCTTTGTTTTCTTCTTCTTTCTGCTGTTTCAATCACATAAGTTCTATCACTTAACTTCTGAATTATCTTGTAAGGACCTTGAAATTTATTAGTGAGGGGAAATCTCTTGACAGGTAAGAACACTAACACTTGTTGACCAACACTAAAACTTCTTAGCTTAGCCATTAGCATCAATCTCCTTTTCATTTTCTCTTGACTTATTTTCAGTTTTCTAAAGAGAATTTTAATTCTAATCTCTTTCAACCTTTTCCTTAAGTTCTTCACATACTCTCCTTGGCTTTCCTCTTGATTTCTTCCAATTTTCTGCAAGAATCTTCAATGTCCTCTAACTTCTCTTCCAAAATCATCTCATTTAGGTGAACATCCCATACTTTCTTGATAAGCACTCCTAATTTCAACAACAGTTAATGGTAAACCAACATCGCATTCTCTTCCTGACTCAGAACAATACTTTGTCAGCATACTTTTCAATGTCTGGTGGAACCTTTCCAAGGCACCTTGAGTTTCTGGATGATAGGCAGTGGATAACTGTTGTTTCACTCCTAACAAATTCATCACATCCTGGAATAACTTTGAAGTAAGTTTGTTCCTCTGTCACTTTGTACTATTTCTGGTATTCCAAACTTTGAGAAAAACTCCACAAGTTTTTCAACAACTATCTTGGCACATATGTTTCTAACGGGGTTGCTTCTGGATATCTTGTCACAGGATACATTAATGTTAAATACTCATTTCCTTTCTTTGTCTTCGGCAATGGTCCAACCATATCTATAATCACTTTGCTAAAGGGTTCTCCTCTAACTTCTATAGGTTGTAGAGGGGGGGGCCTTTCTTGATGGTTTCATTCGGTTTCCAGCTATCTGGCAGGTATGACGCTCACGACAAAACCTGCTAACATCTCTGTGAAGTCCAGGCCAGAAAAAATATTTCATGATCTTCTCCACAGTCTTCCTGATTTCCATATGTCCAGACTCATGAGCTACTGCAACCAATTGCTTTCTCAATGGATATGGAATCAAAATTTGATGATATTCGCCCCATACAGCATCTCCTGGTATATCTGTAGGTCTATACTTCCTCATCAGCAAAATCCTTCCTTCAGATAATAACAGGTAGGAGTTTTGTTGCATCTCTTCTCGATCAACAATCTGAAGAACAAATCAGTTAACGATGCATCCTTCTTCTGCAAGTCCATCAGCTTCTCTCTTGTCATTTGACCAACTTCAAGGGTTGAATTCTCAATATCTGCTAACTCAGCTACTGTAGTTTCACTACAGTCTTCAGTAACACTGACTACTCGGAGTCTCTTCAGGAACATGAGGTTCTTCTTCTTCGTTGTTGTTGTCTTCTTCATCTTCTTGGGAAATCTCTTCTTGGTCAGCACTATGGGAAACTTCACTTCCCTGGAACAATTCTTCTAAGCACAAAGATCCTTCACTTGATCCTTCTTGGGTGTGTAAATCCTCAGTTTCTTCACTTACAGTCGTAGTCCTCTTCATATTTCTGGTAGTTACACAACTAGGAAACAGGTGGGGGTTATTCTTCTCCAACTCTACTGTAGGACTAATCCTCAATGGTTTGTCTGTCACTACAGGACAAGGAATAAATGGCACACCACCAACTTCCTTCCCCAACAGAACATGTACACCTTCCACAGCCAGTGAGTCCTTTACAGCAAAATCAACATTCCCTTTCACCAATTCACATGACAGGTGTAAGCGGCATATAGGAGTTACTTCCTCTCCTCCTATACCCTTCAAATACTGAATCTCCTGTGAGACTCTTCTCCAACTGAGGGTGAGAACCACGTACTACCAACACT
>NC_061096.1:8194930-8214799 GCF_015104395.2 Macrobrachium nipponense
AAGTTCTATCACTTAACTTCTGAATTATCTTGTAAGGACCTTGAAATTTATTAGTGAGGGGAAATTCTCTTGACAGCTAAGACACTAACATTTGTTGATCCACACTAAAACTTCTTAGCTTAGCCTTAGCATCAAATCTCCTTATCATTTTCTCTTGACTCATTTTCAAATTTTCTAAAGAGAATTTTCTAATCTCTTTCAACCTTTTCCTTAAGTTCTTCACATACTCTCCTTGGCTTTCCTCTTGATTTCCTTCCCAATTTTCTGCAAGAATCTTCAACGGTTCTCTCACTTCTCTTCCAAAATCATCTCATAGAATGAATAACCCATACTTTCTTGATAAGCACTCCTAACTTCATAACATTAATGCTAAACCAACATCCCATTCTCTTCCTGACTCAGAACAATACTTTGTCAGCATACTTTTCAATGTCTGGTGGAACCTTTCCAAGGCACCTTGAGTTTCTGGATGATAGGCAGTGGATAACTGTTGTTTCACTCCTAACAAATTCATCACATCCTGGAATAACTTTGAAGTAAAGTTTGTTCCTCTGTCACTTTGTACTATTTCTGGTATACCAAACTTTGAGAAAAACTCCACAAGTTTTTCAGCAACTATCTTGGCAGATATGTTTCTAACAGGGATTGCTTCTGGATATCTTGTCACAGGACACATTATTGTTAACAAATACTCACTTCCTTTCTTTGTCTTCGGCAGTGGTCCAACCATGTCTATAATCATTTTGCTAAAGCGTTCTCCTCTAACTTCTATAGGTTGTAGGGGGGCATTCTTGATGGTTTCATTCGGTTTTCCAGCTATCTGGCAGGTATGACACTCACGACAAAACCTGCTAACATCTTTGTGAAGTCCAGGCCAGAAAAAAAATATTTCAAGATTTTCTCCAGTCTTCCTGATTCCCATATGTCCAGACTCATGAGCTACTGCAACCACTTGCTTTCTCAACGGATATGGAATCAAAATTTGATGATATTCGCCCCATACAGCATCTCCTGCTATATCTGTAGGTCTATACTTCCTCTTCAGCAAACCTTCCTTCAGATAGTAACAGGTAGTAGTTTGTTGCATCTCTTCTCGATCAACAACTCTGAAGAACAAATCAGTTAACGATGCATCCTTCTTCTGCAAGTCCATCAGCTTCTCTCTTGTCATTTGAACCAACTTCAGGGTTGAATTCTCAATATCTGCTAACTCAGCTACTGTAGTTTCACTACTGTCTTCAGGAACACTTTGACTACTCGGAGTCTCTTCAGGAACATCAGGTTCCTCTTCTTCATCGTCGTCGTCTTCTTCATCTTCTTGGGAAATCTCTTCTTGGTCAGCACTATGGGAAACATCACTTCCCTGGAACAATTCTTCAAGCACCAAGATCCTTCACTTGAACCTTCTTGGGTGTGTAAATCCTCAGTTTCTTCACTTGCAGTCGTAGTCCTCTTCATACTTCTGGTAGTTACACAACTAGGAAACAGGTGGGGGTTATTCTTCTCCAACTCTACTGTAGACTAATCCTCAATGGTTTGTCTGTCACTACAGGACAAGGAATAAATGGCACACCACCAACTTCATTCCCCAACAGAACATGTACACCTTCAACAGCTAGTGCGTCTTTTACAGCAAAATCAACATTCATCAACATTCCCTGTCACCATTTCACATGACAGGTGTAAGCGGCATATAGGAGTTACTTCGTCTCCTCCTTTACCCTTCAAAATAACTGAATCTCTTGTGAGACTCTTCTCCAACTGAGGGGATAACCACGTACTACCACACTATGGTTACTCCCTGTATCACGTAATATCTTGACTGGTACCTGCACACTTCCTCCTTGAGTTGACAGCATACCCTCATAGATATATGGCTTTAAAGCCTCCACACTGCTAAGCCACTCACTGCTTGAGGTAACATTTTCACTGGTTGCTAAACATTCAGCTTGTTTAGTCTCATTCTTCTCTGGAGTCTGATTCTTTCCCACACTGCTCTTCATAGATTGTTTCACTTCACCTGGTCACCTTTCACAACTTGACTAACTGGCTTTGGCTGCTGTTGATTCCGGTAACACTCTTGACTGTAGTGTCCTACTCTTCCACACTTGAAACAGACAACATTAGGTTTCTGTAACTGCCTTGAAAAACTGGATGAGGGTTTCAAATTAGCTTGCTGAGTTATATTACATTGTGTACTCTTGGTAGTATCACATGTAGGTTTCCCATTAAATTTGTTCCTGTTATTTGGATAAGACTTATCACCTGGGCGTTGTTGACTCTGGTACTTGACATTGTAATAACGTTTACTAATGACTATATTCTAATCTTCACTCAGTGTAGCAGGTTTGTCAAGTTTCTTCACCTCTCTCTCTCTCAAATAGGCTCTTATATGTTCAGGAATTCCTTTAAGATACTGTTCAAGAACAAGTAACTCTTCTAACTCATCAAAAGTTTTAACTTTAGCAGCTTCTAACCAACGTTTGATACACCTTCTCACTTTGTAAGCATAATCTAAGAATGTTCCCTTCTCATCTTTTCTTAAATTTCTGAATCTTTCATTGTAGTACTCTAGGGTCATCTGGTAAACTTGTAGCACACTGTGTTTGAGTACCTTGTAGTTTTTACACTGATCAGCTGTTAAGGCTAGATAAGCACTTCTCCCTTTACCAATTAAGACACTTTGTAGCAAAACTGACCATTTATCTTCTGGCCATCCCATACATGAAGCCACTTTCTCAAAGTGATCAAAAAACTCATCTGGAGCTTCTTCAGTATACTTAGGGATTAACCTCTGTACTCTCACTACATCAAATACAGGGTCTTGATTACCTTGATTAGGGTTAGACGGTGTTACAGGTAATGTGGATCTAGCTCTTATCAATTCCATTTCCCTTTCATGACTTGCGATTTCTCTTTCCTCTTTTATCCTTTCTCTTTCCTCTTCTGCTGCTTTTTCTTCTTCTTTTTCTCTTCTTTCTTGTTTTCCCTATCTATTCTTTCTCTTTCCGCTTGCATTCTTAGCTTAATCAAATTCTCATCTGCTTCAATGCATCTAAGCTCTAACTCTGCATCACTTTTCTCTTTCTTTTCTGCTTGCTTATTTATGAGATTAGCACATGCTACATTCAACAAATCTTGAGCCAATTCTAACTCATCTTCATCAGTTATTCTACCAGAGTTTATCAATGATTCCATAGCAATACATCTTTTTTGTGCCTTTACCATACTAGTAGACACATAACCACCACATGCCTCTGCTAAAGCGCTCCACTGTGCCTTAGTCAGAGTGGTTTCAGACAAAACTTGGATGGAAGGGGCTGCTAGAAATTCCTGAACCTTGAACTGAGCCATTTTCCTCTAAGTTATTAACTTACAATTCAATACAATAAATGCAAAACAAAAACTATATGGTCAATCTCCTAACAAAATATATCCCTAACACCACCAGTATATCTTATGTCTTATCGCTTGGCGATAGACTTTTTGTTCTTTCCTTACGACTGTCATTCGTAAGTAATGTTTGGTTCCTCTCATCTCCCTTGGATATCTTAGTAGAGAGGTTCTTTCTTGACTAGAGGAGATGATTCAAACAGGCTAGTTGAACAAGTTAACAACTTTATTCTGTAACTCCATACTAGGAGATGCAGCTCGGTCGGACGACCGATATGTTTGATAGTTGGCGTGGAACTGCCATTCTAAAGCATCGCGTCGATAGCGGAACATTAGCTATCTAAGCAATTCATATAAAAACACATACGTAGTTTGCCGGCTCGGAAGTTACAAGTTTCCGGCGTAGGTTAACAGGTCAACCGCTTCCCATGGAAGTTGTTGTGCAAAGTTATCATAAACATAAAAAATGTTGACAAAGCTTTGAGCTAGATCAGGCTACTGCAGACAGCGCATAGCGTAATCTAGGTCTGCTTTGGTCACGTAAAAACCCTCCTAATGCCATGACCCCAGGTCACTGGTTTTATATATAATGTAATTCTTACATTAGGCTCGGTCTGCTACCTATTCAAGCCTTGAATAACAAAAAAAAATTACTTTAAACATTGTCCATAGGAGCGTGCTCGTAACATACTAAGTGATTAAATGCATAAAAAGATTCTGTTACATACCCTTGTTGACATATTCATAAACAAAGATAAATGCATGGAAAATATAGATCCATGTTTGGTAATAATAATGATTATGTACCAAAATAATAAAATGGTAAAAATCTAAAACAAAATGTATACATGATTAATATGATAACATGTAACCTGATTAAGAATAATGGTTACTAAATAATGATTATAGCATGATCATGGATAATTGTTAAAGAGTACTTGACACCCTTTTATATATAAATATAATTGTATAATAGTATAACAATGTAATTCTGCAGAAATTTCAATATAGGGCTGATATTTTATTAGGTGCCCGAAAAATACCTTTAGGAATATATTAATGTATAATATTGGGCTATAATGATTTATTAGGTTGCCCTGGAGATACTTTAACTGTTCAAATGCAAAGGCGTGAGTCTTTCTTGTCCTACATTTTTGCCAGCATACGGACCGCTTTTCACACACAACACAATTCCAGACAATTCCCTAGGCACGAACTGAAGTGGCCAGGTTCAGGCGGCCCTAAACGCAAACGACTTGAGTTTAACGGGTACGTCAATCCAGACGGGCCAGTACGTTCCCTTGGAGATCCTTCTGTTTACGCCTCAGCCTACGCCAAGCAAAGATGTTGACGGCGATAACCAATATGGCCGTCACGCTGAACACGACTAGCAGAATGTAGTAGCGAAGATTTTCTCCACCTGCATAAGTCGATGACGCGTGGGTCATCTCAGCCAGTTGCGTCAGACGATGAGCTACTCGCGCGTTGTATGGGAGAGGTAGTGATGGGATGATTTGTGGTAGCCCACGTGTAGTTCGCGAAATACGCCTTCTCACGTATTATCGTGTTGACCCCTCTGACGGTATAGTTTGTAGATGTCCCCGTACAACCATCGGCTGCTACGAATATAGGGGCATGGGCGGTGGATGTGTCCGGACACACGACGTCGAATCCGGCCTATCATAACGGATCCAGGAACCATTATTCCATCCTGTAATTGAATTTATTACCGTAAAAGGGATAAAGTTTCCCAGACAACCTTCGCTTGTATGAGAGAGAGAGCCGTTTAGCACTATGTCTAACTCACATGAATCCGTTGATATAGGATAGAATTCAAAAGAGTCACTGTACAAATTTTATTATTCATGGCTTCTGAACAGTGAGTGAGTTTATCTAAGTCTTTAATGACTGTAAATGATTTCTATCAGAAGAAATCAGTACATGCCCCGTTAAATTTGGATATTACTGGATTTGAGTTATTCGTCATAAAAGTAGGAAACGGTGCTATTTTGTATGATTGCCAAGCATCGGAAGAATCAAAAGGAATTGTGATCATAATACTATAATTTTCAACGCTGACTGATATTAGGCTATAATAGAATTCTACTTTATGGGCATCTAATAAAGGAATATAACCTAGCTTCTCCCGTCCGTTTTCTAAAGTTAACGTCAGATCTTTAATAGGCATGAGGTGAGGAGATAACACACCCTTTGTTGCTAACGTAATTGCTTCTACGTAATCTTTTGACTTTTCAATAAAATGTGATATTTTCACACGGATATGATCTATTTTCGAACTATAGTAGCTAAAAGTAGCCAGCAAATGTTGAACTTCCATGACCTGATCGATATTATTTGAATGTTCATTAACGATATTTATTATTTGATTGATCGAAGATAACTGGCTGCGAAGTTCTGATAAGGCCAGTTCCGTTTTGTGTTGCAAAAACTCAATTCTTTTATTTTGATTATTTATCTTGAGGCGATTTGAGATTCCTAAGCCTAGATTCGCAACTGATCCTAAGATGTTTTAGTCCAGCTAGAATAAGCGGGTTGCGACGTTCAAAAGTATTGTGCCGCACAGACCACATCAGCAGGTCACGAGCGAGTTCTTCTGCCTCGGCGGTTTTATTTTGTATGTCATAAGACAACATTTCCGCGACGCTTAGCGTTTGAGCTAGTGAAATCTCTGAGTTAGCATGAAAATTACGTTTCATGCATTTCCTTAAGGGAAATAACCAAACCTCATCAGGTCATTCTTTAAGTTAAGGACGTCATCTTCAGGTAAGAAAATAGCATGCATATCTACCTCGATAACAATAGTCCTGACTTGAAACGATGAATAACATTCATCGATTCCTCCGATAATCGTAGCCATGATTTAAATTTCTATGTCTTTAGTCCTAGCCGCCTCCTTCCTTCCATACAACAAAGATGTCCTGAATACACAATATCCAACTCCTAACAATAACAGATTCATTTTGAAAACTGGCAAATGAGTAAAACACAGAATGTAATAACTCGCCGTTAAAAAGAATATGGTTTTACATACAATATGATTAATAGAAATAAATATATATAAATAATTATTATCAAGTTTCATAAAAACTAAACCAACATTTTTTCCCCTCATCTCCATCTAACCCTTTCTTTAAAGATTCTGAATTATGTGCCCAATGGGTGACTATTCTCACATCAAGTTGGGTTTGGATAACATTTTGAACCCTAACTCTATTGGGCCGGTTAAATTTTCTAAAAATGTTAAACGGGCCTTCAAAACTTTAGGTGTCCAGTTTATAATTTAAAACCTTTTACGCACGTATACTTGTATGTATACCTGATTGCCCACGGCATTATTTGTTCTAGTTGGCTTAGCTATTTTATCATGATTTTTTTTTCATTATGATTCTGTGCTTCTTCTAAATTTCTTACCGAATTATTATTACATCGACTTATGCCTTGCATACCATAACATCCTTTAGGAGGATTTGATGAAATTGAGTTGTAGGCTTTAGATGTGAAAAGGCGGTTCGGGACCGGGATCAACCGTACAGTGCCTCGTGCGGTGTCATTTTAATAGACAACGTGAAATACTAAGTGATTAAGTGGTGCTTAGTACCGCAGGTATGGCAATGTCCCGCCAATTTGGTTGGGATCTGCCCCCCCCACTAAGGGTGACCCTGTTAAAATTTTGTTTCAAAACCTTGTACGATTTAGCCCATTTCCACTAGCCCATTAGGACCTCTGGGGTGATAGATCATGGTATTGTTTTGTTTTTTTTAATTTTTTGACTAAGGAATTCGCACAAGGACGTTAAGGAACTGATTATTTGAACTTCCCCTCCCCGTCCCGGAGTCCTGAGATAATGAGGTGGTGGAATTCCATGTTTTACAAAATGTTAGCACTCGTAAAAATAAACTTCCTAGGCGTACCTCGACCGCGGTTTTTGTTTTAAGCGCTAAATAATTTCTGTTATATCGGTGTCAAAGCGTCTATAATTACTAGGAGGTTGCTTATTTTCCTTTTCTGTCTGACTCGTAAAAATCCTGGTAATAAATAAATCTAAAATGTACTCTTTCAAAGGGTTGATTTGGCACGGGGGTAACCCCCTAGCCCCTAGGACGAAAGGTGTCTTCGTGTTTCCTTCTTTGGTATTCTTGACAAGTGCTAAAACAATTTGCTATGTCTTTTTTATCTCTTGTAAGCATCGTTATGCCAATAAAATAAGGATTGGCTTTTTCTGTGACATCAAGGTATAACCCGGGTTGTCCAGTGCCAGTGGATTTTTCATGGCAAGACCCACCCACGTTAAGAGACAGTGGGTATGAGTTGAGATAGGCACCAACCACCTGGTTTTTGTTATTCAACTGGCGGTGTCGTTGCGGGTTTTTCCTCGTCACGGGATCTACCCAAAGGATATCGTCCTGTAGGATATCAATTCTGCTGCTTATACCTTTAGGTATTCTTTTTCCTTCGGATTTCCGATTTAAACCGCAATGATGATTTTTTGTTTTTCTATTTTGCTAAATCTTTTTCTTTGTTGCCTGTCTGTAATAGTTCAGCACTCCAGGCCCCAGATCCTTCCATGTTCAAGATATAGGTTTTAACAACGGGCATGGAAGGTTGAGATATCTATTAATTCAGCTAATGGCTCGGTACAATAGATGAAGACGGGGTTGCGTGATAATGCGTCAGCCAATGATATTTGCTTTCCAAGCGTAAATACCCGATCCATCCCGCCGGCAAAGTCCTGAATGATCATGTGCCACCGGAGTTCGCTTGGGGCTGTGACTAAAGCCTTTAAAGAAGTCGGTTAGGGGCTTATGATCAAGTGAGAACCTTGACGGGATTAACCCGTAGGATTGATGAATTTGTAAAGTGCACGAAGTGAATTAACAATAGCGGAGCCCTTCCTTGTCTATTTACTGGCATATTTTACTTTCGGGAAGGTCTCAGTTTACGTGAATAAAAAAGCTATAGGGAAAAACTGCTCATCATATTGTTGTGGAAGCAATAACCCACCTACTCCATAGGTTCTGAGGCGTCTGCTTGCTATAAAAAATTCCTTACCTGAAAAGTCAGGAAATTTTCAAGATAGGAGAACTACACAGTTCATCTTTCAACTTTGTCGAACGCCTGTTGATGAATTTCAAGACCATATACGAAATCTACGCCCTTTTTTATAAGATCGGTTAGGGGTGGGGCGGCTATGATTGGAGTAGTTTTTGCGGATGAAAGCGGCGATAGTAACCTCTGCAATCCTAAAAAAGAAAAAAAAAAAAAATTTGCTGTATTTCCCTTGACGGTAGTAGGTTATCGGAAAATTACGGTATATCCAACACCTTAATCGTGGACGACCTTTAAGGACCATTCACTTAAAAGAAAAAAAACCGTGTGAAACCTAGATAGACTAGTTCTGTTTTAAAAAAATTCACACTTGCTTTATCTTTAGTACCCTTAAATTATGGCTGCCTTCCAAGATTCCTTTGTTTAAAAAAACACTAACTCCAATTTACGTAAATGCTCTTCTAATGTGGTTGGGAAAAAGATTACCTAAGTCAATCCATTGTAGGCATTGTTAAGGGATATCTCCCAACAATAATCTCCAAAAACTACGAAGTTTATCATAACGAGTAAAAGTTATAGGAGCACAACGTAAAACCAAAAGGCATACGGCCAAAAATTTCATAATGTCCCCTGGCTGTGCTGAAAGGCAGTGTATGGGATGCGTTTCTTGTTCCATCGGAATCTGATGAAATCCCTTTTCAGTAAGTCTAGGCTTTGTGAAATATTTATTCTGGGCCTAGTCAAAGGATAGGATATCATCGGTACCATGGTACTGGGAACTTCTGTCAGGGATTGTTTCTTTCGTTTAAAACGACGAAAATCTACGCATAGTCCGCCAAGTTTCGATCCTTTTTTTCGGTTACTACTATTAACAGGAAAAATTTATAAGGGCTGTTGAGTTCCTAATGACTTCCATTCCTTTGTAAAAACAAAAAAAAAAAAAAAAAAAAACATTTTACCTACTTCCTCTGTTATCTCATTCTGAAAAATTTCATAGGAAGTCTGGTGACGAATGGTACATAGATTACTTTCTGTTTGTCCTTGAGCCTGATTTGATTGCTCGAAATGACACTTCCGTTTTTTCCTAAGGTTTCCATCCAGTAGTGAAAGAAAAAACATCATATAATTTTAGTTAACCAGATTCAAAAAAATTTCTGCTGCAATTTTCTTCTTCTTGAATTGTCCTTATTGGATTTTAGTTCTTTATAGATTGCAAAGGGGTTTCCATCCTGCCTACTGATTGGAGCGTGATTTAATCTCAGCTACGTTGAAGAAATGCGATGTTTATAAAACTTCGGCAATCCAATAGATATGTTGATTTTTGTGGAGTTTACGTGAAAGTGGTATTCAAATGATTACAAGGACGTTCGATATTACATTGTTGTTGTGGAGCCCGACTGATTAATAAACGGCTTTGTGTGACGGATAATTCCGTGTGTTTTCAGAGTTTCTGGAAAGGATTAATGTTTCAGATCCTGAGCAAGGTTTCTTTTTGTTACACAGCACAATAAAATATTTGAAGTTACGTTAGGCTCGAGAGTTTGCGTGCAAGCTGAATATTACGGGTGGTGAGCGAGAAGTTCTGGTTGGGTTGACTGCTGGATTATTTCTTGGTTCATGAGGACAGGTGATTGGTTCCGTAATGTAAGTGACAAACTCTGCCTGTCCTCTTTATTATCTAAAACACTGATTTTTAGGGTATTAGAATTACTCTAGGAATTTCCCTTTGATATACACGCCCGTCGTTTTGCAGGTGCTAAGAAATACTGTTTTGAGTGCCCATAGACGGGTTTATCCGATAATTACTGGCGGGTATACATATTAATGTTTTGTACAACCTACAAAGGTATCAGCAAAACGGTGCGTCTTACCGACCTTGTACTTGTACATGAGTTTACGCCCCACCACACTTTAATTCATTATTCCTCAATGCCTGAGAGCCTTTTATTACCGGGAACTTTTCTATAGGGAAACATTTGAAAACGAGTAAATGATGAGTCCTTAAATCCATTGTATTTACGCTTGGACTACCAGAATCAAAGAACAAAGTGAATGACTTTATGGTCCAAAAATTTACTGCATGGGAGGGGGGGGGGGAGTAACGTTTTGGGTCGCAACTCGTTTTGACTAATAATTGCATGAATTTGATTGCAAAAATCTACGGGAACCTGCAAACAGATTTTTTTTGATTCGGCCGTTGACTTGTTTCATAGGAAAATCAATTGTCTCACAATGATTCTGATCAATGATTGTAAAACTGATTATTTGATAAAAACAAAAGATGTTGGATATTGATGACCCAAACATCGCCCTCTCCCCCCTTGGGAGTGAACTACGTTGTATTTGTTTTGTTTTCGTTATCACACCCTGAAAATTCGCTTGCCCTTGCTAGTTCTGCCCTTCCCCCCCTCGGCTAGAGACGGCCCAGGACAGAGGTTACCTGAAGGCACGATTTGTTTGTTTCTGCTGTTGTGCAGAATTTTCCGGTTTGGTTGTTTCTACTTATAGTACGTGAGGACCCTTCTTTTTATTTGGCACTAGCAACCTGGTTGCGGTGTTTGTAGCATTTTGCTGTTGAGTTCCTCGAGTATCCAACGGTTATATGAATGAGTTGTTGAATGCTATTGTGTATTGAAACAAAAACGCGTCCGACAGTCCTTTTTTGAAATCAGTGGATCCCTGGGTCGTTTACAGTTAATAACAAACCATCCCTGGCAACTTGATTATTATTATGTACCACATTGTACTTGTTGTGGCTTGTTCTTTTTTTCATTTTTTGCAAAAACTTGAATGAAGCGAAGGATCTAGGTCGGTCACATTTAGAACATGGTGTTTTTTGATTTTGTTTTAATACACATCTAATTACCGTACTGTCTGGGCCTGCAATTTTTTATCAAAACACCGTTACTAACGCTTCAGGCCCAACAATTACAGTGATAGGAGTAATGGTAAAGAACAAAGGATAAAATCTTATCACTTTGATTTTAGCACCCGCAAAACCCACCCAGCCGTTACTTAAACTATACCTGATATTCAGTTTTAGTCCCGGTCGGCAATTCGCGGCCGCCCGCTCGACAAACATTGAGCTGAGTCATGGAGGCTTGGTTAAGGATAGTTTCTCAACTTGCCAATACTTACATCTAAGCCTCTTCACCCCCACATACACGGCCACGTCAATGTAATTTTGAAACTCGTCCCATGTCAAGCGCTTCTTGGCGAAAGAAACCCCCCTTGAGATACCGCACTTTGCGTTCGCCTTTCGCAAAGTCAACGAAGCTCTTTTTTTTTTTTTTTTTATTTTTTTTTTTTGGCCTTGCCTCCTGTAATTTTTTTGTTTACTGCTGGGTGCTGTGAATGTCTTTTTTGCATTTTTTTTTTTTTTAAAAAAAAAATTTTTTGGGGGAGTGGCCCCAAGAAGGGATCTAACAGATAGAATCCATGCCTCAAACATTTTGTGGCAGGAAACCCATTGACCCGACCTTGAAAAGGGACAATCGCTTGACCTCGCGCTAAACGAAGAGTCACCACGTTGGGGTTGCCAAGCCGGAGTAGTTTGCCATTTCGGCTTTCACTTTTTTCTTATCACTTCTAATTCCTTCCTGTGCCCAATCCTATCAAAATTATCTATAAGAGTACACTCGAACCACTACGTAAAAAACGCATTAAGCATGTACTGTTATAAGGTGTTAATAATATAGGAAAATCCCCCCCAAAAGCTAACAAAAATACAGATAAATATGAATAAAATATTATACGGAGAATTCCTGCAAGGAAATGGTTTAATGGGACAACTAGAAAAGAAAAAAAAATTAATCTGCCGGGCAGAGACCCTCGTAGTTGAATATAGGATCTGTAATGAAGGAAGATTAATATGGCGAAACAACTCACCCCCAGAAATACTTGGACGGATCGATCCTTCGATGGAAACAAACACTTCACTGTGGAAAAGACCTGAATAGATAAAAATGGTACGTTAGCTCAGATTTATATTGCGAAATGGATTGTTGACATGGGGTGATGACGTCTCGCGGTCGGAAGTCGTGATTGACGTCACGTTCTTCTCTCGGTGCACGATGGACTCTGGGAAGTCCAAGAATTGATCGACGTCCACAGCCTCCGTCCTTGCCCACTACTGCGTTATATGTCTGTCCGCTCTGCGTCCTTGCTCGTGGAAAAACCGGGTGATGTTCCCATTTGTTTGTTGTTGCTTCTTTTCCGTTGAGTTCAATGTTGTCTCTCGTCCAGGTGTAGATTCTCGAAGATAAAGTGACAACAGTTATTTTCTCAAACGTCAGTGGTTTAAATGCTGGGATATTTCCTCTTCGATTGAAGGACATAGTTTGCGTTCTTCATAACACTGTTGCGTTTGATTGAAGACTCCCGTTGTCCTCTTGTTTTCGTTTGATGTTTGAAGGTGGAAAAGGGGTTTAAAGGTTCTTTTGTAGACCTTCGGTCCGGCTGATATGGGTCCCCTGTTAATTATGTTCTTCGGTTTATAACTCTTGCCACCAACTTCTTATGTCCCGTTATCCGCTCGGCGATTAGACTTTTTTGGGGTTGATTTGTCCATTATCGACTGTCATTGCGTAAAGTAATGTTTGGTTCCTCTCATCCTCCCTTGGATAATCTTAGTAGAGAGGTTCTTTCTTGGACTAGAGGGAGATGATTTCAAACACAAACAGGCTAGTTTTGAAGCAAGTTAACCAACTTTAGTTCTGTAAAAACTCCATACTGGAGATGCCAGCTCGGGTCGGACCTCCGATATTTGTTTGATAGTTGGCGTGGAAAAACTAGCCATTGCTAAAGCAATCGCGTCGATAAGCGGAACATTAGCTATCTAAGCACTTCATATAAAAAAACACATACGTAGTTTGCCGGCTCGGGAAGTTAACAAGTTTCCAGGCATAGGTTAAACAGGGTCAACCCGCTTCCCCTGCTGGTGAAAGTTTTGGTTGTGAAAGTTATCATAAACATAAAAATGTTGGGACAAAGCTTTGAGCTAGATCAGGCTACTGCAGACAGCGCATAAGCGTAAGTCTAGGTCTGCTTTGGTCACGTAAAAACCCTCCTAATGCCATGACCCCAGGTCACTGGTTTATATATAATGATTTAATTTCTTACATCTATACTAGAGTGATAATGAAATCTGCTTTCCCACCGGGTCTGGGTACCATTAATAACCATGTTTCGAACAGTGCCAAGTTATTTCTGGCTACCATTCATCAATTGTTACCTCACAAAAGCCACAGACACCTGAAACCCTTTCATTACAGGAGGTCATTAAACGATCTGAATACCCCTCTAAAGGCAACAGTGGATCCCTTAACAAATTACCGGTATTGCAGAAAATCAGACTAAGTTCATCAAAACAGGTGTGAAGTAATCCTATTAGTAATTAAATTAATCAAAGGGCATCCACCCTCATCAACAACTATTAAAACAACTCTAAGTATTTCCCTGATTTCAGAAGTCTAATTAACTTCCCTGGTTCTAATCCTCTTAAGTAAAATTGGAGGGAACGGGAAAGCCGATCCAGTTACCACTCTATGTTTCTACCTAACATAAAATATAATTCAAATGCAAATATCTGGTTAGAAATGAATTAATTATAAAAATTTTTAAATACAAAACAATCACCAAATCAGGGAAAATTAACTGTTACTTGAAACAAAGTTAAAGTTTAATTAATTGCTTGAATTAAATTCAAACCCTCTTACTCCGGAGCCCTAAAAATCAAAATACGTGCCTCCCGTTATGCCAGGGCCATGGTTTGGAAGTGCTGCGCGGAAGTGGGAAAAAATAATTTTTTCAAAAAATTTACAGCGCGCGTACTTTTAAAGATTAAGAGTTTCATTTTTCTGGTGGCTCCTTTTTTTTGTCATTGCCCTGAAGTTTAGAATGCAACCATTCATGGAAATGAAAAATAATAGATCATTATCAATATGTAAATAATGGCGATTAATATGGTAGCGAAAAAAAAAAAAAATTCATACATAAATTGTATTCAAATCCACGCTGTGCAGAAAACGGTCCAAAGCTAACCAGTTTACTTTTTCTTGCGTTGTTATTGTAACACTAAAGTTTGCGAATCATTTTGATATATAAATACATTGTAAAACAATAAAAGCAACACCGGAAAAAATATTATCACCAAAATGATGTACGAATTCGTAACGAGCGGCACGTAAAAAAACTGTTATTTTTCAAAAATTCACCCGTCAATTCTAAATAAGTGTTCTAGAGACTTCCAATTTGTTTCAAAATTAAGACAATGATTGAATATTTAACGATACTTGTAAAGATTTTGTAGATTCGAATTGCAGATTTCGGACCATTTCGGACGAGTTTAAATTTGGACCGAATGTCGAAATTTTAATATATATAATTTTTTTTATATGGACATAATTTCGAAGATTGAAAAAAGCATAAACCTTCCAATTATTTTATTATTGTATTCTTCATGAATTTTGGCGCACATTTTGATATATGAAAAAACTCTATAAAAACAAAGGGCTAATATGAAAAGGATCAAATATTAGGATAATGCCATGGTACGTATTTTCGGAGACTTGTCGGCCGCGAATCGGTCGGCGCGGCGGAGTGACGGTAAATCTATTTTTTCAAAAGTTCACAATAAATCACAAATTATTGTTTTTTTAGGAGACTTCAAATTAATTTGTTTCAAAAATGAAGAAAAATGGAACAAAGAATGATTTTACTAGGCCAGTAAGAGTTTTAGCTTACAATTGCGTTTTTCAACTATTTCGGTTAAGAGTCAAATTTGACCCGAACGTGGCGTTTTTTTTCTATTTATCGTGATTTATATGGCAAATATTTCGAAAAAAAGATAGAAAAGCTAACCGCCTTCAAAATCATTTTTGTTAGTTTTTTGTATTCCTACATGAAATTACGCGCATTTTCATATATAAACACTTTGATGTCAACATCTAATTTTAAATGGTTGCAAACATTTCGACAATCCGCAACCAAAAAAACAATTCTGATTTTTTTGGTCGGAAGGTTACCGCGCGAAACGTAATGTTTTTTTTTTTATTTTTCATAAATTCACCATAAATCGGAAATATTTGTGCTAGAGACTTTCCAAAATTGTCGTTGCAAAATGAAGGTAAATGAATTGAACTATTACTAGGAATGATAAGAGTTTTTATCGTTACAATTTGTGTTTTATTCGGACATTTCGGTAGATGTCAAAGTTGAACCGGAAAGTTGAAATTTTTGCAACTTAACGTTATTTGATATGCAAATATTTCAAAACTGCTTAAAACTAAGCTAAACCGATGGGTTGTTTTTTATTTGGTTGTATTGTGCATGAAATTGCGGAAACATATTTCCACATATAAAACATTTCGCTTTATGTAACGGCAAATTTAAAAGGGTGCAAACATTAGGACAATTCGCACGAAAAAAATTTATCGGAAGGAGTTTATCCAGGGGGGCAACGAACGTAAATGGAAAAAAGTTTTTTTCATAAATTCCACCATAAATCGAAATTTGTTTGCTAGAGACGTCCAATTTGTTGCAAAATGAAGGCAAATGATTGAACTATTACTATAATGTAAAGAGTTTTAGCTTACAATTGCGTTTTCTCGACCATTTCTGTAGAGTCAAAGTTTTGACCGAAGGTTGAAATTTTTTTTGCACTTATCGTTGATTTATATGAAAATATTTCAAAATTGATAAAAGCTACAATCATGCGTATTTTTTAGTTGTATTGCTTGCATGAAAATTGGCGCACATTTTCAATTAAATATAATACCTTCATGTAAAGGATAATTTAAAACATGGTGCAATCGCTTTATGTCCAAAGTGACGAAAGTAATTTTCCGAGTATGTGTCCCACTGCTTACTTTTTAGTGCGATAATAAGAAAGCAAATTCGCGCTTGCCGCGCCTGCGGTAGCGGGGATTGTAAACAAAACAAACGCCTTGATCCTGTGAACTCCCAGGCATCCCCCCGAAGGCGGCGTGATACAAAAGTTTTTCGGCTCGTAGGCCTGATCAAGTATTTTTTCCGCGAATTTTTCCCCCTCCCCCCCCCCCCCCCCCCCAAAAAAACTTTTTTTGCGCCACGACGTATGGATACGTCCAATCGGCACTACGGGAGACATTTTGACTCGACGTTTAATACGTTCCAATCGGACGTAAATGAGGGTTAAGTAAAATTGAAATAAAAATTAATTTATCACAAAATTCAAGAAAATTAATTAATTCAATTGAAATTCAAAATGTTTTAGGCATAATATTGAAAAAATTTGAAATTAATTCACCAAGGGTGCTAAACAACAATGAAACTTTGGAAAAGAATTCTAAGTAAAATGCAATTAATTCAACAAGGGTTGTTAAATTTGTTAGATGTTGCAAAGTGATTAAGCAATGAAAAATAATTAAATTCAATTAAATTGTAGAATTGTAAGAAAAGAAATCAGAAAAATGTGGACAGTATCAAATAAAATAAAAAGGGCACAATTCAACAAGAAAATAAAAAAATTTGCTCAACATGGAAACAAACAACAAAACCCACAAAATTTTGCAATGTGTAAAAGTGTAAATCTTTCACCTCCAAAACATTGGTAAAACTCAGTTTTTTACCAAACCACTGGTTACCAATCAGGTTATTAGTTTAACCACTGTTCCTATTCCGATTATTAAGTTTCTTAACCCTTATATATTAGTTGCAATTTAATAAAAATATTAATAACAACCCACTTTAAATACCATTTTTGGTATACCAACTTCTTTCTTTGCTGCAAGTTTTTGTTTTTACACTCACAAAAACCCAGGCACCATTAACAAACAACAATATTTGTTCAGATTCCACAAAAAAAACTATTTAACCACTAAATAAACTCTCAAAAAGAAATATTAAATATGAAATTCTCAAGTTACGAGTTGACCCAATTTAACGGTTACGTTTAATTATAATCCCCTCAAACAGATGTTGGGGAGGGAGAGAGAGAGAGAGAGAGCAAGAGAGAGCGAGAGAGAAGAGAGAGGATGTTTAATTGCCTCCGGAAGAATTCTTAAAGATCTAAATGAATTCCAATTTCTCCCCTTTGCGGGAAACAACTGGTACAGTGGAATGGACACAAAAACGTTTTTGGCAACTAATGGTTCAGAAGCTTCGAAATCTTACGCAATTTTTATATACAAAATGTCGTGTAATCATGCATGTTTGCACCTCAGCAAACAGACAATAACATGGTATTGAGTTTCCAGCCTGTTCAAAAAAAAAAGGACACCGTACTTACCTCGACTCGAACCGATGGAAGCAGTAAGCCTTATCTTATTGTGATGACACTTTCTCCAAACACAACAAATGGAAGTCTAGAGCTCGCTTATCAAACATTTTGTTGACAGATTAGGTAAAAGCAAAGAACGGAAGGAACTTGGAGTTTCTCTAAATCCTCACGTGGCTTACATAAACAGGGAAACAATCGTAGTTTCGAACCAATGGACAAAGAAAAATACCCTCTCTTTCTATATTTACTTTACGGTATATCTATATAACGTTCTTTTTTATAAATATGTTTATGCAAAATCTGGAACCACGCATTTAAAACATCCTATCCCTAAGCTATCTAGGAATCTGAAAAAATTTTTTTTTTGCACACTTGTACATACGTTTTATACAGTTCACAAACAGGGGGAAAATTGCATTTTTGGGAAAGTATCAATAAAATTTTATACTAGATATACACCAAACATTTTAAATATGTACATTTTGTAAATAATATATATATATATACAATATATAATAATATATATATAATTATTTGTATATTCTATATATCTATGTAATATCATATATATATCTATATATTATATATATAATATATACTATATATATATATCTATATATATATATATATATATACTATATTATATTATATATAATATAATATATATATAATAATATAAAAATATTATATATTATATAGTACATATATGCAATTATAATATATATATATCGATATATATATATATATATATATATAATATATATATATATTAATAATTATATATATTATATATATATATTAATTATAATATATATTATATATAATAATATATATATATATTATATATATATATATATACTATATATCTTCTATATATAATAATATATATTATATATATATTATATATATATATATATCTATATACTAAATATATCCTTCCTGTTTTACCGATTCGGAAATCAATAATCTTAGTGATGCAAGTCCAACATAACGGATGGACCGAAATGTCTTAAACTTTGTATATATTTCTACAAAATATTTATTTTCGTTCTCGATAAACAAAAATAATTAATCGTGGATTCTTCTAATGATTCTTAGAAACCCGATCTGGTAACTTTTTCTATTGGTATATGTATATATATATACTTTTATATGTAATATATATATATATATATTCATCTTATATCTCTCTTAGATTATATATATATATATTATTATATCTATATTCATGTATATATAATGTATATATTTAATAAATGTATATATAATCTAATCTAGTATATCATGTATTTATATATATATATATATATATATACTCTAAAATATATATATATATTATATATCTCTATTATAGGTTATAATATATAATAATAAATTCATATATATATATATATATATCTCATTAATATATATATAGTAATTATAGATTATATAATATCTATAAATAGTTATATATCTATATATCGATATATATATTTATTAATTATCTATATATATATATACTTATATTATATATTATAATATTAATATAATATTTATATATCTATATATATATGAGATATATATTATACTTTATATATATATATATAAATACTTTATCTATATATGTATATTATATAATACATTAATCATTATCATATAATATATAATATAGATATATATTATAAATATATATATAATATATCGAATTAGTATATAATAAATATTATGTATATATATCTATTATAATATATTATATATATATATGTTATTATATATAAGTAGATTATATTATTATGTAATATATTATATATATTATATAAATATATATAATATATCTCTAGTATATATATATTTATATAGATATATATATATTATATCTTTATATAATATATATTATATATATTATATTTAAATTTATATATAATTCTATATATATATATATATATATAGCAATGGATATATATTTATTTAATTACTGTATATATATAATATATCTCATTCTATACTATATATATATATATATATATATCTATATCTATATGATAGATATATATATAGATATTAATATATATATATTATAGATATATATACTTTCTATGTATATATATATAGTTTATAATATATATATCTAGATGTATATAATAATATATATATATCATAAATGTATA
>NC_061096.1:8215299-8240299 GCF_015104395.2 Macrobrachium nipponense
AACATAACTACTTCCTGAAAATTCACGAATAGCAACATACTTATTTCATTTGCAAACAACGTCGATTATAAATCATGCAAAAAATAGTTTGTAAATGAAGTTCGGGCCTTTAATTGATGAACTACGTTTGTAATTCAGTTTTGGTCCATTCGAAATGTGCTTTACAAAAAAGTTCATCAAAAATTTTATCTAGAATTAAGGAAACGTCGACTCCTCAGTCATTATGGATGGTCATATCGATGCAACATGAAATATCATTTAAAGGATAATTATTTAGATAATATTATAAAGCACCAGAAATATTTAAATTGCCAATGCCTTTTCATCATGGTGCTCATTAATTTCGGGATAATTTTGTATAATTTCTTTGAAGTTAGGTGAATTAATAACAATGAGAAGAAATAAAATTTTGCGAAGTTTGCTTGCCCAGGTTTTCAGAAATAATTTGCGATCCAGCCCACCCAAATGGAGTTTTACGCCTACCAAAAAAACCAAGGTCCCCCAACTTATCGGTAACTGGGATACCAGCGTCCTGCCTGAAGTTCATGAAGTATATCTTAGTGTAAGCACACCCAACCGAATTATTTTAATAGCTCTCCTATGGGCTGGCCCTGAAGGATTAGATATTTTTTACGTGGCTAGGAACCAATTGGTTACCTAGCAACCGGGAACCTACAGCTCATTGTGGGATCCGAACCACATCGAAAATTAATTTCCTATCGCAGAAATACAAATGCCTCTGAATCGTGGTGTTGGGGGCACAGGGGGGGTAAGCAACCTCATTCCCTCATAACTGTGTTTAAGAATGAAGGAGGCTGTTTTCCCTACTGGGTTCCAACCCCGTCCAAAAAGGCAAGACTTTGTTGGGTAACACACACATTGACACAAAGAGTGGAGAAGAGATTAACGCGGATATAACAAAATGAATCCAGTTTAAAAACGATCGATGTACAGGGCGTATCGTTAATTTTAAGTTTTGTTTTCACATGGGAAAATATTCCCGATTGGCCAATTCCCTGTGAGGAAAGTATTACTTATTTACTCTACAAACTGAATGCCTGCTGGAGTTACATTTTCACGAGGTCACGTAAACCATCTATCGTACGCCATAAGGCTTAACCGCATAAAGTTATGCCCAGTGAAAATAAAAATTGTCCATATTTTAAGGAAGGGAAGACCTAAAAATCGCTCCTATTTTAGAGGGGCCCGCCACAACCAGCGTAAGTCAGGGGTGAGTGACCATCTCCAGAATGATGATTCTTGGAAGGTGCAGCCTTGCAGAGCGTCTTCTTTGACGCAGTGGGGCAGAAAGGACAAGATCAAAGTAATAAATGTATCACCTGAACAAATAAATTATCAATAAGTAAAATAGCACTCAAGTATAGCTAATAAACTATAGACGCGTGCCTTCAATTATTTCTTTAAAGATTTTGCTCAAAATTAACCATCCAATTTTAACATGGATACAAATGAAGCTACCAGAGGTCATCTTCTGGACTGAGAGAAAAAAATGTGCAGCGAATGAATAATTATTTTTTTGTATTTTTTACACATTCCAAAATCCTCCCCAGGTTTTCTAAATCACATGAAACTTTCACTCGGGAATCGTTTGTTCTGTTTTGCTTCTAGAATTCGCCGCGGGAGCCCAAGTGACTGGCGACGAAATTTGATACCCTTATATTGTAGCAACAAATCCATACACGTAATCGAGTTTCTGCACAGCTGATAATCAAAGCCATCTGAAACTTAAATCCTATCTTGTCGGTGGCCTTGGTATGAATTGCTGGATGGGCCGCGGCCCATGAAAACTTTTCAGCCGGCAGCCGTGGTCTGTGTTTTTGTTGCGTTTGCCTAAAAGCTGCCATCAGAGCTTAACTTTACCTAACATAAAATAAAAACGACTAAGGGTTAAAGGGCTTGCAATTTGGTTATGTTTGATTGATTAGGGGATTGGTTTGATCAACGTTAACTCCAATTTTCAGTCCCTCGTAGCATCAGTAGTTTTCAAGTTTCGAGGGCGAACAGGGAACAAAAAGTGCGAACCGACAACAGTGCAGACGGACCGAAAAGCCAACAAAGCCACCAATAAGTTTTTTCTTATCTAAAAAAACGGGAACGAAGAAGAGAGAAACATATGTTAGCCGGTAAGGGAAATGATTTGGTTCCATACAGAAGCTTATTAAAAGAAAGGGAAGCATAATCAATTTATTTTTAAAGAAAGAGCCTATTGCGGCTAACAAGATATTATATATATATATTATATATCGTATATATAGTAATATTATTATATTATTATATATGTCTGGTGTGTGTGTGTAATGTGAGTGTGTGAGTCCTTTGGGTCTGTTGTGCGCGTGTGTGTGGTCTAGGGTGTAAATGGAGGGAGGTGCATTAAGGCCTTTAAATGAAGAAATTTTCTATGAAAAACATCTGAATTAGAATGAGAGATTGATCAGTAGGAATTGAAGAAAAGGATCAGTAAGATCAAAGTAACCGATACAGAAAAGAAACCTTGGTAGCCATGGCTCAAAGGAAGCGATTACTCCCACCTCTATTTCTCGTCAAAATTGGTTAAGACGAAGAGAGATGAATAAAGTGTGGCTTAAACCAAGAATAATTTTTAGCTAAAATTGCACCGAAGAAGAGAGAAAAGCTAAGAGAGTGAAAATTTGTTTGACAGCTAAAAAAAGGAGGAACTATTGGAAAGAAGAAGGAAGGAAAAGGATAAAGGAAATTTGAAATTTTATTTAGCGGTAAATAACAAAAAAACCAACACATGAGCCCAAAAGTTTACTGTAGTCCGGGGTTTCACGGTTTCCTGACGCACTTACTAATGAAGGTCAGTCTCCTTGATGAGCGATTTACCATTGAACAACCTAAATTTTCGAGTGCAATAGGAAGCAATCTTTAAATTAAATTTGCATTACAGGAAACAAAAAGATACAACTATTTTTTTTTTTATTATCGTCAAAATGATCTGAGAACACCATAATAAACAAAGGTCTGGCGTTACTTGGGTTGCATGACCAGCACTGAATACCACCCGCAAGCCTTCGTGAGCGTCAAAATTCAATCCTTTCAGAAATTTGCAGTAGAGCGAGAAGCCAATACATTTCAAATGACCCAAAGAAAAGGAAACCAACGCAAACCGAAAAGTATAGTTGGTAATGTATAATGCAGATTTTAGGAAACATGCAAAGAAATGAAAGGGTTGTTTCTATATCAACGGTAAAAAAAAAAAGAAGAACAAAACGTTTCGATAATCAACAAGTTACATTAGACACTCCAATTCCGAAATTCTTTTAAGTGTAGTACATACAATAATTAGAAATTGACTTAAGTATATCTGGTACAATATTTTAACGACTACGTGCTCATCGTGGTCCCAGACGAGGGTCAGGGTAATGAATTAATCGTCTGAGGTAATACCCATGAATCAGCGGTTAGAGAAGGCCCAGGTCCTCTATGGTAATACTAGATTTACGTAGAAATGGCATTAATTCGGCCAGGACCTCTATCCTTTTATCTTTTAGATTTGATATAGAGGCTGATAGTAGCCATCCCTGTAATCCTGCCAGTGGAGGTATGAGTTTGATTTAGACCGGGGGAAGGAACCATGATCTTGTCGTAATTCACGTTTCTCTACTTTGAGTTGAAATCAACCGGCCCTCCTCTATGATAGCCCGCGTGGTTTTTAGTGTGTACCACTTATGGCACAACAATTTTAGGTTTCCCTATGAAAGAAAAACTATTGAGTGTTTGGCTTTGTCTGCCCATCCGCACTTTTTTCCTGTCCCGCCATCAGATCTTAAAAACTGCTAAGGAAAGATTGCTGCAAATTGGTTTTGTTGTTACATCTGCCCACCCTAACCAATCATCCAAACATACCAAACTCGCAAGCCCTCTAGCCTCAGTAATTTCAATTTTTTATCTAAGGTTAAGACTGGCCATGATCAAGCGTCGGCAACGCTATAGCCCTGAGGTCACAAGCCGAACCATGGCTGAAAGAGTTTAACATGGCCGCGGCAAACATATAGCCATGTTACACCATGTACAGAAAACCCCGATTGGCCCCGAAGAAACTTCGGGACCATTTTTTAACTTGTTTTTGATGAATTTTTTTTTTTAGCCGCAAAGTCGGTGGCTATAGTGTGTGGCTTACCCACTGGTCCTTCCTCAATCAATGCTTCCACTTCAACCCTTAAAATGATAAGAAATTGTAAATAACTTTCCCATATGTCTTATATATTATTATATATTGCTACTTTTCGAAAGTGCAATGTTTTCCCCTCTTTGAAAATGTCTTGTAAGATTGTAATAACATTTTTTCACATTCCTAGAATAGCTTAGAAATAGGATGTTTTTAAAATGTGTGTGTTCAGATTTCGCATTTTACGTACTTTAAAGTAAGAATTATATAAACGTAAGAAAGAGGAGATCCGTTGTCTTTTCACAAAAGGCTGCAAAATGTTTAACCTTTTATGTTCCAGCACTTTGAACTTAAGAAGGTCTGCGAGATCCGTTTTGCGTCCCTGCTCTGTCAGCGCGTTTTGATAGCGAGCTCGTTGTCATAAAAACCATGTTTCACTCTTAATTATTCGGTTAACCCTCCCGTTTTCAAATCGGGTACGTATCTGTTTTGAGCAGTCGTTGTCTTTGTTTTAAACGTGTATGTAGTTTGCCGAGGTCCCACGTGGATGTTCCAACCATTATGTGTGTAAGGATTTGCGTCAGAATTTCAGAACTTTCGAGAAGCTTTCATGCCTAGAACGTTTTGAACAAATCTGCTCTGTCATTTCCATAAAGGAAGAGATTTTCCATATTCGATCGTTAGACCTCGAGGCATTAGATCTCCCTCTTCTTCTCTCTCGCTCATCATCTCTCTCGTCTTCTCCATCGACATCGGAAATTAAATTAACGTAACGTTAAATTTGGTCACTCATATTTGGTGAGAATTCTTATATTTGAATATTTCTTAGAAATTTAGTTTAGTTTATTTAATTTCTTTTGTGGAATCTGAACAAATCATTTCGTAACGGTCGCCTTGTTTTTTTGTGAAAAGTGTAATTTACAAGAAGAAGAAAAAAGAACGTTGGTATTAACCAAAAAAAGGTAAAGTGTGTTATATTTTTTATTAGTTGCAACTATAAATTGTTAGGAACCAGTTGAATAACTAATAATGGACAGGGAGGTGTGTTTAATTTAATAATTGATAAGGAACTGTTGTCCTTTGACCGAAGGTTTTGGTAAAAAAACCTGTTGGTTTAGTGTTTTTTGAATGAAAGAAAAAGATTTAACACTTTTACACATTGCTGATATTTTTTATTTTTTTGTTTTGGGGTCTGTTCCATTGTTTGTGGCATTTTATTCATTTTCTTTATTGAAAGTGTGTCTTTTTGGTTTTATATTTTCATTTGCATTCCCATTTAATTAATTGACTTAGTTTATTTTTCATTGCTTTTGATCATTGCCACATTTAATTAAACTTTAACACTTGTGGAATAAGTTATTTGCATTTACTTAGAATTCTTTCAAGTGTTATTTTTATTGTTTGTTTAGGCACTTGTGCAATTAATTTTTCAAATTTTTCAATTATTGCCTAACACTTTTGAATTTTGAAATGAATTAATTTTCTTGAATTTTTGTGATAAATTAATTTTTGATTTAATTTTACTTAATTTGATTCAAGAAATTAATTAAGCTTTAACTTTTGTTTTCAAGGTAACAGTAATTTTTCCCTGATATTGTTTGCATTTCACTTATAAATTTTGGAATTTAATAATAAATTTTTAAATTTTTTATTTAAAATTTTTTAAAATTTTTTAAGTGTTTTCTTTATCTTACAACCATATAAAATTTATATAGGAACTTATTCGATTATATTCATGTTAGGTAGAAACATAGAGTGGTAGAATTGATTTGCTTTGGGGACCTTCAATTTATTGAAGTGACTTAGAACCAGGGGAAGTACTTATTAACTTCTGAAATCATGGAAATAACTTAGAGTTTTGAAAGTTGTTTGATGGAGTGAATGCCCTTTGATTACTTTTAATTACTTACAAGAATTACCTCACACCCTGTTTTTTGATGAACTTAGTCTGCATTTTTCTGCAATACTGGAAGTAGTTTTAAGGGATCAAACTGTTTGCCCTTTAGATGTATTCAGTCGTTTTTAAACGTGTTTATTTGATGGGTTCAGGTGTTTTGGCTTTTGGTGAGGTAATAATTGATAGCACCAAGGTAACGCCAGATTACTTGGCCACTTCGTAACCAATATGTTCATGTTTAAATAAGAGCTTGAATGTTAAATGAAATGGATAATAAGGTTAAAACTCTCAAGAATCTTGAACTTTCAGTCGAAGATGCTTGGAATTAAAAACCGCCCATTGCATAAAGAGACCACCATGACATACGTTTTCTTTATGCTCAGAGGTCAGTGCCATTAGGAGCTACCTACCAACTGTTAGCCACAAGATTATTACTTTCATAGGAAGGTTTTCTCACTCTCCCATTACAGGGTTACATATAAGTAACTTCCACCAAAAACGTATAGTATGGTAAAATGGAACAGAGGTTAAATGAGAGAATGTTTTCAGTTCATTCTTCAGTGGGCCACATATTTACCGATCCCACTTTGTCCTCGTCCCTTACCTCCCATATGGAAGCTCTTTCAGGATGGCCATTTTCAATGCGGTAGCCCGTAAACTCCGCCTTTTCAAGTCCGAATAGATGTGAAAGTGACTTGTAGCCTAAACTGGATTTAGAATGGAAGATTTCGGAAAAGCTTACGATAAAATTGGCAGGAAAGGAAATGAGGAGCGCTTGAAATGTATGGTATAAAAGCTAAGGCCATGGAAGGGATACATATTTTTATGTGAGCGCATGTAACTCTGTTACCAGTATGAAGAAGAAATGGTTCGAGTTGAGTTTAATGGAGGAGTTGGCCTCTAAGAGAACACTCTTTTATTTCTTCGGGCTATTTTGATATCTTCAGTTGCTATACTGGTGCCGCTGCAAGAAGTCAGAAGAAAGGGTAGTCAGAGAATGCAGGTGCATAAAATGTTGCACAGGAAGAATTGAGTCCGATAAATGTAATTGCAAAATGTTTTGATGTTTGAATGAATATTTTCAAACATGGGGGGACCTTAGTACTTTGGACGCAAGTAAGTTTTACAAGTTCTTAACCCAGCAACGTGTTTTAATATATAATATATAGTATAATTGATATTATATATATATCATTACATATATATATATGAATAATATATAGATAAATAAATAATAATAAATATATATATTAGTATTAATATATATATTATTATATATATTATAGATATATATATAATGAATCTATATAAATACTATTAATAGTATTTTAATAATATTATATATATCTTATAATCTCGATATATATATATATATATATATTCACCTATATATATTATTTAATTATTAGTATATAATTTATCTATCTATAGATAAACTATATATACAAATATCTATATTATAATATATATATACATCTATATAATATATATATATTATTATAGATAGATATAATATAGATATATATATATGCTTAAAAATCACAGTAGGATGGCCACTGTGACTTCATAAATTAAGCGAAATACCAACGGAAATGACAGTCAGAAAATCCAAGCGCCTTTGCAGGGGGGTATTTATTAAGACCATCGTCAAGGAGCTACTAAAGTACAATCGGGAGAGGAAAGGCCTTCAGGTACAACAAACAAGATCAGGGAATACCAGATGGTTTAATTATCAGAAAAGGGTAAAAATTAAAAGGGATAATCCAGGGATTAATCGGTATATCACAACGGTCAAACTTAAACTTAAACGATTTCTGACCCTAACCGAAATTAACAAAGTATCTTTAACAGTTCCAAAACATGTAAAAACTGATATATTGAATTTTGTTGCTTATATTGTTTATCTACAACTTTTTTTCATTATGAAAGCATCAAGTTTCAAATAAACCTAAGACTTTAAATTTTTAGTAACATTTCTATTATTTGACCTTGATAAAAACAAGATTCCAATGATATTCCTTTTAACTGTGTCATTACATGGGACTAAGGCTCCTTGCTTTGAACTCCAGTTGTTAATAGGATGGTTCTAAATCTTCTTCCATATGTATCAAATAATGCCCAACGAAAATTTTCGTTTCCGAATATTTGCCCCGTTCTCACAGATAAACTGATGTTTGCTTTAAGAAACGATGTGAAAGAGATTTGCCCAGTCTGTCCGTAATAGATTTTTATCACACTTTTTTGCAAGGAATTTCATATATGCAGCCTGAAGGGAATCTTTTAGCAGAATTTTTGATTACTAACTCTTGACATTAATTATTACTGAAAACAACATTTTATGTTAAAAAGGAGCCAGTTAACGGAAGGAAAAAGCTTTTAACAAATTCTAGGAATAATCTGAAAAACCTTTTCATCATAAGGTAAATTTTTAGAATGTTTTATGCTTATTAATTCAAGTTTGTACCATTAGTTGAATAAAATGTTTTTCCTAGCTCTTTTGTTTTCCATGCCAACATCTACAAAAGTCCTTTGGGTATTTAAGTTTCAATGCAATATCATCAAATAGTTTTAATTTCAAGCGTCAATAAACTGCGGGCTACAGGACACGTTAAATCCGCCTTAGGTAACATCCCAGAAAAACAAAAACAGAAATTTAAATTTTCATTTTGGATGGGATTGGAGTAGTAATGAACAAAAAAGGCAATGCAATTAGTTTTTGATTTTCGAAAACGACTTGAAAAGGTTGAAAATTTCCATTATGGACAGAGAACATCAAGGAAAAGTTGCAAATTACAAGTTTCTTTCTTCCTCTACAGTAAACATTTTTTATAGGAAGGGAGGCTAAATTATTGAGATTATTAGAAGGAGAAGTGTGATAAAATCTATTACTGGACAGACCTGTCAAATCTCTTTCAAAACAGCGTCTTAAGCAACATCAATATTGCTGTGAGAACTGGCAATATTCGAATACTTATTTATTTTACATATGAGGAGGATTTATTGACCAATCCCTATTACTGGAGTCAAGGCAAGAGCCTTAGTTCCCCATGTAATGACAACAGTTGAAAGGAATATCCATTGAATCTTGTTTTTTATCAAGTCAAATAATAGAAAATGTTCTAAATTTTAAGTCTTGGTTTATTTAAACTTGATGCTTTTCATAATGAAAAAAGTTGTAGACAAAGAAATTAAGCAACAAAATTAATATATTCAGTTTTTTACATGTTTTGGATTGTAAAGATACTTTGTTTTTAATTTCGGTTTAGGGTCAGAATCTGTTTTAAGTTTGTGACCGTGTTGATATCCGATAATGCCTGGATTATCCCTTTTAATTTTAATTTTTAACCCTTTTGATAATTAACCATCTGGTATTCCAGATTCCTTGTTTGTACCTGAGGCCTTTCCTCTCCGATTGTACTTTAGTAGCTTCCTTAGACGATGTCTTAATAACGACGAAAGCGCTTTGGATTCCTGACTGTCCATTTTCCCGTGGTATTCGCTTATATATATTATAAATTAAAATAAATAATTATATATATATATATATATATAATATATATATATAATAATCATATAATCATATAGATACGTATTATTAATTAATATTATCATATATAATAATATATAATAATATATAATATATATATATATATATATATTATATATAATTTTATATTTATATTCTTAAAAGTCCTTAAATCCCGTAACAAAGGCCCTGCTTCCAAGGAATCTGTTCCTCTAAGGTTTTTTTGGGTGAGAATGTATATTGATTTGCTTTTTTTATTGTTAAGTGGCCAATGTCAAATATACCTGGATTTCTTAAATACAACTGATAACTCTTGAACCTTCCTAAAATGTTATAATAGAATATCAGAAAATAATTTATCATCCCATTTTCTAGATGTTTTAGTTAGTTTGATCAGAAACTAATACTAATTTTGTTTTAAAAGTATACAGGAAACCAACAAATAACTAGTTCATATATTTCCATTTTTAAATCACACTATGCTAAACAAATTAAGAAATAATCAGAACATTTGACCAGTATGTTATTTAGAGCACTTAGAATTTGTAGGCCTTGAATTCCTTGGACGGTGAGTTTTAAAAATTATTGCCAAAATACGAAATTCATTATTTGTTTATTCTTCATATTTTTTTTTTGGAATTGTGTAAGAATAAGCACAGAAGAAATATTATCACAGTCCAGTTAATATAGAACTTAGGTAATAATTATTCCGTCTATTACCTTTTTACCTGAACTTTAATATCTGCAAACAGCAATTCTAATAAACAGTGAATATTGAATTTAGTCCCTTTACAAATATAACTATTCTATATCTAAAGAAATATGTTAATTAAGAAATAGTTTTCTTCCAGATTAAACATAAGTGTGTATACAGTATCCCTTGGTTAAAGATTGTTTAATAAATGATCTATATTGGCCCCAGACCATTGAAAGAATTAAAAAGTAAGATATTTTCCCAACATAACTTGCTCTTTCAAGAGGCCTAACAAAACAATCGCATTCCGGATAATTGGCTTAAGAACCAGGCCATGCCATTAACTGGGATAAGTCATCTTATAATCTGCAAGGCCAACGAACTATCCAGAAAAGAAATCTGGGAAGCTCTATGTTCATTGAAAACCGCGTACAACCAGTAATGGGTTTACTTTTCAACCTCCCGGTCCTGGATTATTTCTCTTGATCCTCGTTTCCCTGTCCTTTCCTGTTTTGGAGAACTTGAAGCCCTGAGTCAAGGAACTGTAACTCCGCCCAAGCCCCACTACTTACCTTTGTATTACAGCTCGGTAAACTGTTTTTTTTTCTTTTTTTTTCCTCTTTTTATAGTGTCAACTTGAAAATGTTAGAATATACCTACGAAAGTACTTGTCACAAGTCCCCCTTTTTTCACCTCGCTTACTAACGTGGATTGGTTATTTTTTGATAATCTTCAAGCCCATAGAATTTTTGTCCTACATTTGAATTATAAAATATATATAATATAGATAGATTTATAATATATATGATATATATATATACACATATATATCTATATACGCACATATATAAATATATATTATGTATTAATACACCACACACACCCACACACATATTAGATATATCTATATATATAAAAAATATATAATATATAATATATATATATACAATATATTAATAATTAAATAATATTTGTTAACCGCGATATTCAATCACGTTATTTATTTTGGTAAACTTGGAACCCAGAAGCGTCAGGCAACTGGCACAAACACTCCTCTCTCTCTCTCTCTTCAAAGCAATCCCCTCTCTCGCTCTCTCTCTCCCAAAAGCAATCCCTCTGCTTTCTTTCTCTCTCTCCCATCGCAATCCTCTCTCTCCATCTCCACCCCTTGCTTTCGGTCTCCATTCTTACTAAACAGGATAATCAAAATGAGGAGTCAAAGTTATAAAAACAACTATTTAATTTAACAACTGGAAAGATAATAACTTCAAGTCTCACTGACTAACTTAACTCAGTTAACCCCCGCAACATTAAAAAGTCTAAAACCGTAATTTGTCACACCAGTTGTCTCTCCCATCTGGGACTCTCTGTCCCCCTAGGACTCTAGGTCCCCCTTTGCCAGAATCGTCTGTTTCAAAGACACGAGAAACACACTCGTTAGCACACATAAGTTTAAAGATTAAACATTCTTACATGCAGCCGGAATATCTCACTCACTGTTCAAAAAACACTTTGGCATCCGCCATCGTAGCTTTGCCTTCCTCCCTCGGATCTCTGTGCAAGTCTTCCCATAGACTTGGCTAATGATACATTATCAAAGGAAGAGGTGCACACGCACATATGAATACACACTTCATTAACGCCCCTTGTTACTGGATACAACCATTTTCCCAAAGGCACTTTGAACAAGAGCCCATGAACTGACGAACATTGACTCTCCTAACTTTGCAGTTTTCATATCACGCCACCCAGAAATCATTTATAAGCTTTTCTCAGGTCGTTGCTTCGGCTCTGTTCTCCGCATTCCAAAAGGGTCACAGTGCATCACATTATGCTATTAAATATATCATTAATTATAATCCCTATCACATATACATACATACATATATATATATAGTATATATATATATATATATATAATATATTAAATCGAGCTACAAATGTCCTTTAATATCTAATTCGCTCTACCTCGGAATTATTATATTTTCATATATGTTAATTGAAGGGGAATTTTTTAGTTGATAAGAAATTCGTCGGCTCATGGGCTGATCGACTAAAAAATTCCCCTTTGGGTACCATATATTGAAAGTGTATTAATTCCGAGGTAGAGAGAATTAGATATTATAGGATATTTGTAGCTCGATGTGTGTATATTTATCACGGTAATGTGATTATGACTCACATATATATATATATATTATATATATATATATATATATATATATATATATATATATATATATATATATATTGTGTGTGTGTGTGTGTGTGTGTGTGTGTGTGTGTGTGTGTATACACACATACATACACTATATTTGTGTATTGCGATGATGTGGATGGGTGGTTTTGGATATCCTTTTCTGGAATAACACTATATGTGTAGCAATTTCTTGGGTGTTGTGACAACATAGTGCAATCTTGTTTGTATATCCCTTCACCTCAATGAATCTCTGTCTCCATGTTGTCTCCCACTTGGAACTTCCCTTGATCTCATTTCTCCTTTAATGCGAACCCTCTATCTTGATAAAGTCTGTTTCAATTAACTAGTTTGCCCTTACTATCTTGGACGAACAGAAATTAGATCTGATCCCTTACACGTGACGCCTGTTTGTCTCGAGAATATTATCTTCCCAACAGATCCGAGAGAGAGAGAGAGAGAGAGAGAGAGAGAGAGAGAGAGAGAGAGAATTACCCTCTATAGATAAATATTTTAGCAGCTTACGTCGTGCACTGTACATTACAGAATCCGAGTGTTTTAATAGCTTGCATGTATTCTAATTGCATTTATTTCATCATCATGATGATGAAATTACCCAGGGTACATATACGGATGCTCTGAAAGCCCTGGATGAGAAAATTATTTTTTCCTTGTTTTGACCAGAATAAAAATGTGCATGGCCATAAATATTGAACTGTTTCCTGTACACACTATTTTTAAGTCCATTACTATTTCAGTGCATCAGGTAATCCAGAAAGGGTAGGCCTCTATCATTTTCCATTTCCATATGGAGTAATATTAACAGACGACATTCATTTATTTACTAAAGAAAGTACAGTATTTATTTATTTTCGCACCCTCACTAAATGTACATGTCGTCAGCACGCTTAATGTAATTACATCATGTACACTATTTTATTTCATATTCTGCTTTTAAATTTCAAAAGGTTTTATTTCAATTTTTCAATGAACTGATGATAAACGTGTGATCATAGATATGTATACCAAACTTTTAAGAGTAGTGTTTCCCGTTGAAATAAATTACAGTATTTTGAACATTTCTTACCACTTGTATTAAGGCACCCTTGGAGAATTTATATATTCAACTGCCTATCTTTAATTAAGGTAAGGCTATTGATAATCTTCTATGGTCTAACTCCAGTTTTAAATATATATATATATATATATATATATATATATATATCAATTCAAGCTACAAATGTCCTTTAATATCTAAATTCACTTTACCTCCCAAATGATATATTTTCATATATGTACCGAAGGGGAATTTTTTAATTGATAATAATTTCGTCCCCCCATGGGATCGAACCACCGTCATTTGGGAGGTAAAGTGAATTTAGATATTAAAGGACATTTGTAGCTTGAATTGATATATAATGGATCACGGTTCGATGTGATAATTATTCATATATATATATATACATATATATATATATATATATATATATATATAGTATATATATATTATATATAGGTATATATATGTGTGTGTGTGTGTGTATATATATAAATATATACATATGATATATATATATGATATATATATATATATATATATATATATAAATATATATATATATATATATATCTATATATATATAATTTATTTTTTTTTCATAGAGAGAGAGAGAGAGAGAGAGAGAGAGAGAGAGAGAGAGAGAATCTACTGGTCATTTTTACCGGATACCTACGTATTCAAGGGAAGCGCTGACCGCCGAATTTCGAGGAATTATTGATTTTTAGTTATTGACGGATTTGGACTAGTTAATGTCAAATAAACATGTCCTGAAGTATAGTGTTATTGCAAAAAATAAAATTTGGTATTTCATTTTTACTTTTTTGTTCACTGCATTTACTGCCTTTAGGGAGGCATTGGCCGACAAATTGCTGTATAATGCCTGTATGCCTATCTTGGCGGAAGTGAGAAATCTCCTTTAGTATCCTAATAAAGAATATCCCATTTTCTACGATTTGACTGCTCGTTCTCTCAAAAGAAATCAACGTCACTGTGCATAAAAAAAATGTTTGTATCTCGACATTTTGAATTCGTCATAGTCATAAAACATGTACAATACCAACTAGTTTATATATAATATTTTGTATTGCTTGTCATATTTTCACTGTTTATTTTCGGTAATAGCAGGTAACGCTGCCTGACACACGCTCTTTACCCATAAGCCCTCTGCGTTGTGTTTGTGTTTCCGGTAATCAACGCACATGTTGCCTTGTGATCGTATTTACTTTTGTATTTCGTGACCCCGGAGTGCATTGGCATAGTTCCAATGGCAGGGAAAAAGAAAGAGTGTACCCTTGTAAGGGAAAGGTACCGAAGAATGCTTGCCCTACGTGGGGTTACGCGGACAGAGAACCCGACCAAACGAGGAGGTGTCTCCATGGGAGAAATGCCAGATACCACCACAATGTCAACGTTGCAACTAGACTGACAGAACCATGTAAGCTTGATTTTCTGTAAGTGATTTGTTTTCTTATATATACTTTAGGATTATTATTGTTGCTATTTTTTCTAATGATGCTAGTAATTATATAAGACCAGCAAGCTAGATTTTACCGCAGTGAGCCCAGTTGTCTGACTTGTTTAACTCGATCATAGATTATATACTTTTACCTGCAGATGTCTCCTGTATCTGACCGGAAAACGTTATACAGAGGTAGCATATATTTTTATACAGTGGCGGCTCGTCAGTAGGCACTGTAGAACTGCAGCACCCCCATAGATTTCATATATATATGCGCAAAATTATGAATATATACATGAATATGAGAAATTAAGTATAGATTATTAATAATCTATAGATAATATTACCATTCTCTTGTTTATATATATATATATATATATATATATATATATATATATATATATATATATATATATATATATATATATATATATATATATATAAATTGAAATAATTTGTGGAACTGCGGTGCTTAGCAGTTCCAATTTTGCTAGAAGGTGATAATGTGGTAGCCAGCCAGCGCGTTGAGGTGATGGGAGCACTGCCTTCTCGAGCAGTGTCAGTCTAGCTGTTGGAAGGAGAAGGTGTTTTGAAATTCGTCATAGCTTAATCAATATGTACTGTTAGTGATAGTGATCAAATTAGTGACGACACTGATGATATGTAATGTAAGCCAGAATAATAAACTCTGTCGCGAGTTGCAATACTGAGTGGGAAAAAATGATAATCACATTAATAATTAATGTCAATGAGTAAAATTCAAAATGGTAGCTTTCGGCAGCGGTTCCACTGCCTTCCTCAGCGGGAGAGAGAGAGGGAGAGGAGAGACAAAGGGGAGAGTGAGAGGGAGAAAGTGTGTGTGTGTGTGTGTGTCTATGCAGTTGATACAAGGAATTCATATATATATATAATATATATATATATATATATATATATATATATATATATATATGTAATAAATACATTATTTCATATTACAGTATCTGTAAAAAATAAAAACCCATGACCTGAGGTCATGGCATTAGGAGGGTCCTACGTGACCAATGCAGATCTAGTTACGCTATGCGCTGTCTGCAGTAGCCTGGTTTAGCTCTGTACATTGTCAGCATTTTATATTAATGATAACTTTGCACACAACTTCCATGGGAAGCGGTTGACCTGTTAACCTACGCCGGAAACTTGTAACTTCCGAGCCGGCGGACTACGTATGTTTTTTTTATATGAATCGCTGAGATAGCTAATGTTCCGCTATCGACGTGATGCTTTAGAATGGCAGTTCCGTGCCAGCATTCAAACTATCGGTCTCCCGACCGATCTGCATCTCTTAGTATGGAGTTACAGATAAAGTTGTTATCTGTTCAACTTATCTGTTTGAATCCTCTCCTTTAGTTAAGAAGAACCACTCTACTAAGATATCACAAGGAGATGGAAGGAACCAGAATACTTACGAATGACAGTCGTAAGGAGAAACAAAAAAAAAAGTCTTTCGCAAAAGCGAAGAGACTTAGATATATATATATATATATATATATATATATATATATATATATATATATAGATATATATATATATATATATATATATATTTATACATATGGAATAAACAGCACCCCTATGAATGATAGCCACGAGCCGTCACTGGTTTTATAGGTTATAACGACAACTTTATATTCATAGCATATATTTTTATAGGTTATAAAGACAACTTTATATTGATAGAATATATTTTTATAGGTTATGAAGACAACTTTATATTGATGGCGTATATTTTCTATAGGTCGTAAAGACAACATTGAATTGATGGCATATATTTTTATAGGATATGAATAAAACTTTATAGTGCTAGCATATATATTTATAGGATATGAAGAAAACTTTATAGTGCTAGTATATATTTTTATAGGATATGAAGAAAACTTTGCATTAATAGCATATATTTTTATATGTTATGAAGAAATTTTGTAGTGCTAGCATGTATTATTACAGGATATGTAGGCAACTTTATATTGATAAGATAAATTATTATTGTATATGAAGGAAACTGAAGGTAAATTTTAATAATAGCTCCTGTTGAGCTGGAGCAAAAAATTTACTTATACATTGAAGGCATATAAGAAGGATGTTCTAAGGATGAAAGACGTTATTGGCAGTGAGACTTGTGGCTCTAGAAAACAAAACTTGAATATTTCTACTTACAGCAAAAAACAAAGTCCTTTATGTTGTTGCATATCGTATCAGCTGTTTTACTGAGCTCGTGTTTGTTCGTCTGTGCGCTTCTCAGTCTCAGATGTTCGTGGGAAAACCATACCTACCTAAATCACATAAAAAAAAAAAAACAGAGAGTGACATAGAAAATTATCCAACAGTAAATAAGCTCGTTTAAATTTTCTCTGAAAGAAGCAAGTACAGTTTTTTAACCAGTAACCAGTATATAATGTTACCGAGTACTCCCCCCCCTCCCACAAACCCCTCCCCTTTTTATTGTTGGCAAATACACCTCTTTTCCCCAACTAAGAGTTAGTTGAATCGGTGAGATGAGTGAATTACCAGAATCATCTCCACGTTCTGATTTTGGTACCAAGGAAAGTTTCCAGTTAGTGTGTGAAAACTGTACGTGAATCACAGAGATTTCACTCATTATTGTTATTGCTATATGAAAAGAATTGTAACTTTTGCACAAAATCATGCTTTTTATTATGCATTATGCTTAAATTTAGCATTAACGATAGCAGCATTAAGTGCTTACTACACAGTTTTCCCATCTAACAATCCTGGGGGACCAACAAGGGGGAACCGTTTTTTTGTTAAAAAAATTTTTTTTGAGGGGGTAAAAAACAAAAAACAAAAAAAACGAGCAACACTTACCTGAAATTATGATCACATTATTTTGAGTATTTTGTGAAATATGCTGTCAACTGAGACTCGTAACGCACTGGCCGTAAGTAAACAAGTTCCCAAGTTACTTCCGGTATTGTCTCTCAGGTATATAATTAATTTTTCGCTTACCCATAGGCGGGGGTGGGGGTCTGTTGTCGTGTGGAACCGGTCTGTCACCCCCCTCCCCACAGGTAAGGTCGCTTACCCCTAGGTTAGATTAGATTAGGGAAGTTAAGTTACGTTAGTGCCCAGAAAATTAGATTAGAAATTATATCATTTGTTACAATGCACTGTCCTTATCTTTGGGATACTGGTGTGTGCAGACTTTGTTGTCCATTGTTTTAGGACGTAACCGTCTCTTGATCGAAAAATCTACGATTCTCTTTTTGTTTTTTTTTTACTATTTTTGGTATTTATGTGACCATAATTTCATATAAATATGCTCGTTTTTTAGCCCCCCCCCCCCACCCCCCCCCCCCCCCCCCCCCCACCCCCCCCCCCCGCCCCTACCGCCAACCCTCGGTCCAGCACTGTGGTCCCCCATAGTTGTACGGGGAAAAATAAGGTGTACTAATTACTTAATGCTGCCAAAATCCAACCAAATTTTAGCATAATCGCATCCAAATAAATTGAAAAAATATATTTTTCATGCAAACAAGAGACGGACCTCTTCTTTAGATTTAATGATAGCATATATTTTTTATATGTTATGAGAGAACTTTATATTAATAGTATATATGTATCATTTAATTTTCGTTATGAAAACATTGCACTGATACACACACACACACACACACACACACACACACATATATATATAATAAAAGATATATAATATATATATATATATATATATATATATATATATATATATATATATATAGATATATATTAGATATATATATATATCTATATATATATATATATATATAATATATATATATATATATATATATATATATAATATATATATATATATATACCTTGACACCTGCCTGCGGGTGGATTTGCAGTCTCAAACAGTTTTGTATGTTCCTCAGTACTGTCTCTGTAGTATACATATTTGTGACTTCTAATACTATGTATCAGTCCTTCATCAGTGGCTTGGAAATAAAGTCTAAACCAGTGAGGATCTTCACCCCGCTTCTTTATTTTTCACCTGTGGATATGCTAAAATTCACAATATATTCTCAAGGGACACTACCGATAAACCTACCCACCGTAAGGCCCCGTCCACACGACCGAGCTTTTCTCGACTAACTTTGTTCGATGTGACGTCAGAAGCGGAAGCGGCAAAGTTCTGACTTTTCTCTCTGTTTCTCCGCTTCTGACGTCACATCGGACAACAAATCCACACCTGACAGGTGTCAGTGAGGCGGGATTGGAAGTCTCATTCGCACTACTGCCCCCTTACTATGTTTGCAGATATAATAATCGTATTTCCATACATCTCTATTGCCTACCTTAAAATTCAAATAATTTATAAATTTCCTTTGATATTTAAGGATCAAGTTTATACATTCCTTGACTGAAGTTCTTATCATAGTTGAAACTTTTTTGATAAAGCTAGATTTCATTATGTTCCCTTCCAATGCAGTATAAGAATACACAATCTTTTTTGCTCTTTCCCAGTTAATAGCATGATTGTTCTCACTAACATGTACAAAAATACCACTGTTTCCCAGTGCATATCTCACATTTTTTATGTTGTTTTATTCTTTCTTCCAGCGCTTTACCCCTTTGACCAATACAAAACTTGCCACAAGACTTACATGGAATTTTATATACACATCCTTTAGTATTGTCGGGGGGGTTCTTGATAAGTACAAGTTTCATTGTTTTATTGTTTCTAAAAGCGACATTAACACCAAAATTCTTCAGGAGATGTGGGGTAGGACATGATATATATATATATATATATATATATATATATATATATATATATATATATATATAAGCCTATATATATATTATATATATAGCCTATATATATATATATATATATATATATATAATATATATATATATATATAGCCTATAAAAATACCAAATATAGTAAGAAAGTACTATTTTTTCAGAGACTGCTGTCTCTCTCTTCAGGTAGGGGAAGAATGAGAAAAGTTACAGAAAAGGCAGTATTTATACCAAGAAATCCATCCACAGGTAAGCATTTTTTAGGTCACCCCCACTGATTATTCGTCTTTAATCCTCAAAGTGTTGGTTGAAGGAAGATTTTATATATATACCTGAATCCAGGCGCCCTTTCAGATGTTCGTTAACCCTGTCTTTATTTAATCAAGGCCCCTCTATCATCTGGCTTTTGTATTGGCAGTTGCTGATATAAATTAAACGTGACAAATTCTAGTTTATGCTGTGGTTATGGTTATTTAAATGTTTAAAGACAGCTGAGCTCTTTTGTCCATACCTAACTCGCCGTTTATGTTGTATTAATCTCTGGGGAAGTGATTTTCCTGTAAAATCGGTGTAAGATTGGTCACAGTCCAGGCATGGGATTCGTCTTTAAGGCTTGTCTTTTGTTGGACGTTAATCAGGTATTGGGTAGGTAAAGGCAAAAGGGTTAGGTTTTCCGAGATTCTGGATTACCGTCTTAATCTGTCCAAGTGTGGGATTTTTCATTTCATGTTGGGTCTCTCTGGTCTTGTCGTGAGGGGGACGGTAGAAAATTACGTTTGCTTTATGAATCGCTTTCTCAATTATATGGTCAGGATACCTTAAAGAGGAAAGCTCCTTACGAATTAGTTCTAATTCCTTTTCCAGGAAATCTAGGGAACAAATTCGTAAGACTTAAATATAGGTTGCTGGCTACGCCTATCTTGATAGGTATGTCATGAGGGCTAAAGGAATAAAAGTGAGAATGCTGGTTTTCTCTACATGGTAAATTTGTATACTGCCGTTTCTGTAATTATTAAAACATCAAGAATAGGAATTTTGTTGTCTGTTTCCCATTCAACTTTAAATTTGATGCTGGGCACTAATAGTGTCCTATTCAGATAATTTCCCATTGCCACTTGACAAAATAATAAAGTTAGTTGAATTACGTGTATCTAATAGCGTATTTTCATTTGGGGAGTCATTCTTAAGCAAAAATTCGGGTGTTGCATGGGTAGTCCTTCAAGTTTTGTTTGAGCCACTTTATACATGGAATACGTTGAAAATACAGTAATTAATGCAAAAAAACCCAAAAACATGCTGTGGAAGAGATATGTAGATGATATTCTAACATTTTGGGATAATAGATGGGGTAATTTCAATTAATTCCTTTCAAATTAAACGCATTAGTTATCAGACACATTAAAACGATAAAACATAATTTATATTAGTATATTTATATATGTATATGCACACACACACACACACACACACACACACACATATATAATATATATATATTATATATATATATATATATATATATATATATATATTATATAGGATATATATATGTACACACACACACCACACACACACACTATATATATATATACTCACATTATGAAATAACCTCGATGCCCTCTCGGCTTATCGATTTCTTCCAAGGTTTGGATACGTTCGTGTGTGTGTGTATTCATTTCCTCTACTATAATTTACCTTTAGATATTTTCTTGATAATTATTTCATATTCTTAGCCATTAAGTATTATATTTATATTATACATATATATTCATAATATATATATTATGATAGTATATATTATAAATATATATGTGATTATATATATTATTATAGTATGATAATAGATATATACTATGATATATATGTATATTATATATATATAATATATATAATATTATTATATATATTAATATATAGATATATATATATATATACGTCTACATAGATACTTACATACAAATGGTACACACTAACCTCATTTATGGGACAGATCTCAGACTTGGTAAGACGAAGCAGTTAATTTCGCTTTTTCCTTTTATTTTCTTATTTCAAAGAAAGGTATTTCTCTGTGGAAACCTACTATTCGAGTTCACAGCTCCGTTTGGCAACTTTCAAAAGAATGGATGTTCTTTTTTGATAGATATAATAATAGTAATAATAATGATAATTATAATGATAATAATAATACTTCTTTGAAAATAATGGCAGTCTGTAGGGCCAATGGGGTACAAACTGACATTCATATCAGCGAAGCGTGTCTCACAGAGGGTCTTCTTACAAAGTGAATAATAATGCTATAATAATACATATTATTATTATTATTATTATTATTATTATTATTATTATTATTATTATTCATTTTATTATTATTATTATTATTATTATTATTATTATTAGTATTATTCACTAAACAAAAGTGTGTTTTTGGCATACTAAAAGGGTATGTTTTTTTCTTTTTCTTCTTCCTGCTTAAGACCGAATTTCCCCCGATATCATTATTTATTAATTAACGGTCCAGACCCAGCTCGTTTCATAACTCTTACGTTGATTGCACTGAAAACTCATTAAACTTCAACGAGTAACTTCCAGGAATGAAATATCTTGTGAATTACGGCCTCAGCTTCCCAGTGAATTTAAGGGAGAAAGAAGGTTTTTTCTAATAACTTCAATCGGTAATGATTTTTCTGTTTACATGTTTTTTTTTTGTTCATTTATAGATTTATAAATTATCTCATGTAAAGGAGAATATGTGACTTTATTCAGAAGAAATGCTCAGGCTAGAATATCTTGGGTTGATGGGAGAGAGATCGCCTCTGCTGCTGTGACGCCATTTTAGTCTCTCATCTGCATCAGAGAAGGCTGAATTTAAGGTTCGCCCAATTTGTTAACTTTATCTTCAACTTCTTGAATATTGTTGAACGTACTTCGATACTTACAAATATTTTGCGCTAATTATTTGATACCGCCTCTCACTCTGTATTGTAAATAATTACTAATTTGCATCGAATTCAATGAAAACAAAATGTATTCATGGCAGAGTTAATAGAAAGGGATGATGTCAGGTGTCAGAAATGACCGATACAGTGATTCTTTATCTCTCTCATTCAGAATGAGAGAAATAGATCTATTTGGCTACTGAAAATGATGAACATTTATATTAGCAAGTGATTTACATTCAGTGCTCAACAATAATGTATTTTTAAGGCATAGCCATGCACAAGTCCAGTCGCTGGTAATCCCAGCATCTGCCGTAAGGACATAGCTGAAGTTCATCACATCAAGAGCAATTGCAAAAACGGCAACTTTCATCAGTGGTGGCGAAACAAATCCACAACTATGGATGGGTACATATATTTGGAAATAAATCTCCACAGAGAGCTTTCGGGAATCCGTTCGATTGCTACATAATTGATAATTGTGGATTTGTTTCTCCATTTCAAGAGAGATCTGATATGAATATTATTTTTTTTTAATCTTTGGATCCACATCTACACACACGAAGTGGACAACGCTGCTTTTCGACTCTCACATGGAGATTGTAAAATGGAATCGAACAGATTCCCGAGACCTCTCTCTAGAGATTTATTTGTATAGTATAAAAATAGAAACGCCATCCATAACTGGATTTGTTTCTCAATCTCAAGACTCGTGTTACTATGAGTATCTTTTGGTTTAACAGTGGTGATGATGGTTGCAATGTTGGCAAGAAGTTTGCTAATACATATTATGTTCGAAAACATTCTGAGGTAAAGGAATATAGGAATAAAGATTAATTAGGCAGGAAAGAGAAAATAGTGAGAGACTACATAATGTTTCCATTGTTGGAAATTCATTAACATGAGACTATTTAATATCTGAGTTGGACCCGAATGCTAATTCTGATGTTTTTCAGGATTGAGGAAATTATCTCCATAGCATCAATATTGAACTTGTCATGCTTGTGTCAATCATTAGATATCAGCAAACATTCAGAGGGTTATATGAGATATTGTGATCACAAATCTCCTCGTATTTGCCGTAGCAAAACATCCTCCCAGACGTAGTTCTTTTAAAACGGATATTTCATTTACAGTTCCATTCCGCTGGGCAGTACAGCATTTTCACTTCCAATTATAATGAGTAATTGAGGTGATAGTGATGCACGAAGAAATAAATATACAAATGAAAAGTAAAGTAGTAGTATTATTCAATATTGTTAGTTGGGATTTCAGCTTTGTTACTGAAGCTTCATAGCGGCTCCATCCGGTTCGTTTGAATGATTGCCTTCGTGTGCGGAGAGGATTCCCCTTTGTCCGTGTGTTCAATAAGACTGAAACAATCGCTGTCTTTTCAATAAGTGACCTCTCTCTTACTTTTGTATATTTTTTCCCTCTAAAGCTCAAAAGTATTCCCTGTAACTTACCTTTAACATACACAAGCCATCTGATTGAGTGGGCAATATTACAGTCAGGTCATTTTACTTCGTTTTTTCACCTGCGTATTAATCGTCCATGATTTCCTAACATACATTTTGCCTCGATATCCGGTTTCCGTTCCTTTCCTTTCCGTTCTTTTCCTTTCCGTTCCTTTCCCATCTGTCAATAGGACGACATCATAATGGTAAACACTGAATTCTATCAGTCTATTATTGCTGTCATTTTTTAACCACTTTTCTTGTCAGTTCTATCCAATTGCACTAGATAGATAATTTTTTGTGTTCTCCAACAGTGGCCAGTGATAGAAATGTATTAAATCACTTTGTAGTTTAGGCTAATAAACGTCAGTGTGTCCCAGTATTGCAAATAAAATCAAGAAGTCGATTTCACTCGCACAACTTTTTGTCTATTTAACATTTGACTTTGTGGTAATGGAATTAATTGACCGCCGTGAGACAGATCTGAACTAATTTTACATCAGTAAATTGATGAGCAGGTCTTAAGAATGGAACACTTTTTCCTTTGAGAAGTAATGATGCAGATACTGAGGAGGCGTATCGAGAAGGAAAATGAAAATATCAGGGTATCTAATTTGTCAGCTTGTTTAATATTGTGATTTATTATGAAATAGTTTTCAGGATGCTGCTGCTGCTGTTTCATGAAAAAAACAAACTGTAAATGTTTACTTCACTGTACAGCTTATAAAAGAACATTTGTAATCTTTACCTGTTACTTTTAAATCATCAATCCAGACCACAGTTTATGGTCCTACAAATTAGTTAGAAATGATGATTAAAATAGGATTTTTTCA
>NC_061096.1:8245299-8248477 GCF_015104395.2 Macrobrachium nipponense
TCTAGCTGTCTGGCTATCTATCTATCTATCTGTGGCGTTATAGTTGTAATATAAAAGAAAACACGAGTATACGTCCTCTGAAAATTAATATTAATCAAGTTGAATATCACATATTAGATATTCAAAGATGTAAGATTTACTGTATATGATAAATCAAAATTATGACAACCCGTACTGGCAATATATAATTGTATGGCAACTTCGACACCCAAAAATGATTAAGTATTTTTTTATAGAAAAAAAAAAATCAGTATTTTAGCAATTATTCTGTTATGCACCTATAATATATAGACATAGTATTGTAGTGATTTAGTTCGTAACGATTCGTTCCGTAGCTTTTGCTCCTTTCAAATTATGCAAATAACATTTAAACGTGAGAAAAGGCTCAAGTTTTGACATATTTACATTTTATAGATAAATGCAAGATTATGGCTGCAAGTAACCCCTTTGATTTCAATTAGAAAAGAAATAATTGACATATACTTATATCTTGTTTGCCTACCTGAATGTGTGAAATTCTAAAAGAAAAAGTCAGAGTAATTCTTTATTCAAAGAAGGATGCTATTCTTGACAAGATTAGTTTATTTTTCAATAAAAAAAAACAAAGGGGAGAACACTGTGCAATACATAGTTTATTTTTTTGAGCTTTTTTGTTCATGTGCTTTACTGCTTGTATTGACCGCTGTGCTTTAGGCATTATTATGACATTTGGTTGACAGAGTAGAAATAATATGCAGGGATGATTAGGTGAATAAATTTATAAGGAAGTTTGTGTGTGATCATGTTTTTTATGTTAATTTTGATTATATACTAACTGGAATATCCATGAAGACTTTTATGCCAATAAGGATTAATTTTTTTATGTCAGCATATGTATAAATATATACAGTAACATGTTAGCCATTGGGCTAAAAGTGGAGATCCTTTGGAAAAGAACTCAATTTGTTTGTAATGGGAAGTGTTAAATAAACGTTATAGCATTAATACATAAGAAGATTTTTTAAGTATTTCTTGAGACATTTATCACCTGTATATTCTTACTGTGAAAAGAGTTTGATACTATAGCTGTTTCATTGATAGGAACGTTTGTGAATAGGAAGGGAACTTGTACCTCGTTCTTCACAAACGTTCCTATCGAAGAAAAAGTTATTAGTGTTAAACTCTATTTACGGTAACAATGAACAAGTGAGAAACATTTCAAGCAATACTTTTAAAATACGCAAGTTACAATAAAGGAGAATCACTTTTTACTTATTACTTTCCAATACAAACAGTTTGGGGGGTTGTTTCGCCATGGGATCTCCAGTTTCCACCACAGTAGTTAACATATTTCTGTGTTTTCATGAAAAGTTCACACCGATCATATATCACAGGTGTATAGGTGACACATTTCCGGTGTTTAGGTATCTAAATCAGGTATGAAAGTTCCATAATTACTTAAATACTAAATATCCTAGTTTTCAGTTTACCGCAGAACGCGAAGAAAATAGTGTTCCTTCCTTTTAGATGTGTGCATTAAAAAACTAACTACCATAAACAGGAAGTCAGTCTTGATTTTTACCATTTTCCGAAAATCCACCTTTAGCAATCTTGGAATCAATTTTCCGAGAGCTAACTGGAATTAATTTTCTGAGTGCTATACTTTTTAACTTTAAAATAAATGACGCAAAGACTTTATGTATAAAAAGAAGGCATTGGAATGTTCATCCTTAAGCTGCAAAAACTGGTAGATTAAACCACTGGTTAGAAAGGGTTCACAGCATTATTCTCTTTATCATTTTTTTTAATCCTCTAAATCTCTTTATGACGCTGTGCTGTTACTTACGGGGTCGGAACATGTTAACCTTTTGAACCTTGGGTCAACCTACGCGCAGGTTAATTATAGTCTGATCATAGTGTAGCTTCGATTAGCGACCTTAACGTGTTTTCCACCTCGCCCAAGGTGGAATTTAATCATAATTCAAAAAGGAACTCTTTCAGGATTAACCATCAGGTCATGGTTAATCCTGAGGGTGGACATATTTGTTATTACTTACAAGTGACTTATTTTTAAAGTAATGTATACACAACACACACACCACACACACACACACACACATACATATATATATATATATATATATATATATATTATACATATGTGTGTGTGTACGTTAGATATTTACATTACATTACTATTTTTACAGTAATGCCATATATATATATATATACACGTATATATACTACATATATTCATACATATCTATTCATTTATTTTTATATACAAAATTTAGTACATTCAATTAGATTTTGTATGGAGCATTATGAATAATGTACAGCAAGATCTAGCTATTATGTTTTCATCTTGTATAATGCGTTCGTACTGACGAATAGAGGGAGGTGACAAGTATTTTGACACTACAGTGATCATTATTTTGATTTTTATTCTGAATATTCACGTTTTTTTTTCGCTCTCAGTATATTTCTGCGTTTACGTAATCTCTTGTAAATTGTCATTTCTCTTTTATCAGTTGTGATTTGCAGTTAAGTTAGATATAATATTCCTTTTTTACTTTGTGTTATGCATTTTATGTTCTTTTTTTACTTTATATTATGTATTTTAAAGCGTTGTAATATTTTTAGATGTTGTCAATCGTATTGTTTTCTTATTACTTTTTCTCTTTTTTGTATCATTTTATAGATAAGTTACCTTGATGATGGGAAAAGTACTGTATTCCCGAAAGCTCGGCTGTGCCTTTTTTTATTTAAAAGAAAATAATAATGTCTAGAATATTACCACGTCTTCTGCTACCCTGTTCCTCCTCATATAATAATATATATGTGTATATATATCATATATATATATATATATATATATATATATATATATATATATATATATATATATATATATATAATTTTAAAATATGTACATTATACATCTATTTATCTTTTTCATTATATATATATATATATATATATATATATATATATAAAAAATATGTATATGCATTAAGCTACAAATGCCCTTTGATATCTAATTCTCTCTACCTCGGAATTAATATATTTTTCATATATGTTAACCGAAGGGAAATTTTTTTAGTTGATGAGAAATTCTTCGGCTCATGGACACGAACGGAACCAAGTACTCAAGACGTGCAGTGAAGTTCTTTAACCACAAGGCTATCACTGTACGTCC
>NC_061096.1:8248977-8263977 GCF_015104395.2 Macrobrachium nipponense
GGACGTACAGTGATAGCCTTGTGGTTAAAGAACTTCACTGCACGTCTTGAGTACTTGGTTCCGCGGTTCGCGTCCATGAGCCGAAGAATTTCTCATCAACTAAAAAAATTCCCCTTCGGTTAACATAAATGAAAATATATTAATTCCGAGGTAGAGAGAATTAGATATCAAAGGGCATTTGTAGCTTAATCCATATATAAAAAAACATTATATTCATATATATATATATATATATTAAATATAATATATATAATAATATATATCTATAATATTAAATATATATAATAATGAAAAACAAACGAAAATACTTATAAGGATGTACAATGTACATATTTTTAAAAATTATATAGATATATATATATATATATATATATATATATATTATATATATTATATATACACATATATATTATTATATGAGGAGGAACAGGGTAGCCAGAAGACGTGGTAATATTCTAGACATTATTATTTTCTTTAAAATAAAAAAAGGCACAGCCGAGCTTTCGGGAATACAGTACTTTTCCCATCATCAAGGTAACTTATCTATAAAATGATACAAAAAAGAGAAAAAGTAAGAAAACTATACTATTGACAACATCTAAAAATATTACAACGCTTTAAAATACATAATATAAAGTAAAAAATGAACATAAAATACATAACACAAAGTAAAAAGGAATATTATATCTAACTTAACTGCAAATCACAACTGATAAAAGAGAAATGACAATTTACAAGAGATTACGTAAAACGCAGAAATATACTGAGAGCGAAAAAAAACGTGAATATTTAGAATAAAAATCAAAATAATGATACTGTAGTGCAAAATACTTGTCACCTCCCTCTATTCGTCAGTACGAACGCATTATACAAAGATGAAAACATAATACCTAGATCTTGCTGTACATTATTCATAATGCTCCATACAAAATCTAATTGAATGTACTAAATTTTGTATATAAAAATAAATGAATAGATATGTATGAATATATGTGTAGATATATACGTGTATATATATATGTGTTATGACCCTTGTTGGGCCGGGGTGCAAGTTCTTTTGCACAAGAGTAGAGAGGACAGTGATCTTACCAAGTATCCAGATAAATTCAGTCAGCGGAGACAAAAACACACAGGAAAACTCAACAATATTTATTAACAAACAAAGCAAAAAAAATTAAAGTCAGCCTTGTGACTATACAGGACACAGCTTAGTCCTTACTACTCCCATAGGAGTTCCTAAACACTAACACTAAACCCTAGACAGATAATATTGAGAAAAATACTGCATAAATTAGTAAAATGGGCCCAACACCAACATAAATATAAACCAATACCTATAACTAAGCAGAAAGGAAAGAAGTAAGAGACCAACAGGGGGAAAACTTAATTCTCCTACCTACAATTATAAACTAAATCTTAAATATAAAAAGTATCAAGCATCTTAAAAGATAATACACAAGAAATAATGAAAATTACAGCATCACTCGTGACAAGATATACACAGATTGGCATATATATATATATATATATATATATATATATATATATATATATATATATATATATATATATATATATATATATATATATATATATATATAAGCGGCAATACGAAATGCCAACAGTCTTGAAGGACTCACTATAAGAGAGTAACAACAAGAAGAATTACTCTCCTCACACTAAAAGAATGAATGGATGCCCAAACGATTTAGGCTAAACAGTCGCCTTGCTGAAGGCAAAAATACAGGGGAGCCGTGATCTCTTACATCCACTGAATGCCACGTATCAGGCAAATACTCCGCTATCTGAAGGGCGTGCAGCTACACAGGTCACCGATACCATGGGGAAGGAGTCTGTCGTGCTCCCGACCAAAAACACAAGGGAAATTCCCTACCTGGTAGCAACCGCCCTACTTGCACTTCACGGGCTCAATGCCCCCACCGCTGCAACTCAGAAGGACGTCGTAGAAAAATACAGTGAAGTCTCCCACGTCCACTCTGTCGGGATCCAGCGCCGATATCAGAGCCCGCGGGAAAGTACACACTGTAAGGGGAAAGTCACCGCAGATGGCAGAAATGCCCCTGCGCCTCCAACACTGACTGAGACAGATAATTCGAAGGGCGATTAAGAAAAATGCCAGCTGCACAACCATGCGGGGAGAATAGCGAGCCCGAACTGTTCACGGGAAAAGTTGCGCCCCTCCAATCTCCTCACTGGTGTCCTTTTGACCAACCACTCGAAAGATAAACAAAACAAAAAAAAACTAGCATTAATAAGATGCTCACAAACATTTAACAAGCGGGGAGGAGGTTTAACAAGCAATTCACTTGACACTCAGCCGAGACCAAAGTAAAGCTTAAAACTAAAGCCTTAAAAACTAATTTCCTTACGCAAATTTTGATATACAACAAAATATAACAAAAGCAGTAACAAGGCTGAGATAAAAAAATAAAGCAAAAGCAATGCCCATTACGTTAATACATGATAATATGCATTACTATAAAAATAGTAATGTAATGTATATATCTAACGTGCACACACACACACATATGTATATATATATATATATATATATATATATATATATATATATATATATATATATATATATATCTCCCAAAGACTCTGGGGTATATGAGATCCCATGCCAGGACTGTGACCAATCTTACATCGGATTTACAGGTGAATCACTTCCCCAGAGATTAATACAACACAAACGGTCAGTTAGGTATGGACAACAGAACTCGGCTATTTTCAACCATATAAATGAACATAACCATAAAATAAACTGGAATATGTCACGTGTAATTTATAGCAGCAACTGCCGGTACAAGAGTCAAATGATGGAATCGGCCTTAATAAAAGAGAAGCAGGTAATGAACATCTCAAAAGGGAATTGGATATCAGATATCGTCGACGCAGTGTTCATTCAACCAACGCTTAAGAAGATTAAAGGAAGATTATCAGAGGGGGTGACCTAAATTGGCTTACTTGTGGACGAATCTCTTGGTATAAATACCACCTTTTCTGTAAACTTTTCTCATTCATATACCTGAAGAGAGAGACAGCAGTCTCTGAAATATAGTACTTTTCTCTCTACATTTTGGTGTTTTTATGGGCTCCTTTTATTAGATGGAATTCTGTTGTTACAGAACATTTTTACCAGTCATTGTCAGCCCATTATGGAATTCAACCGCCTTTCCACGATTCTTCACTCACTTCCAGAAGTCAAGCCAGTTTTCCGCAAGTTTGAAAAAGAACTGAACAGACTACACGGCTGAAAAACCAAAAACACTTTTTGGAAGAATGCCTCAAAGAACAAGTACTTCCAAAAATGTACGGATTCGGGAGATGGACTCTGCAATCAAACCCCTTCCCTCTATCACACAAGATTTTCCTGGAAGAAAGAATCACCAATACGAAAGAAACGACATCTTCGTGCTACGCAGAGTGATATATGGAACTCAATCTAATCTTCGCCTCCTCACTACGGACCACATATACAGGTATTCGATTTCATTCTGTTCCGGACATTGCTGCCTATAATAGCGTGACTCATTCCAACAGACTTTTACGCAAGTTAAATAACCTAATAGATAATAGCGCATGGAATAATCTTGAACAACAAGACAAAGTTTAAACTTATCCAACACCCCCCCTTTACTGTAAATCAACATTTAGTTTTAAATTTAGGCTTATCCTTTGCCCTTATGCCAGACCGCAAAAACAACCTAGACTTCATAGTGGCTTTTGATAAATTCATATCTGACAAAAAATACAGCCGTGAAGAAATATGTTTAAAAGGAGTGTTACTAAATGCTTTAACTGACCTTCATAAGAAATATCCTGTTCCCCGCAGATTCATGATAGCCATCCACTCGCTAAAAAAGTTAGATGTTATAATAAGTAGATCCGACAAAGACGGCAAAATTGTAATAATGGACAAAGACTTCTACCTCGACAAAATCAACCAGCTCCTTAGCGACACAAATACTTACGAAAAACTGACGAAAAATCCCCTCCAGAACGTTCCCACAGAATTTTTTCGGAAAGTAAGATTAATTGGCCAAGACAAAAAGAGTATTGAACTATTAGAGAAATTTAAAGTAATTAATCCTAAATTACCCTACTTTTATGGTCTTCCCAAAACTCACAAAGACAATCTTCCATTCAGACCCATCGTTTCATGCGCCGGAGCTTTCAATTACAAAATTTCTAAATGGTTAGCTGCCTCCACTTTCTCCTTTTTTAGGCACTTTTTCTCCCAGTCACATCAAACATTCGGAAGACTTTTGTCTCAAATTCAGAGAAGCCCATATACCACTTCACAATATAAAACTTTTAAGCCTTGACGTAGACTCCCTATTCACAAAAGTACCAGTACAGGACGTTCTTCAGTTTTTAAGGGAAAAATTATCCCCCTATTCAGATCATTTCCCTTTGGCACTTGACAAAATAATAAAGTTAGTTGAATTATGTGCATCTAATAACGTATTTTCATTCGGGGAATCATTCTACAAGCAAAAATTCGGGTGTAGTATGGGTAGTCCTTTAAGTCCTATTTTATTTTAGGCCAATCTGTACATGGAATACTTTGAAACTACAGTAATAAATGCAATAAAACCCAAAAACATGCTGTGGATGAGATACGTGGATGACATACTAACATTTTGGGATAATAAGTGGGGTAATTTTAATGAATTCCTCTCAAAATTAAACGCATTAGTGCCCAGCATCAAATTTAAAGTTGAATGGGAAACAGACAACAAAATTCCTTTTCTTGATGTTTTAATAATCAGAGACACGACAGAATACAAATTTACCATATACAGAAAACCAACGTTCTCACTTTCATATATGCACTACTTTAGCTATCATGACAATACTATCAAGATAGGTGTAGCTAGCAACCTATTCTTAAGAGCCTTACCAATTTGTTCCCCAGATTTCCTGGAAAAAGAATTTGAACTAATTCGCAAGCAACTTTCATCTTTAAAGTATCCTGACCATATAATTGAGAAAGCAATCAAAAAGCAAACATAATTTTCTACCGACCCCCTAAAGACAAGACCAGAGGACACACCCAACAATAAAATAAAAATTCCCCACCTGGAGACGATTAAGAGAGTAACTACACCCTTGGGAAATCCAACCCTTTTGCATTTACCTACCCAAATACCTTAGCCAAATCCCTGATTAACGTCCAACAAAAGACATCTCCCAAAGACTCTGGGGTATATGAGATCCCATGCCAGGACTGTGACCAATCTTACATCGGATTTACAGGTAAATCACTTCCCCAGAGATTAATACAACACAAACGGTCAGTTAGGTATGGACAACAGAACTCGGCTATTTTCAACCATATAAATGAACATAACCATAGAATAAACTGGAATATGTCACGTGTAATTTATAGCAGCAACTGCCGGTACAAGAGTCAAATGATGGAATCGGCCTTATAAGAGAAGCAGGTAATGAACATCTCAAAAGGAAATTGGATATCAGATATCGTCGACGCAGTGTTCATTCAACCAACGCTTAAGAAGATTAAAGGAAGATTATCAGCGGGGGTGACCTAAATTGGCTTACTTGTGGACGAATCTCTTGGTATAAATACCACCTTTCTGTAAACTTTTCTCATTCATAATACCTGAAGAGAGAGACAGCAAGTCTCTGAAATATAGTACTTTTCTCTCTACATTTTGGTGTTTTATGGGCTCCTTTTATTAGATATATATATATATATGTGTGTGTGGTGTGTGTGTGTGTGTGTGTGTGTGTGTGGTGTGTGTATGTATGTATACCTTACTTTAAAAATAAGTCACTTGTAAGTAATAACAAATATGTCCACCCTCAGGATTAAGCATGACCTGACGGTTAATCCTGAAAGAGTTCCTTTTTGAATTATGATTAAATGCCACCTTGGGCGAGGTGGAAAACACGTTAAGGTCGCTAATCGAAGCTACACTATGATCAGACTATAATTAACCTGCGCGTAGGTTGACCCAAGGTTCAAAAGGTTAATATGTACCGACCCCGTAAGTAACAGCACAACGTCATAAAAAGATTTAGAGGATTAAAAAAAATGATAAAGAGAATAATGCTGTGAACCCTTTCTAACCAGTGGTTTAATCTACCAGTTTTTGCAGCTTAAGGATGAACATTCCAATGCCTTCTTTTATACATAAAGTCTTTGCGTCATTTATTTTAAAGTTAAAAAGTATAGCTCTCGGAAATTGAATTCCAGTTAGCTCTCGAAAATTGATTCCAAGACTGCTAAAGGTGGATTTTCGGAAAATGGTAAAAATCAAGACTGACTTCCTGTTTATGGTAGTTAGTTTTTAATGCACACATCTAAAAGGAAGTAACACTATTTTCTTCGCGTTCTGCGGTAAACTGAAAACAAGGATATTTAGTATTTAAGTAATTATGGAACTTTCATACCTGATTTAGATACCTAAAAACCGGAAATATGTCACCTACACACCTGTGAAATATGATCGGTGTGAACTTTTCATGAAAACACAGAAATATGTTAACTACTGTGGTGGAAACTGGAGATCCCATGGCGAAACAACCCCCCAAACTGTTTGTATTGGAAAGTAATGAGTAAAAAGTGATTCTCATTTATGGCAACTTGCGTATTTTAAAAGTATTGCTTGAAATGTTTCTCACATGTTCATTGTTACTGTAAATAGAGTTTAACACTAATAACTATTTCTTCCTATTCACAAACGTTCCGATCAATGAAACAGCTATAGTATTAAACTCTTTTTACAGTAAGAATATACAGGTGAAAAATGTCTCAAGAAGAAATACTTAAAATCTTCTTATGCATTAATGCTATAACTTTTATTTAACACTTCCCATTACAAACAAATTGAGTTCTTTTCCAAAGGATCTCCACTTTTAGCCCAATGGCTAACATGTTACTGTATATACTTATACATATGCAGACATAAAAAAATTAATCCTTATTGGCATAAAAGTCTTCATGGATATTCAAGTTAGTATATAATCAAAATTAACATAAAAAACATGATCACACACAAATTTCCTTGTAAATTTAATCACCTAATCATCCCTGCATATTATTTCTACTCTGTCAACCAAATGTCATAATAATGCCTACAGCACAGCGGTCAATACAAGCAGTAAAGCACATGAACAAAAAAGCTCAAAAAAATAAACTATGTATTGCACAGTGTTCTCCCCTTTGTTTTTTGTTTTTTTTATTGAAAAATAAACAAATCTTGTCAAGAATAGCATCCTTCTTTGAATAAAGAATTACTCTGACTTTTTCTTTTAGAATTTCACACATTCAAGTAGGCAAACAAGATATAAGTATATGTCAATTATTTCTTTTCTAATTGAAATCAAAGGGGTTACTTGCAGCCATAATCTTGCATTTATCTATAAAATGTAAATATGTCAAAACTTGAGCCTTTTCTCACGTTTAACTGTTATTTGCATAATTTGAAAGGAACAAAAGCTACGGAACGAATCGTTACGAACTAAATCACTAAAATACTATGTCTATATATTATAGGTGCATAACAGAATAATTGCTAAAATACTGATTTTTTTTCTTTAGAAAAATACGTAATCATTCTTGGGTGTCGAAGTTGCCATACAATTATATATTGCCAGTACGGGTTGTCATAATTTTGATTTATCACATACAGTAAATCTTACATCTTTGAATATCTAATATATGATATTCAACTTGATTAATATTAATTTTCAGAGGACGTATACTCGTGTTTTCTTTTATATTACAACTATAACGCCACAGGTAGATAGATAGATAGCCAGACAGCTAGATCGTTAAGCAGAGTAATCTATGATTTGGTTAAATAGTCGTCATAATAAGTTTATATATATATATATATATATATATATATATATATATATACATAAATAAATATATATATATATATATATATATATATATATATATATATATATATATATATATATATATATATATATAATTGATTGTGTATATATATAAACAATCAATTACCGAGATATTATGAGAGGAAAATATCTATAAAATATCAAAGAGCTTTAAACAAACATAGAGAGGAAAAGTTTTAGAAAGGGATTCAGTAGTGCAATGGTCTCATTAGAATTTAGTATGAAACATCGATGTTTCCATGCACATCCATTCACACCAATAGTTTGGTTAGATAAAATTCTATTCTCGTTTAACAAACATTGGATTATAAATGGGATACTATTCGGTGATGCTTTAGTAACTTTGAGTTAAAATTCTGAAAAACGAAAATTGGCATTCAACCGTTCTTATTCCCATACAGCCTAAATAGCAAAATTACATATTTTCTGTACTAAATATTTTTCAGGCACAGTTAATTTTAGAGCACCCGCCACCCCTCCTTTTAATTAAGTTATTGTTTACCATATTCTGTCAGAAAATAAATTAATTTGATGTTCATAAAAGGATTCGAGGGTATAAATTCGGATATTACAAATTCAATCAAACGCTGCCACGTATAATTTCTATGAAAAATTTATATTTTGATCCTCATTTCTAACTACTCTGTAGTACCATCAACTGTGGTCTCGATCGACGATTTAAAAGTAACAGGTAAAGATTACAAATGTTCTTTTATAAGCTGTACAGTGAAGTAAATATTTACAGTTTGTTTTTTTCATGAAACAGCAGCAGCAGCATCCTGAAAACTATCTCATAATAAATATAATAAATCACAATATTACACAGGCTGACAAATTAGATACCCTGATATTTTCATTTTCCTTCTCGAAACGCCTCCTCAGTATCAGCATCATTACTTCTCAAAGGCACAAGTGTTCCATTCTTAAGACCTGCTCATCAATTTACTGATGTAAAATTAGTTCAGATCTGTCTCACGGCGGTCAATTATTTCCATTACCACAAAGTCAATATTAAATAGACAAAAAGTTGTGCGAGTGAAATCGACTTCTTGATTTTATTTGCTATACTGGGACACACTGACGTTTATTAGCCTAAACTACAAAGTGATTTAATACATTCCTATCACTGGCCACTATTGGAGAACACAAAAATTATCTATCTAGTGCAATTGGAGAGAACTGACAAGAAAAGTGGTTAAAAAATGGACAGCAATAATAGACTGACAGAATTCATTGTTTACCATTATGATGTCGTCCTATTGACAGATGGGAAATGAACGGAAAGGAAAGGAACGGAAACCGGATATCGAGGCAAAATGTATATTAGGAAATCATGGACGATTAATACTTAGGTGAAAAAACGAAGTAAAATAACCCGAGTGTAATATTGCCCACTCAATCAGATGGCTTGTGTATGTTAAAGGTAAGTTACAGGGAATACTTATGAGTCTGGAGCTTTAGAGGGAGAAAATATGCAAAAGTAAGAGAGAGGTCACTTATTGAAAAGACAGCGATTGTTTCAGTCTTATTGAACACACGGACAAAGGGGAATCCTCTCCGCACACGAAGGCAATCATTCAAACGAACCGGATGGAGCCGCTATGAAGCTTCAGTAACAAAGCTGAAATCCCAACTAACAATATTGAATAATACTACTACTTTACTTTTCATTTGTATATTTATTTCTTCGTGCATCACTATCACCTCAATTGCTCATTATAATTGGAAGTGAAAATGCTGTACTGCCCAGCGGAATGGAACTGTTAAATGAAATATCCTTTTAAGAACTACATCTGGGATGTTTGCTACGCAAATAAGAGAGATTTGTGATCACAATATCTCATATAACCCTCTGAATGTTTGCTGATATCTAATGATTGACACAAGCATGACAAGTTCAATATTGATGCTATGGAGATAATTTCTTCAATGCTGCAAAACATCAGAATTAGCATTCGGGTCCAACTCAGATATTAAATAGTCTCATGTTAATGAATTTCCAACAATGGAAACATTATGTAGCCTCTCACTATTTTCTCTTTCCTGCCTAATTAATCTTTATTCCTATATTCCTTTACCTCAGAATGTTTTCGAACATAATATGTATTAGCAAACTTCTTGCCAACATTGCAACCATCATCACCACTGATAAACCAAAAGATACTCATAGTAACACGAGTCTTGAGATTGAGAAACAAATCCACAATTATGGATGGGCGTTTCTATTTTTATACTATACAAATAAATCTCTAGAGAGAGGTCTCGGGAATCTGTTCGATTCCATTTTACAATCTCCATGTGAGAGTCGAAAAGCAGCGTTGTCCACTTCGTGTGTGTAGATGTGGATCCAAAGATAAAAAAAAAATACTTATATCAGAACTCTCTTGAAATGGAGAAACAAATCCACAATTATGTCAGCAATCGAACGGACTCCCGAAAGTTTTCTATAGAGATTTATTTCCAAATATATGTACCCATCCATAGTTGTGGATTTGTTTCGCCACCACTGATGAAAGTTGCCGTTTTTGCAATTGCTCTTGATGTTATGAACTTCAGCTATGTCCTTACGGCAGATGCTGGGATTACCAGCGACTGGACTTGTGCATGGCTATGCCTTAAAAATACATTATTGTTGAGCACTGAATGTAAATCACTTGCTAATATAAATGTTCATCATTTTCAGTAGCCAAATAGATCTATTTCTCTCATTCTGAATGAGAGAGATAAAGAATCCCTGTATCGGTCATTTCTGTGACACCTGACATCATCCCTTTCTATTAACTCTGCCATGAATACATTTTGTTTTCATTGAATTCGATGCAAATTAGTAATTATTTACAATACAGGGTGAGAGGCGGTATATAGTAAATAATTAGCGCTAAATATTTGCAAGTATCGTAGTACGTTCAACAATATTCAAGAAGTTGAAGATAAAGTTAACAAATTGGGCGAACCTTAAATTCAGCCTTCTCTGATGCAGATGAGAGACTAAAATGGCGTCACAGCAGCAGAGGCGATCTCTCTCCCATCAACCCAAGATATTCTAGCCTGAGCATTTCTTCTGAATAAAGTCACATATTCTCCTTTACATGAGATAATTTATAAATCTATAAATGAACCAAAAAAAAACATGTAAACAGAAAAATCATTATCGATTGAAGTTATTAGAAAAAACCTTCTTTCTCCCTTTAATTCACTGGGAAGCTGAGGCCGTAATTCACAAGATATTTCATTCCTGGAAGTTACTCGTTGAAGTTTAATGAGTTTTCAGTGCAATCAACGTAAGAGTTATGAAACGAGCTGGGTCTGGACCGTTAATTAATAAATAATGATATAGGGGGAAATTCGGTCATAAGCAGGAAGAGGAAAAACATACCCCCTTTTAGTATGCCAAAAACACACTTTTAGTGAATAATAATAATAATAATAATAATAATAATAATAATAATAATAATAATAATAATAATAATAATAATAATAATATGTATTGATTATAGCATTATTATTACTTTGTAAGAAGACCCTCTGTGAGACACGCTTCGCTGATAGGAATGTCAGTTTTTACCCCATTGGCCCTACAGACTGCCATTATTTTCAACGAAGTATTATTATTATCATTATAATGATCATTATCATTACTATTATTATATCTATTAAAAATTAACATCCCTTCTTTTGAAAGCTGCCAAACGGAGCTGAACTCGAATAGTAGGGTTCCACAGAGAAAATACCTTTCTTTGAAGTAAGGAAATAAAAGGAAAACGCGAAATTAACTGCTTCGTCTTACCAAGTCTGAGATCTATCACATAAATGAGGTTAGTGTGTACCTATGTATGTAAGTATCTATGTAGACATACATGTATGTATAATATGTATATACGTATGTATATATATATATATATATATATATAGATATATATATATATTTATATATATATGCATATATATATATATATATATAGCATATATCTATATATATATATATATATATATATATATAAGGAAGAATATGAAAAAATTATCAAGAAAATATCTAAAGGTAAATTATAGTAGAGGAAATGAATACACACACAAACGTATCCAAACCTTGGAAGAAATCGATAAGCCGAGAGGGCATCGAGGTTATTTCTTTCTCACCTTTCTCACCAGACGCCAGGTAGGCCTCCAGGCCTGTCAGTCGTCCTGCTTCAGGAACAGTCTCCATTCTTGGCGATTATCATAGAGCCTCATCTCATCAACTTCCCGCAAACTAGAGCCTCTCCTCTCTACTCCTCTCTCTATGTTTTGTGGCCATCTCATTTTTGGTCTTCCTACCGGTCTCCTTCCTTCCGGTGTCCATTCCAAAAACCTTATAGGATATCGCTCCTCCTCCATTCTTTTGGTGTGTCCAAACCATCTAGGCTGTCCTCTCTCCACAAAATCTAGTATCCCCTCCACGCCCAGTTCTCTCTAATGTCTTCATTTCGTAGCCTATCTAGTCTTGTTACACCTTTTATGAGTCTTAGGGCTTTCATTTCAGCTGCTTGAAGTTGCTTCTAGTTCTTGATGTTAATGTCCATGATTCATGGCCATAAGTCAATATTGGTCTTAAAATAGAGAGGTATATTATGGTTTTCACTTTGCGAGGTTATTTCATAATGTGTGTATATATATATATATATATATATATATATATCTATATATATATATATATATATATATATATATATATATATATATATATATATATGTATAACTGAATCACGAAAGTTAGGACCGTGATAAATCCATAAATAAAGATATATGCCAAGAAGGAAAAATAAACGAAGGAGTATCTGCGAGACCTTTCGACGTTAAACGTCCTTTACTCAGCAGTTTCTGCTTAGTAAAGGACGTTTAACGTCGAAAGGTCTCGCAGATATTCCTTCGTTTATTTTACCTTCGTGGCATATATCTTATATATATAATATATTATATATATATATATTATAATATATATATATATATATGTGTGTGTGTGTGTGTGTGTGGTGTGTGTGTACATACATATAAAATATACATATATATGTGCATATATATATAAATATACTAATATAAATTATGTTTTATCGTTATCAGTGTGTCTGATAACTAATGGGTTTAAGTTTTAAAGGAATTAATTGAAATTACCCCATCTATTATCTCAAAATGTTAGAATATCATCTACATATCTCTTCCACAGCATGTTTTTGGGTTTTATTGCATTTATTACTGTAGTTTCAAAGTATCCCATGTATAAATTGGCTAAAACAAGACTTGAAGGACTACCCATGCAACACCCGAATTTTTGCTTATAGAATGACTCCCCGAATGAAAATACGCTATCAGATACACATAATTCAACTAACTTTATTATTTTGTCAAGTGGCAATGGGAAATTATCTGAATAGGACACTATTAGTGCCCAGCATCAAATTTAAAGTTGAATGGGAAACAGACAACAAAATTCCTTTTCTTGATGTTTTAATAATTAGAGAAACGGCAGTATACAAAATTACCATGTAGAGAAAACCAGCATTCTCACTTTTATTCCTTTAGCTCTCATGACATTCCTATCAAGATAGGCGTAGCCAGCAACCTATATTAAGTCTTACGAATTTGTTCCCTAGATTTCCTAGAAAAGGAATTAGAACTAATTCGTAAGGAGCTTTCCTCTTTAAGGTATCCTGACCATATAATTGAGAAAGCGATTCATAAAGCAAACGTAATTTTCTACCGTCCCCCTCACGACAAGACCAGAGAGACCCAACAATGAAATAAAAATCCCACACTTGGACAGGATTAAGACGGTAATCCAGAATCTCGGAAAACCTAACCCTTTTGCCTTTACCTACCCAATACCTGATTAACGTCCAACAAAAGACAAGCCTCAAAGACTCTGGGGTATACGAATCCCATGCCTGGACTGTGACCAATCTTAACACCGATTTTACAGGAAAATCACTTCCCCAGAGATTAATACAACATAAACGGCCAGTTAGGTATGGACAAAAGAGCTCAGCTGTTTTTAAAACATAAATAACCATAACCACAGCATAAACTAGAATTTGTCACGTTTAATTTATATCAGCAACTGCCAATACAAAAGCCAGATGATAGAGGGGGCCTTGATTAAACAAAGACAGGTAACGAACATCTGAAAGGGCGCCTGGGATTCAGGTATCATATATAAAATCTTCCGTCAACCAACACTTTGAGGATTAAAGAGGAATAATCAGTGGGGGTGACCTAAAAACTGCTTACCTGTGGATGGATTTTTTGGTATAAATACTGCCTTTTCTGTAACTTTTCTCATTCTTCCCCTACCTGAATAGAGAGACAGCAGTCTCTGAAAAACAGTACTTTCTTACTATATTTTTGGCATTTTTATAGGCTATATATATATATATATATATATATATATATATATATATATATATATATATATATATATAACTATTTGAAATCAGAATGGCTTTTTCACTGTTAACCAGCTTTTTTAAATTGCTTCATATTTTCTAATTATTTTCTTTACTTCATTGTTCAGGTTACTAATTGACACATAATGGGTTCTTCATACTCCAGTATTTTTTACACGCGACAGCTGTTTCGTCAACCTATACGTATTGACGTTATCAAGCGTACTGATACAAATGTGAGCTACATGCGTTTTGTGACGTCATGAGGACGGAAAGGTAGTACAATTGCCCGATACCTAGTTTTAAGTATTTACAAAAGACTATAGTGAAACATAAAATAAGACAAATAAATAAATATGTTAACAACAGAAATTATATAAAAGTTGAAAGTAAGTTATTATATACACATTATACATAAATATATAATTACATATAAGTTTAATTTACTGAAAGTCAGTGTGCGCTCCTGTCCGCGTGTGGGGGTTTTGTTCCACGCGGTTGAAGGGCTGCCTCCTACACGAGGGCAAGGATCGGTCTGCCTCACGTTGGATGTTAAGGCTGGGACGTGCATGGCGATGCTGACTGCTTCTGATATCAATAAATGATTGTAGTTGCCTTCCTTGTGTATTATTTTGGTGTTTGTGGGAAGTTCTTGTAATGA
>NC_061096.1:8268977-8271477 GCF_015104395.2 Macrobrachium nipponense
TAATTTCTCATATTCATGTATATATTCATAATTTTGCGCATATATATATGAAATCTATGGGGGTGCTGCAGTTCTACAGTGCCTACTGACGAGCCGCCACTGTATAAAAATATATGCTACCTCTGTATAACGTTTTCCGGTCAGATACAGGAGACATCTGCAGGTAAAAGTATATAATCTATGACTCGAGTTAAACAAGTCAGACAACTGGGCTCACTGCGGTAAAATCTAGCTTGCTGGTCTTATATAATTACTAGCATCATTAGAAAAAATAGCAACAATAATAATCCTAAAGTATATATAAGAAAACAAATCACTTACAGAAAATCAAGCTTACATGGTTCTGTCAGTCTAGTTGCAACGTTGACATTGTGGTGGTATCTGGCATTTCTCCCATGGAGACACCTCTCGTTTGGTCGGGTCTCTGTCCGCGTAACCCACGTAGGGCAAGCATTCTTCGGTACCTTTCCCTTACAAGGGTACACTCTTTCTTTTTCCCTGCCATTGGAACTATGCCAATGCACTCCGGGGTCACGAAATACAAAAGTAAATACGATCACAAGGCAACATGTGCGTTGATTACCGGAAACACAAACACAACGCAGAGGGCTTATGGGTAAAGAGCGTGTGTCAGGCAGCGTTACCTGCTATTACCGAAAATAAACAGTGAAAATATGACAAGCAATACAAAATATTATATATAAACTAGTTGGTATTGTACATGTTTTATGACTATGACGAGTTCAAAATGTCGAGATACAAACATTTTTTTATGCACTATGAGTGATTTTTTTTTTCTTTTGAGAGAACGAGCAGTTCAAATCGTAGAAAATGGATATTCTTATTAGGATACTAAAGGAGATTTCTCACTTCCGCCAAGATAGGCATACAGGCATTATACAGCAATTTGTCGGCCAATGGCAGTAATTGCAGTGAACAAAAATGTAAAAATGAAATACCAAATTTTATTTTTTGCAATAACACTATACTTTTAGGACATGTTTGACATTAACTTAGTCCAAATCCGTCAATAACTAAAAATCAATAATTCCTCGAAATTCGGCGGTCAAACGCTTCTTGAATACGTAGGTATCCGGTAAAAATGACCAGTAGATTCTCTCTCTCTCTCTCTTTGAATATATATATATATATATATATATATATATATATATATATATATATATATATATATATATATATATATATACACACTCACACACACACACACACACACACACACACACATATATATATATATATATATATATATATATATATATATATATATATATATATATATATATATATATATATATATATATATATATATATATATATATATATATTATATATGTATATATTAATACTGGAGTTAGACCATAGAAGATTATCAATAGCCTTACCTTAATTAAAGATAGGCAGTTGAATATATAAATTCTCCAAGGGTGCCTTAATACAAGTGGTAAGAATATGTGCAAAATACTGTAATTTATTTCAACGGGAAACACTACTCTTAAAAGTTTGGTATACATATCTATGATCACACGTTTATCATCAGTTCATTGAAAAATTTAAATAAAACCTTTTGAAAGCAGAATATGAAATAAAATTAGTGTACATGATGTAATTACATTTAAGCGTGCTGACGACATGTACATTTAGTGAGGGTGCGAAAATGTAAATACTTGTACTTTCTTTAGTAAATTAAATGAATGTCGTCTGTTAATATTACTCCATATGGAAATGGAAAATGATAGAGGCCTACCCTTTCTGGATTACCTGATGCACTGAAATAGTAATGGACTTAAAAATAGTGTGTACAGGAAACAGTTCAATATTTATGGCCATGCACATTTTTATTCTAGTCAAAACAAGGAAAAAATAATTTTCTCATCCAGGGCTTTCAGAGCATCCGTATATGTACCCTGGGTAATTTCATCATCATTGATGATGAAATAAATGTAATTAGGAATACATGCAAGCTATTAAAACACTCGGATTCTGTAATGGACAGTGCACGACGTAAGCTGCTAAAATATTTATCTATAGAAGGTAATTCTCTCTCTCTCTCTCTCTCTCTCTCTCTCTCTCTCTCTCTCTCTCTCTCTCTCTCTCGGATCTGTTGGGAAGATAATATTGTCGAGACAAACAGGCGTCACGTGTAAGGGATCAGATCTAATTTCTGTTCGTCCAAGATAGTAAGGGCAAACTAGTTAATTGAAACAAGACTTTATCAAGATAGAGGGTTCGCATTAAAGGAGAAATGAGATCAAGGAAGTTCCACGTGGGAGACAACATGGAGACAGAGATTCATTGAGTGAAGGGATATACAAACAAGATTGCGCTATGTTGTCACAACCCACCCAAAGTTGCTACACATATAGTGTTATTCCAGAAAAGAATCTCCAAACCACCCATCCACATACATCGCAACACACAAATATAGTGTATGTAAGTGTGTGTATATATATATATATATATATATATATATATATATATA
>NC_061096.1:8277405-8317405 GCF_015104395.2 Macrobrachium nipponense
TGCAATGGAGATGTCAGGCGTGAACTCCGGTAACTGGTTGACCAATCCCATAAACGATCTGAGGTCTGTCAGGTTAGCAGGGTCGGAAATCCTTGATGGCACTGACTTTCTGCTTATCAGCTGAGATGCCGTCTCCTGAGAGATTGTACCCACAGAAATTCACGGAGGTGCAGCGACCACAAATTTATCTTTGTTGAGTGTGATCCCAAACTTGCGGCACCGGGTGAGCACTTCGTGGATACGATGAAGGTGTGTAGCGTAGTCTTCGTCGTGGAGGAGAAGGTCGTCTATGACCTTAACACAGTTTTGGACACCTTGAAGGGCCATATCACCTCGCAGGCAGAAGGCGTCTCCAGTAGCTGCGAAGCCATCGGTCCTCTGCAATGTATGAACCGACCATATGGCGTAATAAAGGTAGTTAAATGCTGATCTTCTTCTGCCAGTTCCATCTGCCAGTAAACCATAGAGAGCATCAGCTGTGGTGAAATAACGAGCCTTCCGGCCTACAACTGCGAATAGCGGCGTAGGTGTGGGTGAAGGATGGCTGGACGAGAAACCTGGCTATTCAACTTGGTCAGATCGACAGTAATTCGTACTCCTGTCCCATTCTTGGGGACGACGACGAGAGGGTGGCACCAAACTGACGGGTCATCACCAGCAGTTTGATTATCCCTTGGGCCACCATGGAGTCAAGCTCTTCTTTGATTGGTCCTTAAAAGCGAAAGGAATCTGTCTTGGGGTGTGGATGGCAAAAGGCACTGCACCATCCTTAAGGTGGATTCTCATGGGAGGACCAGCCATAGGCTTGAGAGGAGCTGTCTTTAAACTCTTCTTTCGAGACCAACACATCTTGAAACTCTTGAAGAAAGTATTCCTTTGCTGCTGAAGGTGATGTGGTCGCTGAGATGGGTAGCTCCTTGACTCTATACGTGTTTGACCTCTAAAATAGGTTTAGGGAAATCAGGAGATATTATGGCCAGTTCCTCACAATGACCATAGGATAAAGTGGAAATTCCAATTCCACTTTTCATGCACTTGAATCCTGGCAAGACAGATCGCTTGCCTAGTGTAAGGGTAGCTTGTAATATACCCAGAGCAGGTGACATTGGAGATCCATCCGCGGTGAACGTCGCACTTTGCGGAGGCGTCTGCAAACAGCTCCTGGAGATACCAATTGTGTCAAGGTGCGCTTTCCAATAACAGTGACATCGGCACTGTGTCTGGTAACATTTTAATGCGAGACTTAACATCGCCAAAACGACAAGAGGACACAGATAGGTTTGGGCGTCTTGGAAATGGTGCGAGGCGATCCTAGGCGACGACAGCTGGTCCTTGAATCTTGCGATTTGTTGACTGAAGAGGCACCAACTGTTGCTTGAAGATCTGTCCTGACGAAGATTCTTCTTATTCTCCCACTACACATTATCGAAGCGTCCATGCGGTGACACAGACGGCACTGGACCTTGCTGGCAGGACACTTCATGGTCCTGGACCAATGACCACGCGGTCGCAGCTTTTACAAGTACTGTTGGCCGCAGGGCATTTGTCTTGATCATGCTGACGAGCACAGTACTGGCACCAAGTTGCTGGGTTCGAGGGTTTCGGCGAAGGTGGATGCTTTCCACTTGACTTCTTGCTTCTCTTGTAGGCCGAAACAGCACACAGCTGATTGGGTGGGGCACGTATGGCAGAAGTTGCAGTTTTAGCCGCCTCATACGACCGACAGGTGGTTATGAAATCTTGCAAAGAAGAATTGGCATCCAAGGCGATCAACTTCTGAACCAAGTCCGCGTCTCGAATGCCCATCAAGATAATCATTTTCAGCTGGGTCTCTTCACATGCGACTGCGGTTACCTGGGCATAAATCAACTTCTTCCGCAAGGCGTCGAAGTTTCACATAGAAATCAGCGAAAGATTCTCCTTCCGATTGCTTGCAGCTAAGTAACTCTCTTCGGCGAAGTACTTCATTCCTTAAACCTTTATATGTGACTGTAAGGCGTCAGGACTTCATCTACAGGCTTATCTGTAGAGGGAGATATTTGAAGTGTGTGTTCTAAAACACGCTGCGTTTCCAGGGTTTTAAACACATCCTCATCTGGATCATTTGCTTTTCCCGTGGAAGCTTATAAAGATCCATCATGACAGCATAGTCATCCCACCGACGTCTCCATTCCCTGAACATTGGAATGTTGCATCTGCCTTCAGTGGGGGTGGCGTTTGCGCGGTTGCTTTCTGTGGTGGTGGAAGAGAGGGTTGACTGGAGTTCGAAACCACCTCTGTGCCAGGTGTAAGGGTACCTGAATGAGAATGGATGATTGGTGCAAGAGTTTTGAATGAGGGCAGTAAACCTTGCATTCTCCTCTTCTCTTCTAAGATCATCTTCTCTAAGGCGAATTGCTTCTTGTTCCCTTCTTCTTTCTTCTTTGCGTTGTCTGTCTTGTCTTCTTGTTTCATCTTCCCTTCTTCTTCTCTCATCCTCATACAGCGAGATTCCTCTAAAGCCTTAATCAAAGCGAGGAAATCTGTCCCAGTAGCTTGAGAGGTAGATGGGGGCTTGGTAGCGGGGGCTTAATAGTGGTGGGGAGGAGAGACTGGCTGCTCCAACACTCCCCCAACACTCAGAGTGTGGGCGCCCACATTACTGGATTGCCACTGTTCTGTGGGCTCTTCTAAATGGTCTGCAGGCGTAGTACTTTTCGAGTCCGTCATTATTGTCATGTGCAGTGCGCAAGATAGTTTGTTTCAACAAAATTATTATTAAAATTATTCCAAAACATCTGATACAAGAATAATAAATAAAATTCGTTGAAGCGTAAGTGTGTGCGTATGTGCAAGAAATACGTCAGCCAACGAGGGGACTAATGAGCGATAGAGTGTGCCTACGGCAGCTCACATCCAAGGCGACGTTGCCAAGTCGACTCAGTCATCCCGTGACATGCATGAGTGCGAGGGTGTGACAGTCGTGCTCCGGCAAAGCCACAACAGAATAAATGGGTACTCAATAAAATGACATAACAAATCACTGAGCACACAAAAAAGGCACTATAAAAGCACAATGCACTGCACAACACTTCACTGAGTACTTGAGGCACTACACTGCACACGATATAGAATAAATCAGTTGGGACACGAAAGCACTTTTTGAATTGAACGTTCATCCAATATGGCGATGACCGTCCGTTCCCGATGTCCAAGTCTTGATAAACTTCAAACAATACGACACTTCCAAGTTCACTGCGCCATGTATGTGTTGGTAAACTCCTTAACCTTAAGTGGTGGGCAAGGAACACAACTTAAATGTAGATTCTAAATGTCTATTGTAGAAATATATACAAGATCCAGGGGACAAAGAGCAGCCAGCTAAACAAACAGACAGATGAGACGAGACTGCCTCACGAGGGCAATAATTACAATGTTTGCCAATACTTAAATGTTGCCATATCATATTACTGGACTTAACATGGGATACTCTAATGGCGCGCAACTTGTGAAATAATGTTTGAACATAATAATAACATAATAATACTGGTACATGTGAAATGCATCTTTTCCATGTACTACAGTATTCATATACAGGCAGTTCCCCGGTTATCGGCGGACTCTATTAAAGTTGTATTTTTAGTATATATTAAAGGTAATATTACAGCAATGTTTTATATGTGATATGGCACAGGGACAATTATCACTACATTGTAAGGAGTTTGCTAGTTCATACGGAAATACAAACCATCGTATTTATGATACGGAAATAGTCGTTTGAAGCTTAATAGCAGTGATTAATTGTTGGTAGGTAGGGCAAGTCAGTTAGATCACCATGTCATCTGACCAATAAGCTCTTGCTCAAGTATTTAGTTGTTGAATGTGGACTGTGAAGTGATTTGATGTTGCTAAAGAGAGCGAAGGTGAATAGCATGGATGTTAAGGATGTGATTATGTACATATATTTCAGGCCTATTTATGGACTTGTCTAAAATAAAAACTTGGTAACATGAACCCTCTCAAAACAGATATCTGTACTACCTTAAGAAAACCTGCAATCAGCATCTCTGCTATCTTTGAATGTCATTAAATTTAGGCTAAACTCATCTCCCTAGTAAAAAAAAAAAAAAAAAAAAAAAAAAAAAAAAAAAAAAAAAAATTAAAAAAATCACAAATGAATGCCACACACCATCTTCCACCAAGACACATTAATTCACACAATTACCTCAATTTTTCCCAAATTCTGATTAATTCACTTAATTATCTCTATTTTCCCAAATTCTTATATGTAAAAGTGTCTGTCAAAAAAGTCAAGGATTCCGTTATATGTGGCAACATTCAATCCATCGGAGGCAAAAAGAAATCATAATTTTTTAGAAATCAAATAAAAAATGCATGAGCATAGTGCAATGGAATAAAATACAAAACATTCCTATATACAGGCAGTCCCTGGTTTAATGGTGATCTGGTTTTATGGCGCTTGTCTAGCGCCATAAAAATTGGAGATTTTTATGGTGCCATAAACGGCCGAGCTGAGTTTTGGTTATCGGTGCCATAAAGTGCCATAATGAGTTATGGCACCGTAGCATACCTAACAGAGGCTCCATTGAACAAAACTTGGCACAATGTGCTATAAATCGCCAAGTTTTGGTTAATGGCAGTTTTTTATTATTAGCATCCTGCCGAGAACGGAACCCCCACCGATAACGGGGACTGCCTGCACTACATGGAAAAAAGAACTGATTAGAAACTTGAATGTCTTCTACTAAACAGTCTTTAAACAGTGCACCTGAAAATTTTTCAATAAAAGTTCTCTTCACTTCAACACTAAATAATTTTTACCTTTTGCTGGATCCCTGTACACCTTCCTCTCTGGCTTGGTTAATTAATGCTTAACTGATTGGTCTGGTAATGACCCGTCTTCGATTCACTATCAGAATATATTTGGTTTTTGGATGTGTCCTGATGGGTGTACTAACGCAACACGGTTCTGTTTGCATTCTTTCGTGACGTATGATCAGGTGACAACTTGTCTTGTTCGGGTCACATAGCCTCCCGCCGGGTCAACTTGCGCATGCGCACTCTCGTCTTTTTGATTTGATGTGTTTTAATTCGTCAGCATCTTCCAACCGTTCCCCCAAAATATTCACCAATCAACTGGTTAAACTACTGGCTTTTTTTTTTCCAAAACATTCCAATCTTGTCGACCGAGGCCATTGCTCCCTACATTCACATTACATACTAACTACCCTCAAAGGGCAGGTAATACGGCTCAGCTACCACCAGCATACGTCCTGTGGCACATACTAGACTGGCACAGGTTCATAGTTCCTCATACTTTATTCTTCCACGTGAGCACAGCGATTTTCCGATGCTGGTTTCTTTCTTACCTTGTCATATCCACACAAGTTTAAACGCTCCTGGCTATGCACACCATGACCACCATTATTGCCAACATGATGGCAATTGCTGGGAATGTGTAATGATCTGGGAAGAAAAACTCGTCCTCTTCATCATCCTGTAGGGGAGGAACTGTAACAACCTCCTGTGTTGCTGGAGCTTGAATATTCCATGATTCCCATACAAGTGCTTCCTGCACCCACCTCCTAGAAGTATTGTAGATCCTTCTGTTTAGCCCCAGAAACCATTTCTGAGACTACTCCGCATGAGCCATGGAAGATTTGTGATCTGCTGTAGTAGTAGTGAGTCAATGACATTGTTGCCCATGGTGAGAACCATACACCTGGCACAGTAGATCCTAATGTTGTTTCCGCTGTCACCCCTTGGGGATTCTCTTAGGTCATCGTGTGTCAGTGTGTTTTCATGAGCAGTTGTAATTCCACATCCTGACAAGTCAATGTTCTTTAGAATGAAAATTCTACCGTCACACACGTATCTGTCATAAACTAACAAACACCCAGCCTCACAGTCAGTTACTGAGAATTGAAATCCCTCACTCAAAGTGAACATGGTGTCTATCTACTGACCCCTTGAAAGTACTACTCAAAAAAGGCTTCCATCACTAACTGTACCTCAACAATTACCCCTTATCTGACAAAACTCTGTAATACTTATACAGGTGGTACCCGTTATCGGCAGGGGTTCCGTTCCTGCCGGGCACATAAGCAAAAATCGCCATAAGTTAAGCATGAAAGTCTAAGGGAGTAAAACACACTTATGGCGCCAATAAGCAGTTATCGGAACCATAAGAGCGCCATAAAGTGTCTCGGCCCGCCATAAATATGTTTTACTTCGTTAGACTTTCATGCTTTGCATAATGGCGATTTTCGTTTTATGGTGCCCCCGATAACCACTATTGCGCTGATAACCAAATGTGGTGCCATAAGAAAACCTTATTTTTTAATGAATATTTTTAAAAACAGCCAAAAACCGAAGCACCATAGGGCGAAGTACAGTAGTACCTCGAGATACGAAAGGGCTCAACTTACGAAAAAATCCAAGTTACGAAAGCCAATGCGAAAAATTTTACTGCTCTACATACGAAAAGTTTTCAAGATCGAAAGGTTTCTGAAAGTCCGAGATTCGCCCGATAACAATTTTGAAACTCACGCCGCACGCCGCCATCTTAGTGCTAGTAGACTCGCCACTATCCTCCATGCTCTCCCCATTGGTTCCTGATGCTAGCCAAGCCATGAGATCCTTCTCTGATTGGACAGCATCCCTCCCATCAAAAATCGCATCTTTCTATACGTACGCGCTGGCGTCCCTTAGCTCGGCCACTCCGCACCTGAAACTTTACCGTATTGCAATCGCATTCGTTAGTGATTTTCGTTGCAGTACATATTATCGTGTTGTGCTTTAAAAGCTGTATATTGTGTAACTTTACGTAAATTAACGTAGTCATGGGTCCCAAGAAAGTTTAAATTCATGGAAAGAAGCGCATGCTCTCTTTGGAGACAAAGATGGAGATCATAAAGAAGTACGAAGCTGGTATGCGATTGAGTGTGATCGCAAAGGAATACGGCCGTAATCTGTCGACAATAGGCACCATCCTTAAACAGAAGGATGCCATCAAAGCAACTACACCGTCGAAGGGCATCACTATTTTGTCCCAGCAAGAGGAGCCATGTGCACGACGAGATGGAAGCGGCTGCTCCTCATCTGGATAAAAGACAAAGAAATCGCTGGCGATACAGTAATGGAGACAGCAATCGCTCACAAGGCCAGTGCTATTTTCGGCGATTTGATTGCGCAGGCGGAAGACGAGGGAGGGGAAGGGACTTCAACGCCAACCCCAGAGTTCAAGGCTTCGCATGGCTGGGTTAGAGAAATTTCGTACACGGACTGGCATCCATTCGGTGGTGCGTCATGGGGATGGCTGCCAGTTCGGACACGAAAGCGGCCGAAGCCTTTAAAAAGACGTTCGACGAGATGATGACCAAGGAAGGCTACAGTTCTCAGCAAGTCTTCAACTGTGATGAGACTGGCCTTTTATGGAAAAAAATGCCTCGTCGGACATACATCACGGAGGAAGAGAAGAAGCTACCCGGCGGCATAATCCTATGAAAGACAGGCTTACGCTCGCACTTTGGTTCGAACGCCAGTGGGGATTGCAAGGTGAAGCCCCGCCCCTACTAGTGTATCACTCCGAGACTCCTTGAGCCTTCAAGGCCCACAAAGTGTGAAGGAGAAGCTTCCAGTGATGTGGAGGGCTAATGACAAAAGCCTGAATAACGAGGCTTTTGTTCACGGAGTTGGGTAAATCTGTGTTTCGGCCCGACTGTGAAGAGTTTTTTGGAAGAGAAGCGCCTCCCCTGAAATGTCTGCTGGTGTTGGACAATGCCACTCCCCACCCTCCTGGCCTCGAGGAAGATATCCTAGCAGAGTATTCCTTCGTTAAGATTCTTTTCTTCCGCCCATCACCACCCCTCTCCTCCTCCAGCCCATGGACCAGCAAGTGATAGCAAACTTTAAGAAGCTGTACACGAAACATCTTTCAAGAGATGTTTCGACATCACCGATACCACAAACCTCACCTTGCGTCAATTTTGGAAGGAGCATTTCGACATCGTCATTTGCATCCGACTCATTGACCTAGCTTGGCAGGAGGTTTCGAGGCGAACCTTGAATTCCTCGTGGAGGAAACTCTGGCCTGATGCCGTATCCAGCCAGAGACTTCGAGGGATTCGACGTGGGCGAAGCTGGTACTGCAGAGTCAGAAACAGTTGATGATCCCGAAACTGTTTTGGAACCAGATCTTGACGAGATTGTTGCACTCGGCAAGTCCATGGGGCTGGTCATCGACGAGGAAACGACATCAACGACCTTCTCGAGGAGCACCAAGAGGAGCTTACGACGGATGACCTGAAGGAGTTGGAGGCCATGCAACTTAACGTTGTTCAAGAGGAGTTCTCTAGCAGCGGCGAGGAAGAGGAGGAGGAGCCTATGACAACGGCAGAAATTAAGGATATTCTAGGTGCTTTTCATAAAGTGCAATTGGTTATTGAAAAAAGACACCCCAAAAAAGGCTCACACAGGTCGTATGCTTGCGCAGTTCGATGACGTTTGCTTGAGTCGTTTCAGGAACATTGTGAAAAGTAGGCGAAGCAATCTTCCTTGGATCATATTTTTTAAAAGAGGCCTTCAGCATTAGCAGGAGTAAGCAAAAAGGAAGAACCAAGTGATAAAAAACAGAAAGTTGAACGCAAAAAGGAAAGAACCAAGTGATGAAAAACAGAACGTTGAAAGCGGTGATGAAGTTGAAATTAAATTCTGTAAAAAAAAAAAAAAAAAAAAAAAAAAAAAAAAAAAAAAAAAAAAAACAAAAAAAAAAAAAAAAAAAAAAAAGTAAAAAAAAAAAAAACGTAAAAGTAAAAAAAGTTAAAATAAAAAAATTAATTTTTTTTTTACGTAATTTCTAGACTTTTGTAAGTTAAGTGTTACAGTTTTGTAAGGTGTTTCGTAAATTTTAGTTTTATGGTTTTCCTTAAAGTTTTTTGTGTGTTTTCGTAAAGTTAAGTGTACGTACGTACGTACGTTATCTGCCGTTTGTCCTCCTCCTCCTCTACCGCCACTATCGGAGATAGCCTCACTCGAAAGGTAAGCTTCCACATTTTTCGTTACAGTAATAATATTTCTTGAACACTAATATACACTTTATTTACAGGTTTTTGATTTTTATTCTTAATTTAGGTATTGAATGGTCCAAATTGTTGTAGTATTTCATTGTTTATAGGTCAATTTAGCTTTATTATGAAATTTAATGGGGTGATTTTGGAGGGCTTGGAACGGATTAGCCATTTTAGCATGTAAAATGTGTTGCAAGATACGAAAAACTCATTATTACGAAGGCGCCTCGGAACGGATTAATTTCGTATCTCGGAGGTACCACTGTAGCTGATAACTGGGGACCACCCTGTACAACTGATCTTCAGTAGATATGATGTAAGAACCCCATTCATATGCAATGTATTCCAAAAATCATTTATTACAATACATCACCCCCAAAAAAACACCCATGTAAAAGGAAAACAGTTAATACCACTTAATCCCAGTTGCAGATTCCTCTAATAAAAATGCAAATTCACAATAGTATTACCAAAAGTAGTTTGTACCATACAAAAAAGTACCGTCATAACTAAGTCCCCTCGGATCTCATTTACTGTTAATTGCAACCATACATGACCCTCTTGATTCCTAGTTGCAACCATACATGACCCCTTAATTTCTCATAATGGAACGTCATCATCTCAAATGCTAGATAAAAGAAAAAACCCTGATTATCCAAACTCCAAATGGAAAAACATCAACAATAGTCTCATTTAGGAAACCTCTCAACGTTGTCGGCACCAAACGACTTATTTATTCCATAATTGGTAAACACCCATAATCTCTATCTAACTAACCTCATAAACCCCTAAAGTTACTATCAACCCCAAAAATCCTCATTAACTCCACAAATCCCTATTAATTGTAAAAAGAAATCCTTGCTAATCCCCTAATCACAGCGCTAGTACAAGAAAAATCCACACCCCTGTTTTTATAACCATGGATATAAAACACCCCTAGCTCAAAGCTAAATATACCAACCTACCTAGTACTGCCAAAAGATATACAGTGGTACCTTGTTTTGTCGAACATTTCTTATGTGGAACTTCCATTTTTCAAATGAAATTTTCTAGAACATTATTGTTCATATGCAGAACATACCTTGGTCTTAACATAGGATTTCCAAGCGCAGCTGGTAAACCGGTTAATACAATCAGATATTGTAAGCAAGGAATCTGGGAGATCTGGCAATGCCTGCGCATATGAGGTGAGATCTGGTCAAAGACCGCATCTAACCTTGTGATACCCAATCTTTTCCTAACCGCCTTGGAGAGTAGACAATTACGCTTTGCTCTCCTCCCAAGCCGGTTGTGTTTTACAGATACAACAATTGAGCCAGTTCGGTGCGCTGAGTGAGACAGTAGGCTGAGGTGGGGGAATACTGACCTATTAGTAGAAAAAATTACCTAAAAAATCCATTTTGTACCTGAGAGTGCACACTATGCCCAAAACAAACTGCACAACATGGCCCACCTATGGTATACTCATAAATCCTTAACTCAGAGAATAAGTGTCATATTTTGAACACTTTAAAAAATTTTTTTTTGGGGAAATGGCTGGCGCTCCTTAAATGCGGGGTAACACCGATGGGGTGGGGGAACCCTCCAAAAACTAAATTTCCTGTTTTCAGTGTAATGACACTGATCAAAAAAGGCAAGGGGGTAGGCCCTAGATCAGAAAGACTTAATGACATTAGACACATGAATAGGTGGAGCTGAACCCACCCAATTAAAAAATTATTTTTCCATGTTTTTAGCATAATGACACTGTTATTGCATCACAATTCACTAAATATCACCTTCAACTTTACAAAATACACTGTTCCACTTTTTGTTATGTATTTAAAAAATGTTCAACATTTCAATATATTCAAAACTTCAAAAATATTCCCAAAATATTCATAATTTCACACATCTGTGTTGGAGGTTGATGTTTCCCAGCATGTTTACGGTTGGTAGTCCCCCACACCATGTTTTTATTTCACGGTAATGCCGTGGCAGCCACTTTGAAAGGACATGCTTCATTTCACTTGATAACATGTCAATATGGTTAAATATCATAAGGAAACTTAACTGTAAGCAATCACACCATATTCACGGATGTGAGACACTATGAGAAGAGTTAAAAAAATTACAACAGATCCAGAAAATCAGTTTTTCTTATCTGATAAACACAGACGTCATGATGGTGTAAACAGTTGCTTTTCATGTTGTTCACTGAGGTGGTTGCTGTGTTGGTGTGAGATTCAGCAACGAAATTTGAAAATATTTTTCATACCCGAGCATTCAGTAGGTGATCCCTCTCGGTTGGTATTCACCCACCTCAACCTATACTTTAACAGTACTATTCAACAAAATAGTAAATTAAAGGAAAAGCTTTTCACAATAGAATTTAGTATAAACGATTAACAAAATCATTCGCCATTGCAGTGATGCATAGCTAATTTGAGGTAGAGGGAGGGAGCTTTTATGTTTTTGAGGAATAATGAATGAATGATTTTAGTTATCTGTGCGTTGTGGTATTGTTAGGCGAGAAGAAAGTAAAATTGTTACAATAAAATGTACTTAATAATATGTAGTAAAAGCAGTACCAATTCACATAAAAAATAAAATGTTATTTCGCAATAAATTCAATATAATGATAAAAACATGAAAACCGGTATTTGGTGCGCTGAGTCGATAGAGAGGAGAGGAGAGAGAGGGAGACCTTACTGGGCTGGTGTAATTATTCGCCCTACCTTTCTTTCACTTACTCTTGATGTGCCCAAATCACTTCTTTTTGTTGCGTTAAAATGCATATCTAGTGACAATTTCTTTACAATTTTTTTCCTACTACAAAATAACTCGCTCCGTATTAAACACACTGGCACTGCAATCAGCTTCTGCGTGCCTTCGATTGTTTGTTTAAACGACTACCTTGTGAACAGTTATGTAACCTCTCTTTCATTTTCTTGGCATTCTTTACTTATTACTTATTTGTTTGCAAATCCTCATGTTTATTTTAAATTCTGCTGTTTGCTAATATGTAGTAAGTTGATGTATTGTGGCATAATTAATCTCTTTCATGCGCTTAATATCCAATTGTAAACACGTCAACAATCATACACGCGTGATTTCTCTCCCTCCCTCTCACAGACACAATCGGACACCACGCACTATCGATTCCTTTGATCATCATTGTAAAATGTTTATAAAAATTATTTTCTTAGCAACCTTTGCTAGTGCACATTTCAGTTTCCTCAAAGGGTTCCTCTCTCTCTCTCTCCCTCCTCCATACCCCAACCAGCTGTGTGCCATTTTCACCAAACAGTTCATAAATTGTTCTCACAAAATTTTTTTCAAAAAATTAATCATACTTCATATAACATACTGTTTTATTACTTTGTACTTATAATTTAACTTTTGAACTCATTAATGATAGAAATTTTTTTTTTGAAAAGGGGACTTTTTGGGTTACCTGGAATGAATTATCCTGATTACCTTTTTGTTCCTACACAATATATAAACCCCCCCCTCTGTCCCTTTGCATAAGGAATTACTCTCAGTGTAGGCTGGAATACAGCCGTTAAATTCTTAAACAGGTGGTTAGGCAGTAACTACCGTCTGGTAGGCAGATAGGTGAAAATACTCCACTTTGCTTTTGGCCGTCTTCTGATGAAGATGTATGTTAGTGAGCTCGTGCTAACTAGTCCACCTAATTATGATTTTCCCGGTGGGATCTTTATTTTGTTATTATTCAAATGAATATGTATATACTGTGTGATATTATAATTAATTGACCAATATTAATTTACAAACCCACTTTTTGTGATAGCCTTGCTAGCTGTCTTTCTGCTTTGTGTTAGGGGTCAGTGGCAAGTGTGCCAACACCTTTATTACATATTTTCACCCTTTAACGTCAGGATGAGACGTATTCATCCGAAATTTACGCTTATGCTTTGGAAATTACCAAGAGGAACTTCGGAGTTTTGTCGTTTGTGTTTCCTCTGGTATTTCCTATTCTCTTCCGTCCTCTTGTAGCTTATCTGACAAAGATAGAGGGAAGGGTGTGGTGTTGTTGTTTGAGGATCTCTTCTCCTTTTGGAGGGCGGTGCCCTTGGATGTGAGAGGAGTATCCTTATTTATTTAGGGAATAGAAAATGATACTGATGCACCAGAATTCAGGAGACGTTGGTGAAGGGTGAGATCAGAAGATGCCCAATGCACTAGGCAAACTATTGAAAATTTTAGTCATAACCAAGATAAACCTCTTGGAACGACACTGTTTTTCAGCTGCAGTCTGCTTAGTGTTGCAAGCAAAACTGCTAGATCAGGTTAATAAAGAAAGTGCCGATAGTATTTGTCGTTACAGTACATTTATTACAACAAACATGATGCACTACTTGCTTTACAGCTATGCCACAAGTCAGCATTAAGACTAGACAACCCAAATAAATTTGACTAATGATATAAGTATCAGATTTGAAATGAGAGTCAGCACCCGATCACTATGCTGGAAAACTCCTAACAAGGGGAAGGAGGGAGTCAAACTTGGATGATGATGTAACTTTATCTAGGATTTTGAAAAGAGATCAGCACCTGAAAACCACACTTGAAAAAGTATACAAACTCCAAACAAGGAAGAAGAAAAGGGTTAAAATAGTTAGACAAAAACTTTTCATTACGAAACATTCAAAATCATTTGTACAAGAAACCACTTTGAGAGGCAGAGGAAGCAGTATTATGTATTAGCTTCTCAAAAGGTAAGTTACTGACATTAAAATTGGACCATAATTGTTAATCGAGATGCTAAAGCAAAAGTGTTTTGGATCAACTAACTATTGTACTTTGAGTTATAGTGTTATGCTTCATGCTCCAAGGCCTACTCCACTCATAAATATCTGCCAGATTTCGGTTTAAGGATCCTTCAACTATAGACCAAAGCCAGAATAACAGCTAGAAGAGTAGCCTCACGGCACATGCAAACTCAGTTTGTTATCCAGACCTCGCCCATGTCGTTTATTAGCAGAGTCCCAGAACATTTTTTGCTTATCAACATAGATACATACCCAACAGAGGCGCTGATGTCAGTTAGTGGCGGTTTTCGCATATTGTTATGCCGCTGAAACGGACCCCCCACCGATAACTGGGACAGCCAATAAGATCCATCAATTCCCAATAAATCTTAGTTTGTAGATAAGTGCCTCATGATTCACATAGTCAGAGGCTGCAATAAAATCTAAACTGACCGTAAGTTCCTCTGAACCCTTGTGACAAGAATGTATGACAAGTACCAAGGCTTTTACAAACCCAAACTCTAATGCTGGTAGCAGGTTATTATCTTCAACAATCCTCTGCGGACACTTAGAGAGCAACTTTTCAAAAACCTCAGACAAAATAGAGGTACGTAATTGAAATTGGGTTTTATTCTGAGGCACCTGAGAACTCGCATAGTCCTTAGGTTAATGCTCAATGTTTCCCTTCCTCCAGATAGAAGGAAAGCTTGCAAGTTCAACTAACTTGTTGAAAATAGCTATACATATTAAGAAAAAAAAATGAATTCAGTAATTTAAAAAAAATGGAAAGCTCCGATTAGGGTCTACTATGTTGCTGAAACAGTCAAGGCCTCCAGAAGCAGTTTTTCAACTTCTCTAGATCTGAAGGTCATTAAACTCAACTTAGTCTCTGGAAAGTGTGAATGAGGCAACACCAAGGACTCACCACTGGAGAGCAAGATCCTCACTCCTTCATTATAAGCTTTCTCGTCTCACTCATAGACAACCTGAATTTATCTTCTAATCTCAGTGAAATTACATCACAAAATGTATGGTCAGTTGTTCCTCCCTAAATGATACACTTCGTTGTTTTTTCAGTAGGGAAGCTTACATCAGCATTAAACCATGGCTTATCTTTTAAGACAAAACTTAAGAATTTTAGAGAGAGCTCTCTACATGATAATAGTGTTGAGATAATCATTTAACCCCTTCTTTACCAAGAAGCTTAACCAAATAATAATAATAATACAACTGTAATTACAAAAATCATATATGATTGATTGTATTTTAAAGAAATACTACAATAACCTTTCCATTTCACTCTTTCAAAAATGGATAACTCTCTCTCTCTCTCTCTCTCTCTCTCTCTCCTCTCTCTCTCTCTCGAATCTCTCTCTCTCTCTCCTCTCTCTCTCTCTCTCTCTCTGTTATTAGCTGTAGGTATATATTTTTAATGGTAAAATGTTTAAGATGACTTTGAAATTATATTAATAATATAACCTCAAAGATTAATACATACTGTAATAGGTTAGTAATTTTAGGTATATTTGAAGTAGGATGTTATTTAAGGTATACATTTGGCATCTAAACTTTCAAGATAGGCAGTTATTAGCATTTTTAGTGGTGGTTCTAACTATTCGCGGGTTTTAACTATTCACGGGGGTGTCTGGTACACATCCCCCGCGAATACGGGGGAACACTGTATACACAGTATAGGCAGCCCCCGGTTAACGGCAAGGATTCCGTTCCTAGGGGCCTGACACTGAGCGAGATTCGCCTTTAACCGAAATTCAAGTCTATGGGCATCACAGTTCCCCTTACCGTGCCCTAGACTTATTGACTATGCCTTAGACAGTGTCACAGCCAGATGTTTTGCCCTAATATGTAATAACTCTTTAATGAAAATGTGGAAGTTCATTTGCCTAATCATTTACAATGGTCTGCCTGGTAGTTCTACATGTTTTTAATGTCAGATTCAATGAGCTTGTTGGTAAATCTTGGCCTAGTGTGAAAGAGAGAGAGAGAGAGAGAGAGAACGCTGCACCCATAACCAACTGAATGATAACAGTTGTTTTGCTACAACAACCGAACCGAATCTGATAACAATGTTTTGCTTGCATTTCAGCCATCGTATGATACTAACAAATTACTGTCGTTTTGTTACAAATGACATTAATTAAGTAGAATAGGACCGATATATTTTTACGTTAGACATTTATTCGCTATGGAGAAAATACCGGCATTTATTCGCTATGGAGAAAATACCGGCACGGGTATATAGTATAGAGTACGTACTACATACTAAATTTAAAGCTGCATTTATAGCTGAGAAAACAATTTCACACTGTTTAATGACTGTAAATTATCGTGCATCAGTAACATGATGAACTCGACCGCAATATAATAGTGGAGAAAAAGTATTTTAATTTAATATACTCGCCATGAAATAACACATTTTACTGTTGTTTTCACGCTGCTAACAGATAAATACATAAATATCGTATTATTATGATATAGGATGAAAATAACGAATGTAATCAATTTTTTTACACAAAATAACATGCTCCCGACACCATCTATTAACAAAAAAAAAATAACAGTCAAGTTCATGAGACGTACATATTTTAGTCATATTTCAACTTAAAAGCACTTCATATAACAAAAAATAACCTGTTTACACTAAATTGAGTTAAGTATGGCAAAATAACCCTTCCTCTGCCCTCCACTAATTTTTCCAAAGCAAAACATAGATAACTTTCTTTTGTATTTTATAATACTACTATAGTAGTAATATGAGACTACATACACTGTTTATCTAGAACATTTTTGTATTGTTTGTCAAACAAATGCTCGTACTTCGAACTGACTGATTATATAGTTTATATACTTGTACTCAACGGCCTACTGGGTCTTACAAGGTAAACTGTATTAAATTTATATTTTCATTTACAATATGTAGTTAAGATGATAATATTCAACAAAATAAATAAAAGTATGTATAATGCATTCAATATAAAATTTAGCTTTCAATAAAAATTAGCATAAAAGATGTATAAAATCATACGTAACAGCGGTGACGTCATGCCCAGCTGACTTGAGACTGAACGAGGGAGCACTGATATGTTGAGGAGAGGAGAAGAGAGAGTTAGAATGTTACTGTATGTATGTAAAAGCAATAAAAATTCAATTCACATAAAAAATAAAATTTAATTTCACAATGATAAAATATGAAAACAAATGCAATACAGCAAAAAAAAGAAAAAAACCTTTCTCAAGCCAGTGTTCAGTGCGCTGAGAGAGAGAGAGAGAGAGAGAGAGAGAGAGAGAGAGAGAGAGAGAGAGAGAGAGAGAGAGAGAGAGAGAGAGAGAGAGAGAGGCTCTGCTTCCCATTGACTTATCAGCTGATCTGGGATGATTATTTGCCCATTTCTTTCACTTACACTTGATCTGCCCAAATCACTTTTATTTTTGTTACGGTAAAGTACCAATCTAGTGACAAGTGCTTTTTAAAATTTTTTTACTACTGTAAGAGTAACAGCTCTGTGATAAACAAACTGACGCCGCTTTCAGCTTCTGCATGCCTTCGATTGTTTGTTTAAGCGGCTTCCTTGTGAAAAGTTATTTTATCTCTTTCCTTTTCTTGCATTCTTGATTTAATTAACTTATTTGTTTTGCAAAACATCCTCATGTTTTGTTTTAAAAAGTCTGCCATTTTGCCAACCAGTAACGTTGGATATATTGTGGCATAATTAATATTTTCCGTGCACTTAAGATCCAAGTGTAAACACTGATTACTCTCTCTCTCTCTCTCTCTCTCTCTCTCTCTCTCTCTCTCTCTCTCTCTCTCTCTCTCTCTCTCATACTGCAACCAATTTGGTTTGCTCAAAGGGTTCCCGTCTCTCCTCCCTCCATCCCCCAGCCGGCCGGCGCCATTTTTTCCAAACAGTTTGTAAATCATACACAGCAAAAATGAAATTCAGAAATTTTACTTCATATAATGTACTGTTTCATTACTTTACACTCTGAATTTAACTTTTGAACACATTAATAATTGAAAAAATGTTAAAAGGGGGACCTTTTGGGTTTACTGGAACGAATGATCCTGATTCCCTTGATTTCTTATGGGAATATTTGTTTCATATTTTGAGCAAATCGTACTTCGGACAGCCTTCTGGAACGGATTAAGTTCGAAGTACGAGGTACTACTGTATGGCGAAATAATCTTACCTCTTCCCTCTGCTGATTTTTCCAAACCAAAACATGATCGGTTTGTTAGTATTTTATAACACAAATAGTAATACAAGACTGCATACAGTATTACTAGATAAAGCAAAGCAAAGGATAACTTTTTAAAAGAGCAGAGGAAAAGATGCATTGTTATGTTTGCATTTTACGAGGCGGTCTTAGAACCTAGCTTAAGAAACTGATAACCAGACAGTGGTGCTATAAACCCTACGGAATGTAATACCCAGTCATGAAATATTTAACAAGCACCGTAAAACTGAAATGCTGCTAACCGATGGGCGACGGTAACCGCGGGCTGCCTGTGCATATATCCAAATGTCTGAATCTAGGTAGCCAGCAGTATGTTTGTTTTGCTTCATCGTATGCCTGGTAGTGTGTACCACCTTCCTGAGCACTCTTAATACTGTTTGTTTTGCTCCAAGCCCTTCAAACTGAAATGACCAAATCGTAAGAGGTCTAGAACTGAGCAGTGGGAAGGTTGGTAGTATGTGTGTACCACCTTCATGTACCTGGTACTATGAAATAGTCTCAAATGGCGGTAACTCCGTCTACCCCAAAACAAACTGTCGGTAAAGAAGGGGTTAAGCATTCACGAATATTATGACTTCTATAAATATTGCTCTACCGGAGCTGAAAGAGATCTCTGTAAATATCATGCCAGTAGGCCTGGGATTTCAAGTAGTATACCCTGCTGGAACACTTGAAATCAAGAGTAGCCTGATCCATCTCCAAATAATCGTAATCAAACTATGATCAGATGAGCCCATCAGTGAATACAAGGTCAAGGCAGTTGCCAGATTGGTTTGTGGGTTCACATGTTAACAGCTCACAACCAGAAACAGTGGAAAAATCTAAAGCAGCAACTCCATGATTATCTGTGGCAGTAATTTCAGCCATTGAGTTTGATGAGCATTGTAATCACCATTGAAAAAGAAGTAAGCCTTGGAGTCATCATCCTGAACTGCTCCCATTTTGGTAAGCAAGCAGCATATGTCTTATAGCTTGGAAAAGCATAAAGATTTATTAGTTTTTCAACAGAGTTTTTTAACAACTTGTGTTTCATGACATCCACACTTATACAGTGGCCTGTGAGTTGCTGAGAAACCATCTTTAACATACACAGCCATTCCGTATGCTTTTGGAATGGCATTACATTGGATTAAAACGGGCTTCTTAAACTTGGGAATCAACAGTTCTGAAATATATCACAAATGAGAAGTTTTTACACAGCAGAGAATATCAAAATTAACAGCAGTAACACCCAAGTTCTTGTTATCCATGGACATTGCTATATAAAAAGACATCTCCATGATTGATTCTGTGGCCTAAGATTAAGTTCAGTATTGCCAGAAAGAAACAAGCATAAAGGAATTGTTGCAGAATTAACAGAAATAACATGAACAATATGTACATATAAAATCAGTGTTGAAAAGTGTATTCCCTTATAAAGACAGAATTATTGCCAGATTTGGAAGACAATATAGGAAGGAGACGTAGATGGTGGTTTTGGAAATGAAGTCAATGGCAAATTAAAGAAATGACAATGGTACAGCAATCTCTTGCTAAACAACCAAGCATCCTTGGCCCTTCTACAAAGTGCCTTACACACTGTTTGAAAAACAAGAGGAAGAGGGAACTGACAGAAAAAGTGTGCTTGAGTGCACCCCAAGCAAAGGTAACTCCAGTCTAAGACAGTGAAGACACCAGTACGAAGACAATGGCACTATCCAAAATTGAAGAACAGTGGTTTATTTTGGAGTGGTCTGCTCCTAGAATAGATGCCTAGCAGACTATGATTCTCCTCTACACAAGAAATGAGGTAAAAGAGTGTAAGAAGTGGGGGGTGTTCAGACTTGTCAAGTGTTTGTCAACAGTGAAAGATAAGTAATGCATATACCAGGCTGTTTTCTTCTTCAGTTGCTGCAAGTAGGTGCTTGCTTGCTGTGCCATTGGACAGCATGGCCATGACAAGGGACAGAATCCTAGGTAGCCTGTGGCCTTTGCTATGGTTACAGAATACCTTTCAAGGACTTCAGCCTTCCCATTCTTGGACTCTGATCTCATTTCTGACCTGCTTTCCAATCAACATCAGAGGCAGTGCTGGAGGAGAATACCTTGAAAGTTGTAGATAACCCATTCCCCTTGCCAGGTGGAGAATTTAAGTTTTTGGGTGGAGATCTGTCATCAGTCTCTGCTGAACATGTTTGTTTTTTAGCTTCTGTTGTGGATGGAGACATCGGAATCTTATCTGTTGAATGTATTTGTTCTTCAGACTCATTTCAAGATGGAGGCAACACATTCTGTATTGGAATCTGTTAGAGATGAAGAGTTCATGCTTTTGGGATCTGAAAGTTGTACATTTTCACATACCCATGTATTAGTACCCCAGACTGTTTACAGTAATACTCCAAACTTACCCGAGGTGAGGTTCCAGACCCCCTCGCATAAGGGGAAGTTTCGCGTAAGTTTGGCAAGGTCTCTAAAAATGCTAATAAATGCCTACTTCTAGAGTTTGAACCACCTAAATATGACCCTAATCATGCTCCTAAGTATATTAAGCTAACTTTTAAATGAAATTAAATTACTGTAATTTGATTTAAAAGAAGTTTTCTTTGTGTCACTAGGTAAATGTCAGAAATCTGTTATAACAAAAGTACACAATTCAATGAAATAAAGAAAACATGTATGTAAATACATAATGTTTTGCAGAGCGTGAAGGTAAAATTCAATCAATTTAAAATTATGTACTTGTGTTTGGGCTAACCATGAGAGAGAGAAAGAGAAATATGTACGTCATGTGAGGTAAAACTCTGGTGGGTATCATCTTTAAAAAGTCCGAATGGGATCACATCTTCTGAAAGTACATTAACTGTATTTGCTGTAATTACATAACATAGTAAATACAGATTGTACCAGTATTTTTCTCCAAGGTTAAGATACTACCAGTATTTTTCTCCAAGGTTAAGATAGTAATTTTTCATAGAACGACATGTCTCTGATATGTTTTACTAGTTGATCATGAAGGTCTTCTATAATGACAAACACTGAATTGCATACTGCCTTTGTATACATTTTCAAAAATATAAATAGCATAGACAGAATCTCCATACTGGTTTTACACTTGAAAGCATGAAAACTCATACTAATTGCTGTATACAGTAGTACCTCGAGATACAAAATTAATCTGTTCCGAGGCGCCCTTCGTATCATGAGGTTTTCGTATCTTGGACCACATTTTACATGTAAAGTGGCTAATCCGTTCCAAGCCCTCCAAAAGCACCTCAGTAAATTTCATAATAAAGCTAAATTGACCTATAAACAATGAAATACTACAACAATTTGGACCTTTCAATACCTGACTTAATAACGAAATGCAAATTAACCTGTAAATAAAGTGTATTAGTGTACATGGTATACAAGAAATACTGTACGTAAAATGTGGAAGCTTACCTTTCGTTTGAGGCTATCTCCAAAAGTGGCGGTAGAGGAGGAGGAGGACAAACGGCAGATACCTACATACGTATGTACACCTAACTTTACGAAAACACATAAAAAAATGTAAGGAAAACATACATAAACTAAAATTTACGAAACACATTAACAAAACTGTAACACTTAACGTTACAAAAAAAAACAAAATAAAATAAAAAAAAAATTTTTCTTTTTGTTGTTTTTAACTTTTTTTTTTTTATTTTTTTTTTACTTTTTTTACCTATACGTATTTTTTTTTTTTTTTTTTTTTTTTTTTTGTTTTTTTTTTTTTTTTTTTTTTTCAGAATTTCAACTTCATCACCAACTTTCAACTTTCTGTTTATCACTTGGTTCTTCCTTTTTGCTTTCCAACTTTCTGTTTTCATCACTTGGATCTTCCTTTTTGCTTTCAACTTGTTTTTTTTTTGATCACTGGTTCCTCCTTTGCTTACTTCTGCTAATGCTGAAGGCCTCTTTAAAAAATAACGATCCAAGGAAGATTGCTTCTGCCTACTTTTCACAATATTCCTGAAATGACTCGGGCAAACGTCATCGAACTGCGCAAGCATACGACCTGTGTGAGCCTTTTCGGGGTGTCTTTTTTCCATAAACGATTGCACTTTATGAAAAGCGGCTAGAGCATCCTTAATTTCTGCCGTTGTCATAGGGTCCTCCTCCTCTTCCTCGCCGCTGCTAGAGAACTCCTCTTGAACGATGTTATGTTGCATGGCCTCCAACTCCTTCAGGTTATCCGTCGTAAGCTCCTCTTGGTACTCCTCGAGAAGGTTGTTGATGTCGTCCTCGTCGACAACCAGCCCCATGGACTTGCCGAGTGCAACAATCTCGTCAAGATCTGGTTGGGAAACAGTTTCGGGATCGTCAACTGTTTCTGACTCTGCAGCACCAGCTTCGCCCACGTCGAATCCCTCGAAGTCTCAGGCGGATACGGCATCAGGCCAGAGTTTCCTCCACGAGGAATTCAAGGTTCGCCTCGAAACCTCCTGCCAAGCTTGGTCGATGAGTCGGATGCAAATGACGTCGAAATGCTCCATCCTAAATTGACGCAAGGTGAGGTTTGTGGTATCGGTGAAGTCGAAACATCTCTTGAAAAGATGTTTCGTGTACAGCTTCTTAAAGTTCGCTATCACTTGCTGGTCCATGGGCTGGAGGAGAGGGGTGGTGTTGGGCGGAAGAAAAAGAATCTTGACGAAGGAATACTCCGCTAGGATATCTTCCTTGAGACCAGGAGGGTGGGGAGGGGCATTGTCCAACACCAGCAAGACATTTCAGGGGGTAGGCACTTCTCCAAAAATTTCCAAAAATTTCAATTCACTGTCGGGCCAAAACACAGGTTTACCCATTCGGTGAACAAAAGCCTTGTTACCCAGGGTTTTGCATTAGCCCTCCACTTGCTGAGAACTGTAGCTTTCCTTGGTCATCATCTCGTCGAAAGTCTTTCTAAATGCTTCGGCTCTTCGTGTCCGAGCTGGCAGCCTCCCCATGCCACACCACGGAATGGATGCCAGTTCGTTTACGAATTTCTCGAACAGCCATGCGAAGCCTTGAACTATGGAGTTTGCGTTGATGTCCCTTCCCTCTCCCCCCGTCGTCATTCCGCCATGCGCAATCAAATCGCCGAAATAGTGCTGGCCTTGTGGAGATTGCCGTCTCCGTTACCGTATCGCCAGCGATTTCTTTGTCTTTTATCCAGACAAGAAGCAGGCCGTTCCATCTCGTGCACTGGGTGCCTCTTGCTGGACAAAAATAGTGATGCCCGTTTGGACTTGTTGGTAGCTGCTTTGATGGCATCCTTCTGTTTAAGGATGGTGCTTATTGTCCGACTGATTTTCGGCCGTATTCCTTGGCGATCACACTCAATCGCATACCAGCTTCATACTTCTTGATGATCTCCATCTTTGTCTCCAAAGAGAGCATTTCGCTTCTTTCGTGAATTTCAACTTTCTTGGGACCCATGACTACGTTATCTTGTACGTAATTTACGTATAAGTACAATAAAGTTTTCGCACAACACGATAAAAGTACTATACTGCAACGAAATCACTAACGAATTTACGTTACTAAACGAAATTGTTAGACCGAACGAATACCGCGTGCGTACGATAATGATGCTGGTACGAAGTGGACGAGGTAGGCACGCCACCACGTATACGTACATAGATGCATGATGGGAGGTATGCTGTCCAATAGGAGAGAAGGATCTCATGGCGGTGACTAGCATCAGGAACCAATGGGAGAGCAGGAGGATGGTGGCAAGTCTACTCAGTTGGCGGTGCACGAGTTTCAAAATTGTTATCGGTGGTTCGGGCGAATCTCGGACTTTCAGAAACCTTTCGTATCTTGAAAACTTTTCGTATTGGCTTTCGTATCTCGAGTTTTTCGCAAGTTGAGCCTTTCGTATCTCGAGGTACTACTGTACTAGTATGTACATGAACTAATTGTAGGTGCTGTAATTACCTTTGTATCATATTTATGCATGTACGGAAATAAAAATGATACATTTTTGATAAAGATTTTATACAGAAAAACTTTCAAACTTAAAAATTTACATAATAAATTAAACATAAACACTTTTGCAGGGTTTTGCAGTGTTTCTGGAGGATTCTCTAATATTCACGCTATTGCAAAGAACTCGCATATGGTAATTAGTTAGGTTCCAATGAAAAGTTCGTGCTATTGTGAATTCACGCAAATTGCATTGCGTAAGTTCGGGGTATTACTGTACATACCAGCTCAAAGCTCTGTTCCTTGAACTTAGGTGTGGTCTTGGGCCCACTTGTATAGAATACACCTTTTTGTACTCGATGATTAACTGGTTCTGGCATCTTGGGAGGCACATTTGCTAAGAACAGACTACTTTCTCTCATTTTGTTTTGACATATGAATCAGGCTAAACTGGGAAAAGTCAGATCTCTTGCCCAAGCATTAGGTAAAGTACCTGGACATGCTTACAGACAACAGTAATTCTCATTTCAGCAAGCTCAGGTAGGTTATATTGTACCAGTTTGGCTTTTGCTGGTCATTTTCGGTCACCTGTCATTGATGCTGAATCACCTGCTTTATGGGTGCCACAACCAGCACTCACTTCTGTGGCATCTGAACTAGCAGTGGTTGGATCCTCATCATCCAGTGCCCCTCAGCTGGGTAGACCTGGTCTTTTCTGGTGTGTGGACATGAAACAATTTTCATATGCAAATTGTCTTGGAAATTGTTTGCAGTGCTGTTAAGCTATTAGTCATGTACAATCTTGACAGGATGAATGCACTGGCAGACTAATTCAATTGCCAGAGGCAGGTAATGGGGGACAAATCTTTCTTACATCCTCACACCTGGCAGAAGGTTTTTTTGATCGTCAGGGAATGCTAATGATCAACCTGTTGCCACATGTTAAACAGGAAGTTCCTGTTCTGCAAACATATTCCAGACCCATGGACTGAAGATGCCATACGTCACTCTTGTCACATTACTACCAATTCCTTGCATTTTTGTCTTCACAATTTTTTTTTCTTTTTTAACATTTTGATGCTAATTTTAATTTAATGATCTTGCCATGTTTTTACCCTTCCAGTCTCTCTCTCTCTCTCTCCTCATCTCTCTCTCTCTCCTCTCTCTCTCTCTCTCTCTAGGTCTCTCTCTCTCTAAAGGTTGATGGATGATGTCATTTCAACAACAAAGTTTAGCCCATTCTTGGAAGTGACTGTTGACTGGTCATTAGCTCATTTTGACTATTAAAACAGAAAGAGTATTGTGATAAGGATGGAATAAAAGAGAGGTAATGTATTTTCAGTGTTATCTGATGTGTAGGAAAAGAGGGTGTTTGGAGAAAATGCCAGACTATCAAGTGTATATGTGCACAGAGGGGAAGTGCCCTGGCTAATCTTGAAAGGAAATTATTCTCTCCAGTGGCAGTAATCAGTGTTGGTTGGTGCTTTTACCAACCTACTCTCTCTCTCTCTCTCTCTCTCTCTCTCTCTCTCTCTCCTCTCTCCTCATCTCTCTCTCTCTCTCTCTCTCTCTCTCTCTTTTCCTGTGAGCAGAGCCAAACTGCTTTAGTGGGCTAGACATGAAAAATGTATCTTTTGCAAAGAATAATCCAGAGAAACAATATGCTGAAACACCTCAATTTTCTGATGCTTTTCAGACAACCACCAGAGTCCTATGAAGAGCACTTACTGCAGGCTTACATTACACATACCATGCATAAGAAATCTAGAGTGCAAGCAGAAGTTTGCAACACTTGGACAGGAGGAAAAGATCTTCTATGATGTGGTGCATCCTCTCTGCACAACATTTGCTCCTAATGTCATCCTTGCTAAACGAGATAAGGTAAGTGTCAATTGCTGTATTTGATGGTATACTACATAATATGCACTGGCATATTAGACACATCCCCATTCAGCTGGGCATAGTTCAGGATAAAAGTTTTAGCATACAAGTTTTCAATCCATTTTCCAAAATCATAAACCTTCCAAAGGTCTAAAAACTAAAATTTTTCAGGGAAGGTTAGAGCTTCAGTCATATAGATGGCTTGTCCTGCGCCACAACTGAACTAAGTCACCCCAAGTCATTTGGGTGTGACATGACAAGACTTGTTGGGTAGGTTGCCAATATGTGTTTGTGTGCATTATTGACCCCCCTACAGTATCCATTTGTAAAAGGCAAATAGGTACTCTTGCATTTAAAGTAATGATAATTTTAATGAAACTGTTCTTGTACAGTCAAGTTCAAAAAAGTCTGTTGACACTCTCTGGTCATCAGTTTAACCCTCTTACGCCGGAGCGGTAAATAAAAAAATGACTCCCGTATGCCGGAGGGGTTTGAGAGTGAGCGCGGAAGCGGAAAAAAAATATTTTTTTCAAAAAAATCACAGTGCGCTTAGTTTCCCAAGATTAAGAGTTAATTTTTGGCTCCTTTTTTTTGTCATTGCTTGAAGTTTAGTATGCAACCATCAGAAATGAAAAAAAAATTATCATTATCATATATAAAAAGTAATGCGATATATGATAGCGCAAAAAACGAAATTTCATATATAATTGTATTCAAATCGCGCTGTGCGCAAAACGGTTAGAGGTAACAAGTTACTTTTTTCGTAATGTACACTAAATTGCATTAATTTTGGTATATAACACATTGTAAAACGATAAAAAGCAACACAGAGAAAATATTATCACAAAATGATGCATGAATTCGTATGCGCGCGGGCGTAAAAAAAATAGTCTTTTTAAAATTCCACCATAAATCGAAATATTGTTATAGAGACTTGCAATTTGTTTCAAAATAAAGGTAAATGATGGAAATTATTTCGATACTGTAAGAGTTTTAGCTTACAAAATGCAGTTTTCGAACCATTTCAGACGAGTTAAATTGACCAATGTCGAATTTTTGTTTAAAATTTTTTTTTATATGCAATATAAAAAAAACGAGAAATGCTACAACCTTCCAATAATTTTTGTTATATTGTGGCATTTTTTGCACAACATTTTCATATATAAAACTCTAAAAAAAGCGTAATATGAAAAGGCACAAATATTAGGAGAATGTGACCTACGCATTTCGGAGATTTTGCGGCCGAGAATCGGCGTGCGGACGGAAAATTTTTTTTTTTTTTTCTTTTTTTTTCAAATATTCACATAAATCGAGATATGTTCTAGAGACTTGCAATATGTTTTAAAGTGAAGATAAATGATTTAATATTTCTAGACTGTAAGATTTTTATGTTTACAAATGCGTTTTTCGACCGTTTCGGTTGAGTCAAAGTTGACCGATCGTAGTTTTTTTCGTACTTATCGTAACTTTATATGCAAATATTTCAAAATGAGAAATGCTACAACCTTCCAATATTTTTGTTATATTGTGCATGTTTTTGCGCACATTTCCATATATAAAACTCTAAAAAAAGCGGTAATATGAAAGGCACAATATTAGGATAATGTGACCTACACGTTTCGGAGATTTTCGGCCGAGAATCGGCGCGCGGAGGGAAAATATATATTTTTTTTTTTTCAAAATTTCCACCATAAATCGAGATATTGTTCTAGAGACTTGCAATTTGTTTTAAAGTGAAGATATATCATTTAATATTACTAGACTGTAAGATTTTTATGTTACAAATGTTTTTTGACCATTTCGGTTGAGTCAAAGTTGACCGATCGTAGTTTTTTTCGTACTTATCGTACTTTATATGCAAATATTTAAAAAATGAGAAATGCTACAACCTTCCAATATTTTTGTTATATTGTGCATATTTTTGCGCACATTTCCATATATAAAAACTCTAAAAATAGCGTAATATGAAAAGGCACAAATATTTAGGAGAATGTGACCTACGCGTTTCGGAGATTTTCGGCCGAGAATCGGTCGCGCGGAGGGAAAATATATATATTTTTTCAAAAATTCACCATAAATCGAGATATTGTTCTATGACTTGCAATTTGTTTTAAAGTGAAGATATGTGATTTAATATTACTAGACTGTAAGATTTTTATGTTAAAAAAAATGCTTTTTTTGTTTTTTGACCATTTCGGTTGAGTCAAAGTTGACCGATCGTAGTTTTTTCGTACTTATCGTACTTTATATGCAAATATTTAAAAAGGAGAAAAAATGCTACAACCTTCCAATATTTTTGTATATTGTGCATATTTTGTGCACAATTTCCATATATAAAACTCTAAAAATAGCGTAATATGAAAAAGGCACAAATATTAGGAGAATGTGACCTACGCGTTTCGGAAGATTTTCGGCCGAGAATCGGCGCGCCGGAGGGAAAAAAAATATTATTTTAAAAAATTCACCATAAATCGAGATATTGTTCTAGAGACTTGCAATTTGTTTTAAGTGGAGATAAATGATTGAATATTACTAGACTGTAAGATTCATATGTTACAAATGCGTTTTTGTTTTTGACCTTTTCATTTGAGTCAAAGTTGACCGATCGTAGTTTTTTTTGTACTTATCGTACTTTAATATGCAAATATTTCAAAAATGAGAAATGTTACAACTTTCCAATATTTTTTTTTTATATTGTGCATGTTTTGCACACATTTCCAATATATAAAACTTCTAAAAAAAGCGTTAATATGAAAAGCACAAATATTAGGATAATGTGACCTACGCGTTTCGGAGATTTTCAGCCGAGAATCGGCGCGCGGAGGGAAAAATTTTTTTTTTTTTTTTTTTTTTCAAATATTCACCATAAATCGAGATATTGTTCTAGAGACTTGCAATGTGTTTTAAAGTGAAGATAAATGATTGAATATTACTAGACTGTAAGATTCTTATGTTACAAATGCGTTTTTTGACCCATTTCGGTTGAGTCAAAGTTGACCGATCGTAGTTTTTTTCGTACTTATCGTACTTTATATGTAAATATTTCAAAAATAAGAAATGCTACAACCTTGCCAATATTTTTTGTTATATTGTGCATGTTTTTGCGCACATTTCCATATTATAAAACTCTAAAATAATCGTAATATGAAAAGGCACAAATATTAGGAGAATGTGACCTAACTCATTTCGGAGATTCGCTGCCGAGAATCGGCGGCGCGGAGGGAATAAAAATATTTTTTTTTCAAATATTCACGCACGACAGAAGAACCAGGTGTCTCTCCTTCTGCCAGTCATATGGCACACCCAGCACCGTTTTTTCTGCCTTTTGCCCTCGTAAGGCCTCCAGTATGTGATCCCCTGGCTGCAGCCGACACACAGGGTCCACTACCCGACGAGAAGCGGTGATGCGGGCCGGCAGCAAGACGGCGTCATCAGCAGGGGCGGCGGCAGCAAGAGGGGGCGTCGTCAGCAGGGGCAGCGGCAGCAAGAGGGGGCGTCGTCAGCAGGGGCAGCGGCAGCAGGGGCGTCGTCAGCAGGGGCGGCGGCAGGTCGAGCGAAGTTGGCCCTCCTACTCGTCCCTTTCCTCTAGGGGCAGATCTGCAGCTCGGGGCAGGGGGTCAGTTATGAAGGCCACTCATCGGGATCGAAGTTGATGAGGGCATTCCCGGCTTCCTCTAGGAACTGTAAGTGGGTCAACCTCGGAAGATTGCACCGCGGTACCCACAGTACAGTATGTAGGCATTTTGGAGGGCCAACTGAAGGATGTCTTTGAGGAGCTTCTGTGTCCACCTTCTGGTTCTCCTGGCGAAGGGATAATACTGGATGAGCTGATCAAAGAGATCAACTCATCCAATGTGCCTGTTTGTAGTGCCCAATGACGGTAGGCCGCTTGATACGAAAACTCCTCAAACACAACTCGGCCCTGTCGCCGTGTCTTCTTCCGCTGTACGATCTCTTCTTGGATGGTTCATGACTCGTCGTAATCATGGGGACGAGTCGGACACCCTTCCAACAGATGACGAAGACAGCGCCCTTCCGCCGCCACTCTGTCTCTCCTCTTGCCAGGTGTTGCGGATGACTAGCGAACCTCTTGAGGACATTCGGGGCCCCACAGCACCAACCGAAGGGTACCACTGACGTGAACACCTTGCTTCATACAGTTCCTGGGCCAGGGATACCGAGTTATAATAATTTTTTACCATAAACGGTGATATCCCTGGTTACGGAAACGTCCACAAGATTGAATACAGTGTCACGCAGCGTGGAGAAGACCCCGGAATACACTGAAAAGTCCACAACGTATCCAGTGTTGGCCTCGGTAATAAGAAAGAATTTCACACCATATTCTTCGGCTTCTTGGGTTTATACACTTTTATACTAAGACGTCCTTTGTAAGGCATCATCCCCTCATCCAAAGACAGGTTCTTTCCAGGAATCACGAGATTACTACATCGATCACGGATATAATCCAACACTGGGCGCACTAAAATGAGGCGATCACTGTTATTCCGGGTATGGCCCTTCGGTTGAAGGCGTTGAAGTACCTGTCCAATGCCAGGAAATTATCACGGGACATAACGCCAGGCACATTAGGCATACATAAAAAAATAATTTCTCCTCCAATATTGCCTGACGTCGGAAGCAGGTGTCATACCAAAATAAATGTGCAGCCCCAAAAAATGCGCCATGTCAATGAGGTTGCAACCCCAGCCAGTAATATGACAAGGTCGTCCTCAGCTCATACCAACAGTACCGAGCGTAGTCCCACCGTCTTGTGTACCAGGTATTCCAGCAATTCCCGCGTCAGGAAAAGCTGGATGAACCCCAAAACAGTCAGGGGTACTGGTACGGTGAGCCAAGGGGTTGCCGTGAAGGGGTGGCATGTTAGGAGGGGTGGGGTCCTCCGTCACCCCCTCGTCACACTCTGACGACCGACCTTCACCTTGGCTGGGCGCGACGAGCCGACCTTCTACGTGCCCGTGCGCGCGCACGGTGCAGGCACGATATTGCACTCTACCTCCCCCGCCCCTTGGCCCATCACCCTCACTTAGGCCTTCACTTTCTGTATCGTCCTCTGCGATAAAAACTTGACCCCGTATCCCCATCCTCCCCCTCCTCAGATTCCCCCTCGTAAGCACTGAACCCACTGAATTCGAGCTCACTTTCGGGATGTGAGCCTCGAACGGACATTGGGGGCATATATTCCATCCTCACTTTCATCAGGAACTGATGTCCTCATCACTCGATGACCATCCGCCATCAAAATGATCTTGCGACATGTTCCGATCAAGCTCCGATAGATATTTCATCCATGGCCCTGGTTGGAGGCCTCCCAAAGCTACGGGGGGGAAAAAAATGCCCCTAAGGACGCCCACATGCTTCCTAGGGGTAACCAAAGCGCATACGCTGTGTCCTAAAACACTTCAGCCACACGTGGCGCACAAGAACGGCCTTGAGGCGCAGGGTCATGGGGTGCTGGGCCCCTCGCAGCATCAGGTCCAAAACTCGCCGTACACGGATCCCTTCCGACTGGTTAAAACCACGCCTTCGCGGTTCAAACATCGTTGAGGAAATATCTAGGAAGTCCTGTAGCAACACAACTGCTCAAAAGTCTCGCACAAAGTCCAGAAAAACACGCTTGTCGAAGATCTCTCTCGGAGATGCGCTTACTGATGCTGGCTGGAGCGAGAAGAGGGATATCGCGCATGCGCACGTGGGTCACGCTTCAAAACAAAAAAGGCCTTGATCCGTGAACCCCGCATCACCCAAGGCGCGTGATTCAAAAGTTTTAGGCTGGTTAGCATATAAGTATTTTTCCCGCGAATTTTAAAAAAAACTTTTAATATGTCGACGTAAAAATATGTCAGTCGGCACCCGAGAGACAAAAAATGTCGAAGTAAAATACGTTCCAGTCGGCGACGAGGGTGAACAAACACTAAAATGGCACTGGTCTCACCACCACCCAGGTTGAACTTAGCGGGCTGTTCTTCACTCTTTCCAACTGAAGTGGATAAAGAGAGGAGGAGGATTCCTCTTTTAACAAAGATAATATGATATTTTTTCCATTCTTGTATGACAATGCCAGTTAATATTCCACACATTCTAAAAGCTTGGACAGATCAGAGAGTTGATATAAAACAATAGATACCATTAGTACTTCAAACAGTCTATCATAATAATATATATACAGTACAGTCCCCATTTATGAGAGGAATTTTGGTCGATCCATGTTCCCGCAGGAATGGAAATAAGCATATTTCGAAAACACAACCTTATGGGAAAATTCCCTTTGGGTCAAGGCAAACGGCAAAACTTACCCAGTCAAACTTTTTTATACTACCCATTTTCCAATACTTTCTATGTACTATGATGTAATTTTTTTAATATGAAAAATTGTTTTATGGATAAATAAACATGAAAAAGGTTAGTAAAAAACTTGAAAAAAGTTTAAAATTACACAAGGTGGTGAAAAATCCCACACATAAACAAGCCACTATTGGGTGCAAGGGTACTGTTCGATTACATCATTCCTTTAAAAACCTTTTTCGTTGGAATTTCCTCTACCATCCTATGCCAAAAACCCATTCAAAACTCACTATCTCATACCTCCGGGAAGAATTCGTCTGCTGAAGGAAAAGCTTTGTGTAACCATTTTAGGTTTCGGGGACTGGCGGATCATGCGTGTCTTTCCATTCCCGTAGTCCTAACCAAACCTTATGGTTATGAGTGCCGTCTCGGTATCTTTGTCAGGCACCATTCCCACGTATAATCGTTTTTCATATAAATTTATTCATGATTAAAAAGAAATTGACGAAAAAATTCAAAATTTGATATGAAATTACAATTTGTTAAAAAGAAATGATAAATATTAAAATTCTACATGAAATGAGGTTATTGAAAAGTTTTGATAGAACGATTCTCTCTCTCTCTCCTCTCCTCTCTCTTCTCTCCTCTCTCTCTCTCTCTCTCTCTCTCTCTTTCTTCCCTCTCTCTCTCTCTCTCTCTCTCTCTCTAACACATTTGCTTCACTGTTACTCACTTTTACTAGTCACTACATCAAAACCTATTTCAACAATAGAAAAAAAATAAATGTATCAAATGCCAAAAAGTAGTCAAAACCAAGTAAAATAATCTAGAAAAAAAAGTCATACTTCATGTCAGCAATGACGGGATTTAAGTTGTCAACTGCTGCCAAAATGGAAGTTGCTCCTTTAACTTAAGGGCAAGCTTTTTAGTTCGAGAAAATAGGTTTTCCTCTTCGGCTTCTAGGCAGGAAGATGCATACATGATGCGTGATTATCAGCATACACTTCGCAGATCTAATTAATACGTTATGGCGATGATTGATGATACCGATCATTCAATAAACCACTCGCTTATGATGGTCACAATAAATGCGTGAAGCCGAAGCCTACCCTCTTAAGCGTAATGGTCTGAGTAAGAAAGCCTTCACGAATACACCTCTCAGATCTGAATAATACCATGGCGATGAGACGATACTGAAATCATTCAGAATACAACTTTGCAGACTGAATAAATAACGTATGACGATGATGATGATACTGACATTCATACACACTGAGCTATGACGTCACAAATGCGTGAGGCAGAAGCCTTCCGTCTTAAAGCTACTGGCTGAGCAGAAAACCTTTCTCCATTCCCCCTTGGAGGAATATTAGTTTTTTTTCCTCCAAGCATTTCCCCCACCCCTTCTCTCAGATACCAGGAAACCCCCCCCCACATCCTAAAATACTTGAAAAGACAATAGATTTGATTAGGTTTACGGCACTGACTCTGCAGGACTTTGAACGGCTTCGCAGATACAGAAAATCTATTTTTGAGACCTACCGAACACATTAAAAGGGATCGCACAATTCTAACCACGATTATTTGGGGGACCGGAGTGTACCATTAAGATGATTGAACCAGAGAGTGGCTAGAACTTTTGAACTCGACTGTACATACTGTATCCAATCAACTATAATACTGTATTTGATGGTATATTGAAAATGGTAAATTGGCACCAAAAATCACCTCCCCAAGGTCTTGTTTGGAAACTTGAGGCCTCCTATGGGTTAATGTTATTCCGATTGTCACCACTGAAGGTGAATTTTAACCCAGATGGTTAGTATACCTAGTCTGACTCAATACATACACATTTACAATTCAACCCCTGCTATTATCAGACGCACCTATTCGCAGATTTTGCTATGACGGTATCCATTAATTTGCAGTAAAATTCGCCTATTGCGGCACTTTTTCACTGAGAAATATTTAAAATTACTGAATATTTTCATATCGCTTTCCATGGACTAAATGCACGTTCTGTCATAAAATTAATAAATAGTTACGACAAATCAGCAGGGGTTTCATTCTCTGATAGGTGAAACAGCCATTAACCAAACCTGGTGATTAACGGCGCTTATGTCGCCATGTTTCGAGTCAGTGAGCCGATATACCGTTAATGTGCGCCTCTGTGAGCCTATGTTATGTTTCCATAACTAATTATCTGCACCTATGGCACCGATAACCAAAACTTGGCCCATTATAGTGCATACTCGCTGATTTTACTAGTTGCCAAAAAAACTGGATCACCATTAACCGGAGTCCGCCGATTAACCACGGGACTGGCATGTACTAGGTTATAAGCATTGTAGAGATTTTTTTTTTATGTTTAACTATGCAAAAATAGGCCAGTTTAAGCCATTTTTAGAGGGTTTTAAGTAGTTGTGGATTTTAGATTTACAGGGGGATCTGGTACCCACCCCTACAAATAAGGGGGGTCTGCTGTAATATTAAATACTTATATAACATTAGGTACAATATTATTATTATTATATTATATTATTATTATTATTATTATTATTTAATGATTTTATTATTATATTATTTGTTTTTCTGATCAGCTCCGTTGTTGGAGTAGAAATCCAATAATATTAATAATTGTCATTAAGATATTGTGAAAATATTTTATCAAATTTTGCTTATATCTCTTTTGTGGGGATAGAAAACCAAAGGCTGGTAACTTCACAACAAGATCTTTGGTAGCCTAATCTGGTTTTTTCGGTATTTTTCTTTGGAACGGGCATATGTACCTTGCACTGCTGTTAAGACTTTCCTTCAGTGCTGGTGTAGTCTACATGTTTGTCCATCTCCCATTGGTCATCATCAAGAGTTGGTGAAGATGAAGGATGAGTACTCAGTTTCAGATCAGCTTTTTTAGGAGGGGTGGGCGGGGCAAATTCAGGGCTTATTTATCATTGGATGCTAGGGGCATCTTCTGGCTTGAGCTGCCTCCCTTGCCCGTAATGTTGGGGCTGGTCTTGGCATGTGAGCAGCATTTGTAGTGCTGGGAAGGGGCAGGAGAATTTCCACTCTACAGTAGCTAAATTTTGATTAGTGCTCGCATCCCTTGGGGTTGCTCATTGTGGGTATATCCTGATAGCTGTAGGAAGGAGAAAGTCTCTGATGGAAGTTTTGTCAAGGTTCTAACTCTAGAAACAGACAAAAATTATGGGCCTTAAATGGAAAAACTTCCTATGGAATCATATTCAACTTCTGAAACTACAAGTACTGCGATGGAAAAAAACTAGATGTATGAACGGGTTAGGGTCTCCATAGGGCCTCTGATAATGGTGAAACCATAGAAACGAAATATAATTGTTGGATCCCATAAAAAGAGATACAACTATGTGCAAGAACTTACAATACATTTACAACATTAGCCAGTAGACAAAAGTACAGAAAATAATTAAGAATCGTAAAAAAAATTTGAAGGTCAAGAATTACCTTTAAAAATTTAAATTACAGTGGGCCCCCCCTATTCGCGTTCTCCAGATTCGCGGACTCTAACATTCGCGGATTTCTCTCGGGAAGTTTCCCCGCAATATTCGCGGAAAATTACGCATTCCACAGTATTTTTCTATGAGGAAAATCCACATAAATTATCGTTTTTTTATCAATTCACATAAAATGACTTTTTTTGTGATAACACTATTAAAAAAAACCAAAGTTGAAAATTTTTTAGTGGTTTTCTGGAGTTTTAACTACCAAAATAGGCTGTTTAGAAATTTTCTAGGGTTCCAAAACATTTGCGGGTTCTAACTATTCAAGGGGGGGTCTGGTACGCATCCCACGCGAAAGGGGGGACACTGTACTAGGGCTAAAGCAGGAAGAAAATTAGACCCTATGTTCAAAACCAATACAATGTCAAAACTGATCCAAAGAACATGCCACGCAGTGGATGTGTGGTGAAACTAAAATTCAACAGTGTGAACTGTGGGCAAACTCGCCATTCAAGGTCTAAGGGAATGTATGTATTATTAGTCGATACATACAGACTTAAGATTACTTAGGAGAGAACAGGAATGCCTAAAAAGCGGCCAATATGAATTGTAAACTGCTAGGAAGTGTCTACCTGTCCACTACTAAAGAAGATCAAAACAATGAAACAAAAATGAAAAAAGATAAAGAGTAACAAAAATCCGGATAGAGCAATCTCTTGGGAATAAGAATACTTTGCAAGAAGAAAAAAACTAAAAATAGCAAAGAACCAAGGAATTTATACCAAATTTTATGTGGAAATTAGTTCAAATTATTTTTGAGGTAGGGCATCAGTGGAGTCGCAGAAGATAGTTAGTGCATGTACCACTGGAATATTAGGAAGTTGCGGCTTGGATGAACTGGAAGCTAAAGATAAAAGAGGCACATATAGAGAGAAATCACCTAAAACCCAAAAAGCCAAACATGATTGAAGAGAGATCTCTAAGTAAAGGGGACAAAGTAAAAAGTGATTAGAAGGGGAGGAAGAGATTTTATCCATCACCAATAAGTGTTGTAGCAAGATTAAACCAAAAAAAAAAAAAAGTGATACATAAAAAAACACGTGGATGTAATGAAGTTTCATTAAACTGTGCAACAAGAACAGAAGCATAACAAAAGACAGTTTGAGAAAACACAGTAAGAAATTTCATAATTACAGAAATAAAAGAAACCATTAGCCGGAATACTCGCAAAAGGGGCTGTGTGTTGCATTGGACATAAATAAAATTTTAGAAAAAAATTTGAATTGATAATCCACAAAAAGAAATTTACACGGAACACAAATGTAATATTTTAAAATAAAATTATTTTGGTAAATGGATGTCAGTGGTCTGCAGAACAGATTATGTTTAGGGAGCTATACAAAGATTACTAAGGAAATATAAAAAAACCGATGATATTAGTTTACAATGTGTCAACAAAAACAATATCAAACAATACGTAAGTATACCTTAGCATCCAACATGTAGAGAGAAGAGAAAATTAGGTATTAGTTAGAACTTATGTTTCACGTACTCAAGATGCGCGGGTTTCTCTCTGGATCAATTACATTACTCGTGTAAAATTTTGCCTATTTGCTGTATTTTTACAGAGAAATAATTCACTAATTACTGTTAATTCATATCAGTTTCATGACTAAATGCACTTTTTAGATTAAAACTATTATTAGCAGATTTTAGCTATCGGGGTTTCTGGTACAAAACCCCTGTGTGAATACAGGGGTTCACTGTACAGCCATATGTGTACATAACAAAGTACATACATCTATGGCAAAGACCTGTAAAACTTTACTGACTTGTAAATATTGCGATGATTAAAGTACAAAAAAATATAATAATATGCAAGTTATAATGTAAACAATCAGGTATAAAGATACAAAACATTGATCAACTTCAAGAATTACTTTACAATGGGACAAGGGAACCTACATAAGAGTAGGGTGATTTAGCTTCAAAACCCAATCAGGACTTATAATTGAAAATTACGCTATTATATATCGCATCACTTAACCCTTCTTACGCCGATTGGACATATTAAAGTTCAACATAAAAAAGTTTTTTTTTAATTTGCGGAAAAATACTTAATAGGGCCTACAAGCCGAAACTTTTTTGAATCGCACTTTGGGATGGTGGGAGCTCACGAATCAGGCGTCGTTTTGTTTACAATCGTTACGCAGGTGCACAGCGCGGAATTGCTTTCTTATTGCATAAAAAGTATCAGTGACACAATCTCAGAAAATATTTCGTTCATTTTGACATAATTTTGCACATTTTAAATTAGCACGTTACATAGAAGTATGAATATAAAATGTGTGCAATTTCATGTAGAATACAAAAAAAAAAATACGCATGATTGTAGATTTTATAGTTTGAAATATTTCATATATGTAATAACGGAAAGTGCCAAAAATTTCAACCTTTGGTCAACTTTGACTCTACTGAAATGGTTCAAAAAACGCAATGTAAGTAAAACTCTTACTATTTAGTAATATTAAATCATTTACTTCATTTGCAAACAATTGGACGCTCTAGCACAATATTTCGATTATGGTTGGAAATTATGAAAAAACTTTGCTTACGTCCGCACGCGTAAACTTCCGATAAATTTTTTCGTGTGATTGTCGTAATGTTGCACAATTTTAAATTGCCGTTACATAAAGTTTTAATGATGGAAATGTGCGCAATTTAGGGCACAATACAACTAAAAAAACAAACCATGGTGTAGCTTTATCAGTTTTGAAATATCAATATAAATAACGATAAGTGCCAAAATTTCACCCTCGGTCAACTTGACTCTACGAAATGGTCAAAAAAACGCAATTGTTAAGCTAAAAACTCTTATATTATAGTAATAGTCAATCATATTACCTTCATTTTTGAACAAATTGGAAGTCATCCAGCGCAGATTTTGATTTATGGTGAATTTATGAAAAAAAAAAAAAAAAAACATTTTCCTTAGTTCGCGCGGTAACTCTTCCTAAAAAAAATCAGAAATTTTTTCATCCGATGTAGTAATGTTTACACCATTTTAAATTAGCCGTTACATAAAGTTTTATATATAAAAATGTGCGCAATTTTCATGTAGAATAAACAATAAAAATTGAAGGTGGGTGCTTTCCATTTTCGAAATTATTGCATATGAATCACGATCAAAATAGAAAAACAAACCATGTCGGCAACTTGTCTTTGACTCTACGAAAATAGTCCGAAAAAAGGCAATGTAAGCTAAAAACTCCTGCCGTCTAGTATCATTCAGTCATTTATCTTCATTGAAACAAATTCGAAGGCTCTAGCACAATAATTAGATTTAGGTGAATTTAAAAAAAAAAAAACTGTCCTTCCTCCCGTGCGCTTGATTCTCCGCTGCAAATTCCTAAATGCGTAGTTGCATTATTGTTATATTGCTCCTTTTCATATTAGGCGCTTTCATAGAGTTTTAATATGAAAATGATGGCAATTTTAGTGTAGAATACAAAAAAATAATTGAAGGTGTAGCTTTTCTCGGTTTTTGAAATATTGCATATAAAAAAACAATTCGGAAATTCGGTCAACTTTAACTCGTCCAAAATGGTCAAAAACTGCAATTGTAAGTTAAAACCTCTTGCAGTATAGTAATAATTCTATCATTTATCTTTCATTTTGAAGCCAAATTGAAGTCTCTAGAAACAATATTTAGATTTTTGGTGAATTTTAGGAAAAACACATTGTTCTACGTCCACACGTTACGAATTCATGCATAATTTTGGATAATATTTTCTCGTGTTGCCCTTTAATCGTTGTAATATGTGTATATACCCAAAATTGATGCAATTTAGTGCTACAATACAACGAAAAAAATACCTTTTACTGAACGTTTTGCTCCACAGCACGATTTTGAATATAATTATATATGAAATTTTGTTTTCACGCTATTCATATATCTCATTATTATATATGATAATGATATTTTTTCATTTTTCTGATGGTTGCATCTACTAAACTTTCCGGCATTGACAATAAAAAAGAGCCAAAAATGAACAACTTAATCTGAAAACTAAGCACTGATTTAAAAAAAAAAAAAAAAATTTCCGCTTCAGCGCTCACTACGAGACGGGCTCAGCATACGGGAGACGATTTTTTATTACTTTACCCTTCGGCAGTAACAGGTTAATGAAATATATATTCAGAAAGGCACTTTCTCGGGAATTTCAGTTGAAATTGTGGTGAATGTGCAGCCCAAGAGACTTGGAGAAGTAGTACTACAAAACCTCAAAAAAGGAAACCAGGGATCAGCAAAAAGTAAATGTGGTCCTTCATTATGTATAACTGAATCAAGAAA
>NC_061096.1:8322405-8324905 GCF_015104395.2 Macrobrachium nipponense
TGGTGAATTTATAGTCTACCTCCGTGTGATGGAAAAAATCTTAATAAAAGCATAAACAATTATGTTGTAGATGAGAGTGCGTCTGTAAGTTAAGGTGTTTGGGAGGTCATATAGAACTATACATTTGAATCTCAAAGGTCATGCTGTGAATGATAAATGTAAGTCTTAAGGTCAATGTTTGAACAATAAGTTTAGGTGGTAACTAGTACTGTCTGAAGTCAGAACAGGTGTGAATATACATTTCCTATAGAAAGTACAGGTCGTCCCCGGTTATTGGTTGGGGGGAAGGGTTCCGTCTCAGCGGGGTGCTGGTAAGCGAAAAACTGCTATTAGTCAAAAAACTCGGGAATTTATGGGCTTATAGTGCCATGTTTCGGTTAATGGTGCCTCTGTTCGGTATGTGTTATGGTGCCATAACTGTATTATCAGCCCCTTATAGCGTCCGATAACCAAAACTTGGCCTTTATGGCACCATAAATATGATTTTATATTTTATGGTGCTAGACAAAACACCTAAAGCTAAAGTGCCATTAACCGAGACCCCTAAACGAGGACTGCCTTATTTGTAATATACTTCTCATCTACCTTAAAATATTACAGGTATACATGTGAAGACTGCCTCTGTAGATCTGGGTTCTGGGGCATAAGAAAAAGAAGACAGCCATGCATTATTAGAGTGATGGGTCATTAAAAAATATCAAGAAATCATGGTCACATTACTGCGTGGCTGAACCTGATAGGCATACAGTAGCAATCATTAGTACAGGGACCAAAATTGATAAAAGTAGAAATGGTCAGATGTAATCTGTAAGCTTTGAGGATTTGAAGGGGGATTTCCAAAATATGTCTGCACCCAGAACACACCCTTCACTAAGAAAAAATGCCCATCAGCAGTTTCCTTTGATGCCCATTTTAATGTCATGCTCATGGTTATGCTGATGATGTAGTTCATTTAAAGGCTGAGAGTTGGGATTATCATGATATGTTAAAATTACAACAAAAATACTTATGTGAAAGTTGGGTGTGGTGAAGGAGTTTTGTTACTTTCAAACTAAAATTTATATATGTACACACACTCACACACAGGCAATCCAGTTTTATTGGGGATGTCTATTGTCATAAATCGGCCGGGGGGGGGAGTTCCAGTTATCGGCGCCATAAGATGACTTATGGAGCCCTATGATGCCATAAACAACCTAACAGAAGCGCACATAATGGTGCTTATGGAATGATAAACCGGTTATCAACGCCATAAGGCCATTTTTGCACCGAAATTGCATGGTTGAGGGTTAATGCTGGTTTTTGCTTATCGGACACCCCCAGGAACGGAACCCATAACTGGGGACTGCCTGCACACACACAAACACACACAGTATATCTAAGACACCACGTAATCTTAAAAATATATAATATATATATATATATATATATTATATATATATATATATATATATATAATATATATATATATAGAGGTATAGTACACAGATAGACATATAGAGTATACACATATATATATATATATATATATATATAATATATATATATATATATATTATATATAATAACATATATATATACATATATTATATATATTATATATATATATATATAATATTAATATATATATATAAAATATATATAATATATATATATATATATATATATCTATATATAGTTATATATATAATAAGATATATTATATATATAATATATATAATAGAATATAATTTATATATATATATATATTATAATATATTATAATAGATATATATATAAATATATATATATATATTTATGATATAATAATTATGTATATATATTATAACTAGAGATATATATATATATTATATAGTATATATAATATTTAGAAATAATATTAAAATAGATATATATTTTATACATATATATAATATAAATAATAGATTAATATATATATATAGGAGATGAAATATGAGATAGATATTATTAGATATTACGATATATATAATAATATATATATATTTTATATAATATATATATATATATTATATAATAATATATATAAATTATATTTATATATATATATATTTATATATTATATATTATATAGATATTATATATATATATATATATAGATATATATATATATAATATATATAATCTATATATATATATTATATATATATACTTATATATTAGATATATATATATATATATTATATATATATACTATATATATATATATTATTAGATATATATTATATATATATTATATATATATATATATATATATATATATATATATTAATATATATAATATAATATATATATTATCGATATATATTATTAGATATATTTTATATAATATATATATATATAATTATATATATATATATTATATATATATATATAATATATAATATTATATAATAGATGATATATATAATATACTATATTATATATATATATTATATATATATATAATAATATATAATAATATATATATATAATATATATA
>NC_061096.1:8329905-8350244 GCF_015104395.2 Macrobrachium nipponense
AGCCCGGGCAAAATCTCGGTTTACAGAACATACACCACTTTCAAAACCTGAATTATTTGTACACAGAAGCAAAAATAAAACTTCATCTCTGCTTTCAGAACCTGGATTTTTCATACATAGGGACTTTCGTATGTAGAGGTGCCACTGTGTCTATAATATATATATTATTTATTATCGGCGAGGGTTCTTTCTCGGCGGGGTGGCTGATAGCGAAAACTGCATTAAAACGAAAAACTGTGATTGATGGAGTGGCGTGCGTTTTTTTGTTGCGAGACCGGCTGCCAATAAACCAGCAATGGCGCCTCTGTAGGTATGTTATCGCGCCATGAATCTATATTAGCGCCAATAATCCGAAACTCGGACATGGTATGGCGCCATAAATCACTGTTTTTATGGCGGCTTGACAATCCCCGTAAAAACCGGATCACTGTTAACCCTTAAGCGCTGGGCATAAAAGCAGTATGCAGCACCCTTAAGCGCTGGGCTATAAAATCAGGTAGGCAGCACACCAGGCGGAGTATACTTTGAGGATCAGCCAATTTAAGAGAAAAACACGTTCAATGGATAGACAAAGATATTGCAATTGCACCAGGTGTATAAAAGAAAATTTATTTTAAATTTTCACCTACCTTACGAGAAAGTGAACATTATTATTTCACACCCCTTGCCCCCTCTTTTTGGGGACAACCTGATGTGTTGAGGGGACTCTCGAACCTCAGGAACTTTTTATTAAGTTTGATCCCAAGAGTCTCAATAACATTATATATTTTCTTTGATTAATATTTGTTATTTTTCAGCTTTTGTCAAAATTTACATACAAAAGAAAATCAGAAAAATATCATGGCTTTTGGAAATTTAATGAATTCAAAGCTAAATAGTGAGAACTGTGGTAGATTCCATCAACTACCCAACAATAGCGGACTTTGGAAGTCAAATCTCACTGTGCCATTGGTGGAAGATTTCACGTCATAAAAAGCTAGTGATATCTATCAAGATTTTTTTTTATGTATTTATTGTGGGTTAGTATTTGTGTATGAATAGAGGAAAGAGAAGTTTAAGTACCCTTGGACCCATGAGGAAAATCTTAGGCACAGTTGACAACTTGGGGCAGTTCACTCCTGAATCTCCTTGTACCACTTTAATTAAGAAAATGATAAGAGGAACACCCGTTCCAACACAATTTCAAATCCAGATCACCCATAGGGGTGTGGAAGAGCAGAAAGAAGGAAAAACAAAAAACCAAATGGAGCCCTATATAATAAACAACAATTCTGAATTACAAAGACAAGTAATAACCCCACTCAATTGAAATAAACAAGCAGCAAATACACATTAAGCAAGGACCAAAAAAATAAACAAAAAAATTTACAGACAGAAACCCACCTTGGCACATTGTAATGACCATTGAACCTGAAAAAACTGGTCAAGGTTTCTGGGTTCATCAAAACTGAAAAACAAAATTCCAGCGGCTTACTAGAGAACAAATGCTTAACACATATATCAAATACGGGATATCGGAAAATGCAACGCATCAAAGGACGGTGAATGGTAATCCAAGTGACAACAAAGACCAATCCACTGCTATTAAACGTAAAAAGAAGTAAATATGTAAAAATAATTGTTACAAACCCACGATACACTGAATTATGTAACAGAGTCTGCAGTCATTATCGCCAAACTGTAACAAAAATCAAAAAATACTACACACCAATCACACTAGGATAATATGGACGTAAACAGTGATTCTCATATCATTGATAATACAAAAACCCAAAAACAAAGCATTGACACCATACCCAATAGTACTTGTAATAACATTGAAAGATTTAAAATATCCATGAAAACGATATTAATGGAAGGAGGGGTCAAACAATAATAATAATAATTATAATCAAAAAATGACATAAGAAAAAGAACACTGGAACAACCCCACCTAAAGGGGAAAACAAGCAAATCTATTACAAAGAAATCCCAAACTTACACAGCGAGAACATTTCAAAAAAGACATTTTTTATCCTCTTCACAAAGTTGAAATACACCCACATTCATTGACTCACTTCCTAAAAGTCACAAACAGACAATCTGAAAATAGTGTTCCAGACTAAATCCTAATCAGCACATCATACTAAACCAAAATCTAACAACCATTCCAAGCCAACCATCCACAAGACCTAGATGTTACACTGGCGGCAATAAATGAGAGGGGCCCCCCCAAACCAGAATTCCTTATCCAAAAAAAAAGGGAACAAAATAGAATATGAAACTAGAAAAATTACAAAGCTAGAAAGATCAAATGCTTCGAACCAAAGAAGGCTAAACCAATGGGCCAACCTCTCCAAACATGCTTATCTTGGGGTGTAATGAAGTGCTCATAAGTACTACAACCAACTACCCATCAAGGGACAGAGGATTGCAATACATAAATGGTATAGAAAATTTTACTAATTACGAAGATTCCAATATCCACACAAACATGAGAAGGAATTTATGTTTGAATCCTTAAAACACAAAAAGACCTTAAAACCAAAAAGGAAATTATAAAAATCAAAGATAGACTCATTAATATTTAATTATGAAAAACAAACAAACTGCTGAATCTAATAATCAGCATACAAATACATCAATAAAAAAAAGTCACAAATCAATTCAAATGCATACAAACTTTGAGACAAAGTAAAATCAGCAGTCAACTGACAGAATTTACCACCAATTCCCCACATCAATAAAAAAAAGTCACAAATCAATTCAAATGCATACAAACTTTGAGACAAAGTAAAATCAGCAGTCAACTTACAGAATTTACCACCAATTCCCCCAATAATGGAATGTAAAATTATTCAGTGGAACATAAACAGACTTCTAACAAGAATCCGTTTAGGCGAACTACGAAGAATTGGACGAGAACTCAATCCTATGTGCATACGTCTACAGCATATAGGAAGTAACCCTACAAATATCCAACACTATAAAATTGCCTGTTATTCACCAAGTGACGGTGGAAATTTAGGCAGAGCTATATACATTCAAAATAGCATAACATATGAACCTTTCAACATACCATCTATGCCATATCAAATAACAGCTATTAAACTGTACATGCCTGACAAAAGTAAAATCATTATTTTTAATGTACGTATATAACCAACCAAATTTCAATGCAAATTTCAGTTATTTTCCTGAACTTATTAGCAATAGTATACACGAACCCCAGCTTGTAGTAGGAGATTTTAATGTACATAATCCTGTATGGGATACTAATAACCCCACTGACATATCTGGAACCAACATAAAAAAAACAATGATGAAACACAACCCATGTTGTCTCAATGAAAGTGAAGTTCCAACATATTTTTCAAATATACACCTAACCTTTTCCTCAATTGACATTTCATTATGTTCAAATGATGTAGCCGAGAAATTTGAATGGAATGTCCTAGACGATTAAGACACAAGTGACCTTTTCCCAATTATTCTGAGGTACTTAAGTAATATCAAAATATTGCCACCTATTAATGCTGTAGATAAAAGCATTCCAAAAACCAAATCACATTCCACAAAATCCCCTGTCCCATGGTGGAATCCAATCTTAACAACCTTAAGTAAAATAAAACATATATTGGGTCGCAATCTTAACAGACTCGAAACTCGCTTTAAATCCCTCAACAAATGCCTTATCCTTAATATAAACATATAAACAAAATAGTTATACAAATATAAACAATTAACCACATTGAACCACTAATATAAACAAATATACAGGCAAATGTAGAAAAAACACAAAGTATAGCTGAAAAAAATCGCATCATGGAAAGAATATGTCTCGAACATATCTTCAAACACATCCACAAGGGATATCTGGCAAAAGATAAGGAAAATCAATGGAAAACATATAAGACCTCCAAGAAGTACAATACATCTAAATGGAAAAATATACCATGATACTTATGAAATATAAAAATATAATTGGAAAAACATTTTGAAAGCATCATTGCTTACTCTAGCCTGAATATATATTTTCAGGAAGCAAAAAGAAAATATAATACTCAAATTTTGAAACTCTTGAAGACCTGAAATATAATTATATTTTCAACATAGATGAACTAGATAATGCCATCAACTCATGTCATCCCTCCACGCCAGGATATGATAAAATATCATTTGAAATTATGAAAAATTAGCTCCTATAGCCCCAGATTGGAAAACAGTGCTACTGAACAAAATGTATAATAACCTTATATTCAAACTAAACAAACTAGTACAACACCTGGATCACAAATTAAAAAGCCTCACTGAGATAAACAAATGGAATAACAAACATACAGATGATTGTGTAATAAATCTTTTGAGCAGTCCCTGGTTATTGGTGGACTCGGTTAACCTTTAATGGACTGATCCCCCTCATATGAGTAGCAACAATAGATTTTGGGTGGTGGACAGATCCACTCATATGAGCATCAATATTACTCGTCATCAATTAGAAGGAATCAGGCAAGGAAAAAAAAGGAAAAGGCTAAGGACTTTGCCCTTCCTTCGCCTTTGAGGGAGGAACAACGCAGTCGTGTTCCCGAGAGTGCTGTTGTTTCGGGCAGTGTTAGTTGTGTGCGCTCTGCAGGAGATGCTTCGTCCTCTGCCTCGAATCTCGAGTGTGTGACCCCCCCCACCCCCCCGTCCATGCACATCACGAGCTTGTTGCAACCTCTCCTGCCCGTGCATGTGATGTTAGTGCTCCTTCTTCTCAAGGCCTATTCGTCGCCGTAAGGATCTCAAGGCGCCTGTCAAGAGGTCGAAGGTAGTGAGCATGGAGTTGATGCAGCTGGAGTGTTTGCCTGCCTCTCTCATTGGTGCTTCAAAGAATTCGACTCTAAGGGATTCTCCTTCGATCTTGAGTGTTCGAATCAGTGTGTACGTCCGCCACGCCTGTGACCATTCATGGATGTGGAGTCATCTGTTGAGGTAAGTGATGTTCCTAGTGTTATAGTGGGTTTGTTCTCGGAGGCTGACGCTTGGACCCAGCCCAGACAGGTTAGCTAGGGTTTCGGACTGTTTGGCTGCTAACCCTTCCGTTAATTTTGGTGGAGAAGGCGCCTTAGAAGAGCCTACACATCCTTCTTGTCGTTGGTCTCTGTTGCTTGAGCAGGAGGAGGGAGACACGCAAGAGTTTCTATCTTCCTTTTCGGGAGTTTTTGATCTCATTTGTGGGTTTAACAATTTGGAAAGTAGGACTCAAGCTCGGTTGTCTTACACTCCTCCTTGCTTGGAAGCCTTGGTGGGAGCTACTCAGGACCCCAAATCATCTTTTCAGCTTCCTTTGTCGGGGTACGTGCAGTCGGTCTTGCAGAAGGTTAACGCCTCTATTTCGGACCGGGACGGGTCACTTCGCTCTAGGGGCTCTACCAAACTACTACTACCCCCGCCTCTCACGAGACATAGGAAGTACTATGCTATTGGCTCTGCATTTTTGTTGGCACGCCATCTTAACCCAGACGTCATTCGCCTGAAGCTGGGTTTGACTTTGGAACAGGTGAGGTCAGTGGCTCCGTCCTTGTCTCTGCAAGATGCCTCAGCATTGGAATCTACGGCGGCCTCCATGTTGCAGGCGGTTTCTTGGCTGGCCTTATTTGCCAGTCTGTTGTAGTCCGGGGGCAAGGCGCTTTCATATTTGGCTCACCTCAGTGCCAATTTATGTGCTAATCTTCTTCTGATTAGAAGGGACGCGGCTTTGTCTAGGATGGAGAGATTGCTAGACACCGAGTCCTTGCTGGCATTGAGGAACGAAGATCTGTTGGAGTCCCAATTTTTGTTTCCTTGGCCAGAACTCGAAAATGCGATAGACCGGCGCCAGGCCGACACCGAAGACCGACTGATGCACCAGGCCGCGTCTAAGTCGGAGTCTCTTCCTCGGAGACGCCCAGCTCCTCCTCCTCCTCCTCCTGTCCGGCAGCAGTCAAGGAGATCATCACCTGGTAGGCCGTCGAGGACCTTGAGTTCGGCAGGGCCTTCCCGCTTGACACAGCCGAAGTCAGAAGATCAACGCCCCTTTCGCTCTCGTTCCTTTAAGCCAAGAGGGGCCCAAGGGGCAGAGGAAAGGGGGTCGTCGGTAGGTTAGGCACTTCTCCCTCTCCTGCGCCACGGGTGGAGGGGTGCCTGGCTGGCCATTGGGCCAAGTGGCAGAGTTATGGGCCGAGAAGTGGGTGGTAGATGTCCTTTGGGTGGGATACCTACTGCCATTCGACTTCTCTCCTTCTCTGTCGGACAAGCTGCAGCTCAGGAAGGCATATCCTCCAGATTCTCTGAAGTTCTTGGCTCTTCTGGAGGAAGTGCAGAAAATGCTGGACAAGGATGTGATAGAGGAAGTAGTGCGTCCGTCCCTGGGATTTTACAGTCACATCTTCTTGGTGCCCAAGGCGTCGGGTGGATGGAGGCTATGATCAACTTATCCACCTTGAATCACTTCGTCAGGAAGACGTGGTTCAAGATGGAGACCCCACGCTCGGTGTTGACAGCTGTGAGGGAAGGCGACTTCATGCTGTCGATATACTTAAGGGACGCATACTTCCAAATCCCTGTTCATCCCACCTCCAGGAAGTTCCTTCACTTCTCTCTTGCAGACAAGATCTTCGAGTTCAAAGTCTTGTGCTTCTGGCTGACGACGGCCCCTCAAATGTTCACAAGGGTCTTCTCTCTCGTGTCAAGTTGGGCACATGCTCAGGGGATCCGTTTGCTGAGGTACCTCGACGATTGGTTATTCTTGGCAGTTTCCAGGGAGAAACTGCTGCAGGACAGGGATTGTCTACTTCAGTTCTGTCTGGACCTGGGCATATTAGTCAACCAGAAAAAGTCGAAACTTGTACCCACTCAAAGGATTCTCTACCTGGGCATGATCATCGATACGACGACAGTGGCAAAAGTTTTCCCATCGGATCAGAGATTGGAGAAGTTGCAGGCGGTAGTGCGCAACTTCCTGTCAAAAGTCACATCAGTCAGCTCATCAGTGGCAGGGTTCTTCTGGGAGTGTTGTCTTCCCTGGAGAAGCTGGTCCCTCATGGGCATCTTCATCTTCGGTCTCTGCAATGGACTCTCCCCTGTTTATGGTTCCTCTGTTTTTGGAAGTGAGAGAGGACCTTCGTTGGTGGTTAGACGACCAGAATCTGTTGAAGGGTGTCCCTCTGCGTTCTCTCCCACCGGACTTCCTTCTGTTCTTGGACGCCTCCCTCGCAGGTTGGGACGCTCATTTAGGCGTCCTCATCGCTTCAGGCGTATGGAGTTTGGAGGACAAGCAGCAACATATCAACATCTTGGAGTTAAAGGCGGCTTTCCTGGGTCTGAAGGAGTTTCGGGGGAAGGTAAGAGGGTCATTCTGTTGTTCTTGTGTTGGACAACACCACGGTGGTAGCCTATGTGAACAAACAGGGAGGAACTGGTTTCACATCAACTTCACATCTTGACCGTCAAGCTTCACCAGTGGGCGGTCAGCAATTCGGTAGAGCTCTCAGCTAGGCATATCCCAGGGAAATGGAATGTGGTCGGAGACAAACTCAGTCGCCAGGATCAGATCCTAGCCACAGAGTGGTCCTTTCATCAAGTGGTGGCAGACAAGCTTTTCCAGATTTGGGGGAGACCCATGCTGGACCTTTTCATGACACACTTCAACAGGAAGCTGGAGGTGTTCTGTTTAGTGGTTCCAGATCCTTTAGCATTGGCAGAGGATGCATCCAACATACGTGGACAACCTGGAGGTGTATGCCTTCCCTCTGTTTTGTTTGATCTGTCAGGTTCTGAACAGGCTGATGAGTTCACAGGTCTCAGGATGACTTTGGTAGCCCCTCTGTGGCCTCAAGCAGAATGGTTTCCAGATCTGCTGTCGTTATTTGTCAGAGGTTCTGAGGGAGATTCCCCCTTGGCGACATCTTCTGTGTCAGCCCCATGCGGAAAGGTTCCACCAGTCAGTAGAATCCCTGTCTCTTCACAGTTGGAGGCTATCAAGTATCTCCTCGAGCAGAGGCTTCTCAGAGAAACAGCTGGGTACATGTCCAGCAGTCTTAGAAAGTCGACCTCCGCAGTTTACCAAGGCAAATGGGCGATCTACTGTGATTGGTGTTATAAACGCGGTTTTTTTCTCACTGCACCTCTATCAGCGAATAGGCAGCTTTTTTAACCTTCCTCAGAGACGAGAAACGTTTGTCCGTTTCTGCTATGAGAGGCTACAGGTTGGCACTGGGTTTGGTGTTACTCCTTAAGGGTATCAACATCTCTTCCTGGGAACTTTCCCTGCTAGTTAAGGGGTTTGAGCAGTCGAGTTCTCCTAGAGAGCTCAAGCCTCCAACGTGGGATGTTTCCTTGGTTCTTAAGAGCTTCACTAAGAGTCCATATGAGCCCTTGCATCGCCCATCTGACAGGAACCTGACGCTCAAGACAGTTTTCCTTCTGGCTTTGGCATCTTCCAAGAGGGTAGGAGAGCTCCACGGTCTGAGCTATGAGGTGAAGCACACCAGAGGTTGGGGTTCGATGTCCTTCGAATTTGTCCCATAATTCGTGGCCAAGACCCAAAATCCCTTGGTGCATGATGACAGGTTCACTTTGTTTTCCATTCCATCACTGACTGACTTTGTGGGTGGTGATGTTCAAGAGCTTTTGTTGTGCCCTGTCCGGGCCCTGCGTTGCTGTCTTAAAAGGACTTGGCACCTTAGACCAGGCTGCTGCAGACTTTTTGTTAGCACAGGCCGTACAAAGAAAGAGGTGTCTAAGAATACTATCTCTTTTTGGATACGGGAAGCCATCGGACAGGCATACTTGGCACTTGATGATTCCACCACCACGTCTGTGCAGGCTAGAGCACATGACGTTAGAGGTATTGGTCCCTCTCTGGCTTTCAAAAAGAACTTGGCTGTACGTAGAGTGTTGAGCACTGGTACTTGGTTATGCCATTCCACGTTCACCTCCTTCTATCTTAAGGATGTTGCCCACAGATCTACGGACACGTTTTCCCTGGGTCCTATGATGGCTGCCCAACGGGTTGTGTAACTCATAGTTGTCCTTAACAGGGCACCTTTGTATCTTACCTAAGATGATTGTGTGGATTAGAGAATGAGTGAGTTGGCTGGTCTCCCTCTTTCTCTTGTATCTTTCCTTCTTCCTTCGGTCGGTTTAAGGAATAGACACGTCATTCGCTGGACCGGTCTGATACAGGTGAGTAAGGTAGTCATACTGATAGTGTGGTTGTGCAATATACAAATATCTTACCCGCTATTTGGTAGTATATGCTCCACTCCTTGGCAAGGAGGAGTTTGGAGTAATACAAACCCTGGTGTCTTGGTTTGTTATTGGACAGTCAAAGTTTCTCTTTGGTTCCCTATACAATGGTTAACCCATATATCATTGTACATCACTCAGGTTCTGAGTGGTTAGATATCAATTTATCTAGCTTCTCAATAGGTTTCAGTCCCTCTCCAAGAACCATTTCTTTTGAGAGCTGGACTGGTGGGTAGGCCCCCAGCCATTCTAGGATGTCCTATACCTCCCTCCAAGTATGAATCTATCCTATTGTTAAGACCGAAGGTTTGTTCGTGTATGAACAAAGGACAAATTTTCTAAGACAATGTATTTTTCATAGCTACAAACCTGAGGTCTTAATGTTATACTGCCCGCCTCTAGCCACCCCTCTGTTTGTTAAGTCATCCTGAGTTGGGAAAGACTGGCGTAGCGACGTCGTCCTTGACCACTCCTAACCCAAGCTATGCATGCGTTGCCATATATCACAAGATGCCTTGCTTTCATCTGCTTTTTAACCGGATCCAGCTAGGCGCTAAAAAGGAAATATAATCCTATTGTTAAGACCTCAGGTTTGTAGCTATGAAAAATACAAATTTTCTTAGAAAATTTGTCATTTTTCCATTTTTCAGGTAGTGTTGTTAAAGCAAACCCTTTTAATTAGCATTATGTATTTGTCCAACAGTCAACTCTTCTCTTGTGGTTAAAGCAGCTTTCCAAGCCAAGGCTGAATTCCTTGCCTGAGGTTGGTCTCAGATCCTTTTGCCTACACTTTATGGTGACAATACGCTGCTTTTTTGGATACAGCAACCACCTCCCACTTGGAACAATAGTTTTCTAACCCAAAATGCTAGGCTAATTTTTCTGTGACTGCCTTTAGCTCAGTGTCATGTATAAGGATTTGTACAGTACAGTGCTTTTTCAGCTACAGTTTCCTTAGCTGCTTTTTGCATTGGTTCTGTTCTTGTTTAAAGCAAAATCAGATGAATGCCCCACATATTTATTTATAAAGGAATGAATTATATCTTTTTCTTTGTTAATATACTTCACACGTTGTTTGTCTGTGATTGTAGACTTTTTTTTGGAGGGGTATATAGTATTAAATACAATACAGGTACAGCAGTGAAGAAGATACTTTTATTAGAGCATGAGGGGAGCAGAACAACTACGTATTTTGTACTTAAGCACTTTGCTGAGGGATGTAAGCTCTTAGTATGTACCATCTTGCTTGTAAGTTTCAGAATGACTACCAAGCATGCCAAATTTAAGATTTGGTTAATGCTTTCAAGTACTTCAGACACTGTATGTTGATGCTGAAATTTTTATTACCAAGTCTGCTGCATTTTCCCTTGTCATCCTCAAAATGATCTCAACGATATGAAATGTATTACATAACAATGATAAATAAAAGCTCATACAAAGTGCTACCTATGTTAGTTCTGGATGTCAGCCTAATGGTCTTGATTAAAATACCATTAAGCACTGTTGACTTTGGTAATGACAGTATTAATTCTTAAATCATGATTTGGGCCAATATGAATAATTTTGATTTTACTAATTCAGCATATAATAATGTATATTTTGGTGGAAGTGCTAATAATTGGCTTTTGAAAACTTTTTACCTTGAAATCGGTATACTGTTATAGTCTTTTACTTTGGAAATTTCATTAACCTCTTACGCAGATTGGACGTATTAAACGTCGAGTCAAAATGTATCCCGTATCCGATTGGACGTATTATACGTGACTCAAAAAGTTTTTTTTTTTTTTAATTCGCGGAAAAAAATACTTATAGGCCTACCGCCAGCCAAAAAACTTTTGAATCACTCGCCTTGGGGGATGCTGGGAGTTCACAGATCAAGGCGTTGTTTTGTTTACAATCGTTACGCAGTGGCGCAAGCACGAATTTCTTTCTTATCGCACTAAAAAGTATCAGTGACACATCTCAAAAATTATTTTGTCACTTTGACATAATTTTTGCACCGTTTTAAATTATCCGTTACATGAAGTATTATATATGAAAATGTGTGCAATTTCATGTAGAATACAAAAAAAAAATACTCATGATTGTAGCCTTTAGCAATTTTGGAATATTTTCATATAAATAACGATAAGTGCCAAAATTTCAACCTTTGGTCAACTTTGACTCTACCGAAATGGTCGAAAAACGCAATTGTAAGCTAAAACTCTTATATTCTAGTAATATTCAATCATTTGCCTTCATTTTGCAACAAATTTGACGTCTCTAGCACAATATTTCGATTTATGGTGAATTTATGAAAAAACTTTTTCCTTACGTCCACGCGGTAACTCTTCAGATAAATTTTTTTTGTGCGATTGTCCTAATGTTTGCACCATTCTAAATTTGCTGTTACATAAAGTTTTATATATGGAAATGTGCGCAATTTCATGCACAATACAACTAAAAACAACCCATGGTTGTAGCTTTTATCAGTTTTGAAATATTTTCATATAAATAAAGTTATGTGCAAAAATTTCAACCTTCGGTCAACTTTGACTCTACCGAAATGGTCGAAAAACGTATTTGTAAGCTAAAACTCTTATATTCTAGTAATATTCAATCATTTACATTTATTTTACAATGAATTGGAAGCCTCTAGCACAATATTTCGATTTATGGTGAATTTATGAAAAAAAAAAAAAAAAACATTTTCCTTACGTCCGCGCGGTAACTCTTCCGAAAAAAATCAGAAATTTTTTCTTGCGATTGTCGAAATGTATGCACCATTTAAAATTAGCCGTTACATAAAGTTTTATATATGAAAATGTGCGCAATTTCATGAAGAGTACAACAAAAAATGATTGAAGGTTGTAGCTTTTCTCTTTTTTGAAATATTTGCATATAAATCACGATAAATAGAAAAAAAACCACGTTCGGTCAACTTTGACTCTACCGAAATAGTCGAAAAAGGCAATTGTAAGCTAAAACTCTTACAATCTAGTAATATACAGTCATTTATCTTAATTTTGAAACAAATTCGAAGTGTCTAGCACAATATTTAGATTTATGGTGAATTTAAAAAAAAAACTTTCTTTCCCTCCACGCGCCGATTCGCGGCCGCAAATCTCCAAAATGCGTACGTCGCATTCTCTTAATATTTGCTCCTTTTCATATTAGGCGTTTTATAGAGTTTCATATATGAAAATGTGCGCAAATTTATGAAGAATACAAACAAAAATATTTGAAGGTTGTAGCTTTTCTCATTTTTGCAATATTTGCATATAAAAAAATATATATAAAAATTTCGACATTCGGTCAATTTTAACTCGTCCGAAATGGTCGAAAACTGCAATTCTAAGCTAAAACTCTTACAGTATCGTAATATTCAATCATTTGTCTTCATTTTGAAAGAAATTGGAAGTCTCTAGAACAATATTTAGTTTGTTCATGAAACTTACCTGTCAGATATATATATATAGCTGTATTTTCTGAAGTCCGACAGAATTTCAAAAACTTCCGGGACACGCAGTGGTCGGCCAGGTGGTTAGTACCCATTCCCGCCGCTGGGAGGCGGGTATCAGGAACCATTCCCATTTTCTATTCATAATTTTTCTGTCGCCGGTGCTGGAAACACCTGTTTTCAGTACCTCCGTCTTAGGATTTTGGAAACTTCATTGCCGCTAAGTATCCTAATTGTCGGGTCTCTCAAGTTTTAGCTACATAAAACTAAAGAAGACGAAGTCCTTCGGACAATCTGCAGTGTTCCGAAAAAGACCAGACTTGCCCATATCAAAGAACACCCTGGCTTTAGTGTTGAGGAGTTCTTTCAAAAAGGCTCCTTCATTGTGTTTGCACAAAGATTTGATATCTTTTGATCTGAATGCTCACGAGGTGAGGGCGCGGCCTCGGAAGCATTTCAACAGAGCATGGCACTCAGTAACATACTGAGGACCACGTTTTAGCGAAGCAACTCTGTGTTCGCTTCACACTTCCTGCGGGATGTGAAGACGGCATATGAGATCTGCTGCTCGCTAGGGCCATACGTGTCTGCAGACACAATCTTGGGGGCAAGAAGTACCACTCATCCTATCCTGTAGAAAATGGTTAGGAAGAGCTCTTATTTTAGTTATTGAGTCGCCGCCAATGGCGACTTCTTAACTCTTAAGCCTTAGTTAAAACACCTTAACTTTGGCTAGGTTGGTCAGGTGGGATATATATATATATATATATATATATATATATATATATATATATATTATATATATATATATATATCATGGATTTATGGTTTCTTCTTAGCCCCTCATGGTATGGTCAATATGGTGCACATTGTGTCACGCCCCCATTGACGATCATCTGGAGTGCACCAGCTTTATAGGTCTCTACCTCGCTGGCAACTCTAGTAAAGCAGAAGCAGACTTGGGTGCACGTAATCACGAAGTCAGCTATGCTAAGGTGGATAACCGGATGTAAATCATCTGCATGCATTTGTTTCCCAAATCCTTCTATTCTGTCCCTTCCCACCTCCAACGGTGGGATTCAGCTATATATATATCTGACAGGTAAGTTTCATGAACAAAATGATATTGTTATGATACAATAAAGTTTGTTCATACTTACCTGGCAGATATATATAATCAAGTACCCACCCACCTCCCCTCAGGGGACAGTGGAAATAAAAATTATGAATAGAAAATGGGAATGGTTCCTGATACCCGCCTCCCAGCGGCGGGAATGGGTACTAACCACCTGGCCGACCACTGCGTGTGCCGGAAGTTTTTGAAATTCTGTCGGACTTCAGAAAATACAGCTATATATATATCTACCAGGTAAGTATGAAACAAACTGTATTGTATCTATAATATCATATTTATAGTGAATTTTTGAAAAAAACATTTTTATTATGTCCGCGCGTTACGAATTCATGCATCATTTTGTGATATTTTTTCTGTGTTGCTTTGATCGTTTTACAATGTGTTATATATCAAAATGATAACAATTTAGTGTACAATACAACAATAAAAAAAAGTAACTAGTTAGCTTTAACTGTTTTTCGCACAGCTCGATTTAAATAGAATTATGTATGAATTTTTTTTTCGCTACCATATATCGTATTATTTATATATGATAATGATTTTTTTTTTTCATTTCTGATGGTTGCATACTAAACTTCAGGCAATGACAAAAAAAGGAGCCAAAAATTAACTCTTAATCTTGAAAACTAAGCGCGCTGTGATTTAAAAAAAAAATTATTTTTTCCGCTTCCGCGCTCACTCCAAACCCGCCTCGGCATACGGGAGACATTTTGGTTTTTAGGGCTTCAGCGTAAGAGGGTTAATAATTTATCCTTCCTTTTAACTTTTATATCATGACAGAGTTATTTTGAATGTGCTTTCACAATTATAGGTGCTGGACAAAGTTTGGCTACAGTTGGAAACATTATGTGATGATCCTTATGTAGCTGATAACCTGGACTTCCAGTTAGCAATTGCTCGTACTTGCACAGCATTGGCTCACACATCTCACCCTCGTCTTATTCACCAGTGTAAGTTAATTATTAATGGAAGTTTTATTCTTGTTTTTCCCTAGTTTTAACAGTCAGTATATTTATGTAATGAATATAAGAAATAATTGGCATAAAAGCTAGAAAAAAAAGAAACTCTTGTTTAAGTATCAGAAATTCTGTAGCATTCTGCCCAAGAGTATTATAGTATCTAATTCTCAGACATGAAGGGACACCTCAAGTCAAGTGGACAACAATACATATGACAATTGATTTTTTGTCTTTTCCAGTTCTTTTACCCCGAATGTGTCGTCTAGCTATTGATGGCAGGCACAGTGAAGAGGAATGGTTAGTGCTTGGCTTGTGTCTCTTGGAGGCCTACTCTGCTCTCACTTGCTGTCAGTTGCCTGATCATGTTATAGCTCACTTTGTCGTGCCTCCTCTCAATCAGGTAAATAGAGTAATGTTAGCGTAATGAAGAATGTCTTGCAGAATGTTAAAATTCTCTCTCTCTCTTCTCTCTCTTTATATATATATATATATATATATATATATATATATATATATATATATATATATATATATATATATAGTATATAAATACACACACACACACATATTTATATATATATATAACTAATGGGTTATGTAACGAATCATAAACATCTCTTATAATTGACAACCACTTATCAAAGAGCTGACATAAAAAACAACGAGTTCAACATAAACAAACAAACTGACAGAAACAACATCGAGTTTAATGTAAAGGAATCTGGACACAGATGTTTTGCAATTTTTATTTTATTTTAATTTATTTTAGTTTACCATTGTATATGTACCCTTTTTACACTTACGTACAAAATGAAAATAGTAATTCTAGTAATAATTTTTTTTCAGCAACTAAGAAATGATTCTCCCAATTCTTTCAGTAATAGGTTCAATCAGCTGGTTCTGAGAACATAAACATTTGCCTAGCCTACATAAATGCGAAAGGCAGATTATTTGGTGATGATGATTTGACATAATAATAATACAGTATAAATGGATTCTGTAAGTAAAATGTCTGTTTCAGTGCCATTACCTTTATCTGAAATACAGCTGTAAGCCTATTTGACTTATGCAAACAGATACTGCAAGTGTAACACCTAACCTAGGTCAGTAGTTCACACACATTTTGTATCTTGTGTATTTTAGTACAATATTGTAACAACTGATAAGGAAGTTGCTGTATAAAAGTACATTAATGGTGATAAAATCATAGCAGGCTGTGGTTAAACACATGTAAGTTACTGACCTACCGAACTGTGTGAGAGAGATATATAGTAGGGGTTGCATTTGGTTTTGAGAGAGTATTTATGTAGTACATTTTCTTATACATTTGTGGGGAAAAGGTAGATAATTGCCTTTTGCATCAAGTTTCATTTTAAAGTGGAGTGAATGATGTTTGTAAGGATATTGAGTGTTTACAGTTATGCCGTATTGATAAGGTAAGCTTTGCACCTTTGGAAAGAAATCTCATTTTTCTAATAATGCTATGGTCGATAGTGAAAAAAAATTTTGTGCTATACTGACTGCTCTTTGTTTAAACACTGTAGTAAAATTAGATGTTGGCAGTTTTTACCAACTCAGAGTAGTACTTGTTTGTGTAATGAAAACTCTCGAAAAGGTAAAATACTTTTGAACCAAACTGTAAAAAATAGCTTCTTTGACTTTTTTTAAGATTAAATCAATTATTTTCCAAACTTCATATTAAGCACTGAATATTTATTCAAAATAGCTGTCTTTCTCATTGCATCAATTGAATAATTTTCAAAATATGAGTAAAGGATAAATTTCATTGTTTTGTATTATAGGTTCTTATAGTATTTGTGTATAGACATAAAAATGCCATTTCTATAAGTTTTTCATATTTCCACTCCCTGAGAAAAATCCACAAATTCTTATGTTGATCTTGAAAATGAAATACTGTATGTGCATTTATTTCTTACAGCTTCAAAAGACAATGGGCTCTGCATCTTTTGAGCATATGGAGACTATCACAGATTTGATAAAAGAATACAGCCTGCGAACTCAGTCTTCTCAGGGTTTTGAGAGGTAAGCTTTCATTTGTAATGTATGTTATTGTACACACATTATTATTATTATTGTGCAAAATTATGGTTGATTCAGCTGCATTAATCTTATACAGGACACTCTCAAGTCTATGTAATGTTAACTTTTCAGTGTTGCTTAGGCTGGTAAGCAATGTGCCAACGCAGGACATGTCAAAAGCGGTGTATTCAGGGGACAATTATTATTCTGCATGAGTAATACTTGGGTGTAGTACATCAATCTTCTTCTCTCTCTCTCTCTCTCTCTCTCTCTCTCTCTCTCTCTCTCTCTCTCTCTCTCTCTCGCTATTTCTTGCTCTTTTCTTTTTATTTGCTCGCAACGTTTTGACTCAGGTTCTTCTGGTCAATCTTCAAAAGGAAGGTTGGAATTGGGACTGTGCTGTTGGGTGTCCTACAGTGTTTTATACCAGTAGTACCAACGGGGTGCAAGGGATACTGATTTTTGGTTGCCTGGGGCCTCAAGGACTGTCTGCTATTGGCTGCTTACTCACTGCCTCAAGACTGTTGTTGGAGTTGATGGTTTATCTGGTGTAGCCTTGATGATCTTCTCAAAACTCAGTTGATTTTACGGGGAATTTTCATTAACTCTTCGCTCTGTGACGTCATTCCTGGTGTTGCTGCCAATATTCTCAAAGATAACTCCCCCGATGAAGGAAGCACTGGCAGCAACACCAGGAATGGACATCATAGAGCAAAGAACCAATGAAAATTCTGCTCCCCATGACATCAACCGAGTTTTGAGATCATCTAGGCTACACCAGAGAAATCATCAACTCTAGCAACTGTCTTGAGGCAACGAGTATGCAACCAATAGTATTGTTCATCATAATAGTAATTTTGATGTCACAAATTTTATACTTTGTCTCTTCAAATGTTCTTTACTCTATATTCAATGTGACTTTTAAGTTCTTTTTTTTTACCAATAGAATGTTTCATTATAAAGTTTACCTTCTTCTTTCTCTACAAGCTTGTCACTACTTGGGGTTGCTGTAATGGTTCTTCAACACACTCTTCCATCTCCCTTGGTCCAGTGCATCCTCCTCGCTCAATCCCAACTCCACCATATCTCTTCACACCCAGTCAATCCATCACAATTGGTCTACCAAAACCTTCTCCTACCTTGTAGTCCCATCTCCATCTTCCTTTTTGGGTGGTTTTCTTTATATGTCAATACCATATCAGTCTACTTTCCCTCACCTTGTTTGAAGCTGGTGCTATTTTGAGAGTGCCTCTAAACATTGCCATCTCAACATCCTCATCTCAGTCACATCCTGTTCTTATCTCTCATCTTAGTTGCCCGTGTTTTGGAAAATATAATAGTAAAGTTTACCTGAAAGGCAGAAAACAGCTAATCATAATAGTTATTCTGTTTCCACAAACAGTGGCATGATTACTAACATGATTGTCTGTAAACTATTAAAAATGAGGTTTATGGTTTTTTTTTTCTTTCTTTCTTTCTTTCTTTTTTATTTTTATTTTTATTTATTTTTGAGGATGAGCAGGACTTGTAGTGGCCGATGTCACAAGGTCATTGCTGTCTTTTGAGGTACAGTAGTACCTCGAGATACGAAATTAATCCGTTCCGAGGCACCTTTCGTATCATGAGGTTTTCGTATCTTGGACCACATTTTACATGTAAAATGGCTAATCTGTTCCAAGCCCTCCAAAAACACCCCAGTAAATTTCATAATGAAGGTAAATTGACCTATAAACAATGAAATACTACAACAATTTGGACCATTCAATACGTAACTTAATACGTAATAAAAATGCAAAACCTGTAAATAAAGTGTGTATATTAGTGTACAAGAAATATTATTACTGTAACGTAAAATGTGGAAGCTTACCTTTCGAGTGAGGCTATCTCCGAAAGTGGCGGCAGAGGAGAGGAGGGACAAACGGCAGATACGTACACTTAACTTTCGAAACATAAAAAAAAATGTCAGAAAAACAAACTAAACTTTACTACAAACACATTAACAAAACTGTAACACTTAACTTTACAAAAAACTTAAAATAAAAATTAATTTTGTCTTTTTTTATTTTTATGTTTCTTTTTACTTTTTTATCTTTACGTTAATTTCAATTCTTCACCATCGAATGGAAGCCAGTCCATTTACGGAATTTTTTTTCGAACCACCCCCATGAGAAGCCTTGAACTCTGGGTTGCCGTTGATGTCCCCTCTCTGCCTCATCTTCGGCTTGTGCAATCAAATCGCCGAAAATAGCGCTGGCCTTCTGGCAGATTGCCGTCTCGGTTATCGTATCGCCATCGATTTCTTTGTCCTCGATCCATACAAGAAGCAGCCTTTCCATTTCATTATGCACATGGCTCCTCTTGTTGGACAAAATAGTGACGCCCTTGGAAGGTGTAGCTGCTTTGATGGCTTCCTTCTGCTTAACCCCTTCTTTACTGGGTGGGTGAGCAGAATGTAAACATTGCGTTCGCTGCCGAACTGAATCTCTCGGTAGTGACTCCAGTTTGGAGGGTGTCCGATCGTAAAAATATATTTGCCAAAAATACACTAATCAAGACAGGCTAATGAAATTATCAGTATTATTAGCACTATAATAACGGATATTCTCTGTTAGTTTATCATCTACAGGGAAAATAAATGATTTTATGAAAAAAAAATGTGAAACTCAGTGTCCCTTGTACAAGGGACACTGGTGGTCGGTGAGAAAACTAGTCTTGAATAGAAATTCGGTCTTACGGAATGTTGGTATATCGCACCTGGAACATGCACATAAAGTATTATCAAAATAGAACAGTAAATAAGCACGTAATAACAAAAAAAAAGAGCAAAAACTAAAGCGAAACCCCGCCAATAAATATGGAAATCGCAAATTTAATAGATATACTTTCAAAAAATTGTATCGATGTCATTTTCTACATTTTCTAAGATTAGTTTCATCACAGAAAACTACTTTAGGGCATCAGGGGTAATCTAAACTAATTTTTCAAGTTTCTTGTCCTCAGAAAAAAATCAACTTTTCGCTTTTTCTCTGTTGGTTTTTTTATACATAAAAGTTACTATAAGGCTTTATTTTTACCTTCATTTATCTGGTTGTTCATCTCTTTTATTTGTAAAATGTAATAAGTGAATAATAAATAAAAATACAGTAAATGATGATACAACTGGTTTATACTTGCGGTAGAAGTTATTAACATGTTTACGCTTGTCTGGTTTTTGTGATTTTTTTGCTTTTTTTGAGACGCAGTTCATCTGTCACCTTACACACTACTATAAGCAGTAATAATATTTTTTTTGGGTTCATCATACGTTCTGGCATCGTGTCATACTGTTTATTTTGCTCCAAACTCTTCAAACCGAAATTACAGAATGATTGGAAGTCCCTGTCTGAAAAGAGGAGTTTTAGTGGTAATATGCGTACCACCTTTATGCACCCGGTCGGTGTGTAGTAGACTTGAATGGTGGTACCCACCTACCTCCAAACAAACTTTCGGTAATGAAGTGGTTAAGGATGGTGCCTAT
>NC_061096.1:8350744-8385744 GCF_015104395.2 Macrobrachium nipponense
ATAGGCACCATCCTTAAGCAGAAGGAAGCCATCAAAAGCAGCTACACCTTCCAGGCGTGACTATTTTGTCCAACAAGAGGAGCCATGTGCATAATGAAATGGAAAGGCTGCTTCTTGTCTGGATCCGAGGGACAAAGAAATCGATGGCGATAGCTGATACGATAAACCGAGACGGCAATCTGCCAGAAGGCCAGCGCTATTTTTCGGCGATTTGATTGCACAAAGCCGAAGATGCCGGCAGAGAGGGGACATCAACGGCAACCCCAGAGTTCAAGGCTTCTCATGGGTGGTTCGAAAAATTCCGTAAATGGACTGGCTTCCATTCGATGGTGAAGAAATTGAAATTACGTAAAGCATAAAAAAGTAAAAAGAAACATAAAAATAAAAAAAAGACAAAATTAATTTTATTTTAAGTTTTTTGTAAAGTTAAGTGTTACAGTTTTGTTAATGTGTTTAGTAAAGTTTAGTTTGTTTTTCTGACATTTTTTTATGTTTCGTAAAGTTAAGTGTACGTATCTGCCGTTTGTCCTCCTCCTCTGCCGCCACTTTCGGAGATAGCCTCACTCAAAAGGTAAGCTTCCACATTTTACGTTACAGTAATAATATTTCTTTGTACACTAATATACACCTTTGTATTTAACAGTTTTGCATTTTTATTACGTATTAAGTTACGTATTGAATGGTCCCAATTGTTGTAGTATTTCATTGTTTTATAGGTCAATTTACCTTTATTATGAAATTTACTGGGGTGTTTTTTGGAGGGCTTGGAACGGATAGCCATTTTACATGTAAAATGTGGTCCTCCAAGACACGAAAACCTCATGATACGAAAGGTGCCCACGGAATGGATTAATTTCGTATCTCGAGGTACTACTGTACCTCAAAGACTAAATGAACATAACATGGTGGTCCAGTTAAACTATGATATGATGGTTGGGCATGTAATCATTGTGGAGAAAATCAGCTTACAGAAACAAGCAGCTGACCAATTAACAGCAATGACCTTGTGACATCGGCCACTACAAGTCCTGCTCATCCTCAAAAATAAATAAAATAAAAAAGAAAGAAAGAAAGAAAGAAAAAAACCCATAACCTCATTTTTAATAGTTTCCAGACAATCATGTTAGTAATCATGCCACTGTTTGTGGAAACAGAATAACTATTATGATTAGCTGTTTTCTGCCTTTCAGGTAAACTTTACTATTATATTTTCCAAAACACGGGCAACTAAGATGAGAGATAAGAACAGGATGTGACTGAGATGAGGATGTTGAGATGGCAATGTTTTTTTTTTAGAGGCACTTTCAAAATAGCACCAGCTTCAACCAAGGTGAGGGAAAGTAGACTGATATGGTATTGACATATAAAGAAAACCACCCAAAAAGGAAGATGGAGATGGGACTACAAGGTAGGAGAAGGTTTGGTAGACCAAAATTGTGATGGATTGACTGTGTGAAGAGAGATATGGTGGAGTTGGGATTGAGCGAGGAGGATGCACTGGACCAAGGGAGATGGAAGAGTGTGTTGAAGAACCATTACAGCAACCCCAAGTAGTGACAAGCTTGTAGAGAAAGAAGAAGGTAAACTTTATAATGAAACATTCTATTGGTAAAAAAAAAGAACTTAAAAGTCACATTGAATATAGAGTAAAGAACATTTGAAGAGACAAAGTATAAAATTTGTGACATCAAAATTACTATTATGATGAACAATACTATTGGTTGCATACTCGTTGCCTCAAGACAGTTGCTAGAGTTGATGATTTCTCTGGTGTAGCCTAGATGATCTCAAAACTCGGTTGATGTCATGGGGAGCAGAATTTTCATTGGTTCTTTGCTCTATGATGTCCATTCCTGGTGTTGCTGCCAGTGCTTCCTTCATCGGGGGAGTTATCTTTGAGAATATTGGCAGCAACACCAGGAATGACGTCACAGAGCGAAGAGTTAATGAAAATTCCCCGTAAAATCAACTGAGTTTTGAGAAGATCATCAAGGCTACACCAGATAAACCATCAACTCCAACAACAGTCTTGGGAGTCACGTGAGTTAGCAGGTCCAATAGCAGACAGTCCTTGAGGCCCCAGGCAACCAAAAATCAGTATCCCTTGCACCCCGTTGGTACTACTGGTATAAAACACTGTAGGACACCCAACAGCACCAGTCCAATTCCAACCTTCCTTTTGAAGATGACCAGAAGAACCTGAGTCAAAACGTTGCGAGCAAATAAAAAGAAAAGAGCAAGAAATAGCGAGAGAGAGAGAGAGAGAGAGAGAGAGAGAGAGAGAGAGAGAGGAGAGAGAGATGAGAGAGAGAGAGAGAGAGAGAGAGAGAGAAGATTGATGTACTACACCCAAGTATTATTCATGCAGAATAATAATTGCCCCTGAATACACCATTTTTTGACATGTCCTGCGTTGGCACATTGCTTACCAGCCTAAGCAACACTGAAAAGTTAACATTACATAGACTTGAGAGTGTCCTGTATAAGATTAATGCAGCTGAATCAACCATAATTTTGCACAATAATAATAATAATGTGTGTACAATAACATACATTACAAATGAAAGCTTACCTCTCAAAACCCTGAGAAGACTGAGTTCGCAGGCTGTATTCTTTTATCAAATCTGTGATAGTCTCCATATGCTCAAAAGATGCAGAGCCCATTGTCTTTTGAAGCTGTAAGAAATAAATGCACATACAGTATTTCATTTTCAAGATCAACATAAGAATTTGTGGATTTTTCTCAGGGAGTGGAAATATGAAAACTTATAGAAAATGCATTTTTTATGTCTATACACAAATACTATAAGAACCTATAATACAAAACAATGAAATTTATCCTTTACTCATATTTTGAAAATTATTCAATTGATGCAATGAGAAAGACAGCTATTTTGAATAAATATTCAGTGCTTAATATGAATTTTTTGGAACAAATAATTGATTTACTCTTAAAAAAAAAGTCAAAGAAGCTATTTTTTACAGTTTGGTTCAAAAGTATTTTACCTTTTCGAGAGTTTTCATTACACAAACAAGTACTACTCTGAGTTGGTAAAAACTGCCAACATCTAATTTTACTACAGTGTTTAAACAAAGAGCAGTCAGTATAGCACAAAATTTTTTTTCACTATCGACCATAGCATTATTAGAAAAATGAGATTTCTTTCCAAAGGTGCAAAGCTTACCTTATCAATACGGCATAACTGTAAACACTCAATATCCTTACAAACATCATTCACTCCACTTTAAAATGAAACTTGATGCAAAAGGCAATTATCTACCTTTTCCCCACAAATGTATAAGAAAATGTACTACATAAATACTCTCTCAAAACCAAATGCAACCCCTACTATATCTCTCTCTCACACAGTTCGGTAGGTCAGTAACTTACATGTGTTTAACCACAGCCTGCTATGATTTTATCACCATTAATGTACTTTTATACAGCAACTTCCTTATCAGTTGTTACAATATTGTACTAAAATACAGCAACTTCCTTAATCAGTTGTTACTATTGTACTAAAATAACACAAGATACAAAATGTGTTGCTGCAAACTAACTGACCTAGGTTGGTTAGGTGCTTACAACTTGCAGTATCTGTTTGCATAAGTCAAATAGGCTTACAGCTGTATTTCAGATAAAGGTAATGGCACTGAAACAGACATTTTACTTACAGAATCCATTTATACTGTATTATTATTATGTCAAATCATCATCACCAAATAATCTGCCTTTCGCATTTATGTAGGCTAGGCAAATGTTTATGTTCTCAGAACCAGCTGATTGAACCTACTACTGAAAGAATTGGGAGAATCATTTCTTAGTTGCTGAAAAAAAATTATTACTAGAATTACTATTTTCATTTTGTACGTAAGTGTAAAAACAAGGGTACATATACAATGGTAAACTAAATAAATTAAATAAAATAAAAATTGCAAAACAACTGTGTCCGATTTCCTTTACATTAAAACTCGAGTTGTTTCTGTCAGTTTGTTTGTTACGTTAAACTCGTTGTTTTTTTATGTCAGCTCTTTGATAAGTGGTTGTCAATTATAAGAGATGTTTATGATTCGTTACATAACCCATTAGTTATATATATATATATATATATATATATATATATATATATATATATATATATATATATATGTGTGTGTGTGTGTGTGTATTTATATACTATAGAATAGTGATTCTGGCACAAAGCCAAGCACTGGGGACCCATAGGGTCATTCAGCGCTATATATAACTATAATATATATATATATATATATATATATATATATATATATATCCTATATATATATATATATATATATATATATATATAAATATTAAAGAGAGAGAGAGAGAGAGAGAGAGAGATGATGAGAGAGAGAGATGAGAGAGAGAGAGAGAGATAGAGAGAGAGAGAGAATTTTAACATTCTGCAAGACATTCTTCATTACGCTAACATTACTCTATTTACCTGATTGAGAGGAGGCACGACAAAGTGAGCTATAACATGATCAGGCAACTGACAGCAAGTGAGAGCAGAGTAGGCCTCCAAGAGACACAAGCCAAGCACTAACCATTCCTCTTCACCTAGTGCCTGCCATCAATAGCTAGACGACACATTCGGGGTAAAAGAACTGGAAAAGACAAAAAATCAATTGTCATAGTATAGTTGTCCACTTGACTTGAGGTGTCCCTTCATGCTTGAGAATTTAGATACTACAATACTCTTGGGCAGAATGCTACAGAATTTCTGATACTTAAACAAGAGTTTCTTTTTTTTCTAGCTTTTATGCCAATTATTTCTTATATTCATTACATAAATATACTGACTGTTAAAACTAGGGAAAAACAAGAATAAAACTTCCATTAATAATTAACTTACACTGGTGAATAAGACGAGGGTGAGATGTGTGAGCCAATGCTGTGCAAGTACGAGCAATTGCTAACTGGAAGTCCAGGTTATCAGCTACATAAGGATCATCACATAATGTTTCCAACTCTGTAGCCAAACTTTTGTCCAGCACCTATAATTGTGAAAGCACATTCAAAATAACTCTGTCATGATATAAAAGTTAAAAGGAAGGATAAATTATTAACCCCTCTTACGCTGAAGCCCTAAAAACCAAAATGTCTCCCGTATGCCGAGGCGGGTTTGGAGTGAGCGCGGAAGCGGAAAAAATAATTTTTTTTAAAAATCACAGCGCGCTTAGTTTTCAAGATTAAGAGTTAATTTTTGGCTCCTTTTTTTGTCATTGCCTGAAGTTTAGTATGCAACTATCAAAAATTGTGAAAAAAAAAATCATTATCATATATAAATAATGCGATATATGGCAGCGAAAAAAAAAAATTCATACATAATTCTATTCAAATCGAGCTGTGCGAAAAACAGTTTAAAGCTAAACGTTAGTTACTTTTTATTGTTGTATTGTACACTAAATTGCGATCATTTTGATATATAACACATGTAAAACGATCAAAGCAACACAGAAAAAATATCACAAAATGATGCATGAATTCGTAACGCGCGGACATAATAAAAATGTTTTTTTCAAAAATTCACTATAAATATGATATTGTTATGATACAATACAGTTTGTTCATACTTACCTGGTAGATATATATATAGCTGTATTTTCTGAAGTCCGACAGAATTTCAAAAACTTCCGGCACACACAGAGGTCGGCCAAGTGGTTAGTACCCATTCCCGCCGCTGGGAGGGCGGGTATCAGGAACCATTCCCATTTTTCTATTCATAATTTTTATTTCCACTGTCCCCTGAGGGGAGGTGGGTGGGTACTTGATTATATATACTGCCAGGTAAGTATGAACAAACTTTATTGTATCATAACAATATCATTTTGTTCATGAAACTTACCTGTCAGATATATATATAGCTGAATCCCACGTTGGAGGTGGGAAGGGACAGAAATAGAAGGATTTGGGAAAACAAATGCATGCAGATGATTTACATCTTGGTTCCACCTGTTAGCATAGCTGACTTCGTGATTACTGTCACCAAAGTCTGCTTCTGCTTTACTAGAGTTGCCAGCGAGGTAGAGACCTATAAAGCTGGTGCACTCCAGATGATCTGTCAACGGTGCGTGACCACAATGTGACTAGACCATATTGACCATACCATGAGGGCTAAGAAGTAAAATAAATATAGATATATATATATATATATATATACCCACCTGACCAACCTAGCCAAAGTTAAGGTGTTTTAACTAAGGCTTAATGAGTTAAGAAGTCGCCATTGGCGGCAACTCAATAACTAAAAATAAGAGCTCTTCCTAACCATTTTCTACAGGATAGATGAGTGGTACTTCTTGCCCCCAAGATTGTGTCTGCAGACACGTATGGCCCTAGCGAGCAGCAGATCTCATATGCCGTCTTCACATCCCGCAGGAAGTGTGAAGCGAACACAGAGTTGCTTTGCTAAAACGTGGTACTCAGTATGTTACTGAGTGCCACTGCTCTGTTGAAATGCTTCGAGGCCGCGACTCACCTCGTGAGCATTCAGATCAAAAGATATCAAATCTTGTGCAAACACAATGAAGGAGCCTTTTTGAAAGAACTCCTCAACACTAAAGCCAGGGTGTTCTTTGATATGGGCAAGTCTGGTCTTTTTCGGAACACTGCAGATTGTCCCGAAGGACTTCGACTTCTTTAGTTTTATGTAGCTAAAACTTGAGAGACCCGACAATTAGGATACTTAGCGGCAATGAAGTTTCCAAAATCCGAAGTTTCCAAAATCCTAAAGACGGAGGTACTGAAAACAGGTGTTTCCAGCACCGGCGACAGAAAAATTATGAATAGAATGGAATGGTTATTATTATTATTATAAAAGTTAGTTTTACCAGACCACTGAGCTGATTTTCAGCTCTCCTAGGCTGGCCCGAAGGATTAGATAAAACAATGGCCAGGTCTAGCCCTTAGGCCAGAACTGGGACCAAATTGGTCATTCAGGATAAATAAAAAAAATTGCACAAAGGCAAACGCTTTCATACTAGAACACACACAATAAATACATTTACTCATGTTCTCTTACATACATACTAAAACGGTATATTAAAATTCGGAATTAAGTTTTAAATTTTTGAATTTTTTTTTTAAATTCACTAAAAAAAACTTATATTTTATCAATTAAATTACAGTTCCTCAGAAAAGTCAAATTGGAACTACTGAAAATGTAAAAGATTCTGTCAAAAAAAATTTCTTTTATTGTTTTATTTCCAAAAGTTGACAGTCTCTGCTGGTCATACTTTGGACACTCGCACAAGACATGTCCGACTGTTACCAACTCCTTGCACTCTGAACACTCTGGAGCAGGGTCGCGCGGGTTGCTCTCAAGTGCCCGTGTGTCAGACGAGTGTGGCCTATACGGGGAGGCGTGTCAGGATTACTTGAGCATGTCTCTCTCTTTGATATCTGAACTCCATTTGTTAACATCCTGTTTTATTTGTTTTAAATTTATTATTTTCAGGCTCTTCAGCCCATACGTTTTGCCATTTATTTACAATTATTGTTTTTTATATATCTTATATAATCACTGGTGGGGGATGTTTACAAAATTTCATTTGCTTTTCTCATTTGGACTGCTTCTTTAGCTGCTTTATCAGCCTCTTCATTTCCTATTCATCCCCACATGAGCAGGGATCCAACATATTTCAATATTTTTGCCATTTTTATATAATTTTGTGGAGTTCAAATTGAATTTGCTGTACAATATTATTTTTTGGATTGTAATTCTGAAGAGCTTCTATGGCACTTCTCGAGTCACTAAAAATCACAAAATTATTAATTGAAGTTTGCTTTATAATTTTGATAGCTACTTTAATTGCACACAACTCTGCTGTGAAGACTGAGGCATGATTGGGTAAAGAAAATTGATATGTTTTGTTCTGCGATATAGCTGCATATTCTACGCCATGTTGCAATTTGGCACCCAGTCGGTATATATTGCATAATGTGAACTTTTTTGTCTTATATGTTCTAGGTTTTTTGTTTATGGTGTTCTGGGGTACATACGGAACTTTTTGATAAATATTTCAAGTGAGTGCAAGTCTTTACTTTAATCATAGTCCAATGGGGTGGTAACTTTACTATTGGAGGTACTTGTATATTTATATTTAAGACTCTAACAGTCTATTAGCTCTAATTGGGAAAGGTGGTGAATGATTGTTTATAAAGACATCCCTTAACTCAAATAGACTTTTAGTTGGTGAATCACTTGCTTTGATTCTTAATGCACTTTTCAAGGTATGAATTCTCTATGGAGGGATAGTGGCAGTTCGCCACATTTCCAACTTGTACAGAGGAGACTGGTGAGGATCTAAAAGCTCCTGTGCATATTCTTAGGCCTTCGTTGTGAATTGGGTCTAATATTTTCAGTGCTGCTTTCTGAAGCTGACCCGTATATTTCACTTCCATAATCAATAATTGATAGCACTGTGCTTTATAAAGTAATAGTAAGAGTATGTCTATCAGCTCCCCAATTTGTGTGAGAGTGTTTTTTAATTAGGTTTAATGCTCTTTTGCATTTCGATTTTATGTAAGTTATATGGCTTTCCAGTTGAGGTGTGCATCAAATATTCAAACCTCTAAAAGAAATTTTGCAGTTTGGCTAATTTTTGTTATTATTGGTTTGGTTTTTCATTTTTTAATTCTGCTTCTTCACCTTTTTTTCCAAATTTTACTTTTATAAAAAATGACTGCTTGGGTTTTTTCTATGGAAAAATCTAAATCCTAACTGATGAGGCCCCCCACTCATCTATTTTTATTAGAGTTTTATTAATCATTCTTTCTGCATGTTTTATGCGTGATGCTGTGTAATATATTGCAAAATCTCCATATACAAATTACTCTTAATTCCAAACCGGTAGCATGTTACTGATGTTGTTAATTGCCAATGTGAACAAAGTACCACTAAGGACGCTACCTTGTGGTACTCCATTTTCAAGTGGAAATATTTTGGAAAAAACATTATCTATTCTCACCTGAAAAGTGCGGTCAGTCATAAAGTTTTTAATAAATTTAGGAAGATGGCCGCGGATGTTATTATTATGTAAAGATTTTAATATTGCATACCTCCATGTAGTGTCGTATGCCTTTTGAATGCAAAAAAGAAGACAGCTAATTTGTAATTTGTTTTCTTTCAAATCCTCTACGTATATGGTCTTCCAAACTACACAGAGAATCTAATGTAGGACCTAGTAAGTTGTGAACCAAAAACTGTGTAGGACTTAAAATTTTGATTTTCACGAATGTGCCAGTAAGTCGTGCATTTACCATTTTCTCCAATAACTTGCATATACAACTTGTTAATGTGATAGGTCTATAATTATTCACATTACTAGCATCTTTCCTGGGTTTGGGTATAGGAATTATTATTGCATTTCGCCATTTGTCTGGAAACAAGTTCTGGAGCCATAACTGATTGTAAAATTTTAATAAGTATGATTTTGCCAAAGGTGCTAGGTGGCAAATCATCTCAAAGCAAACATCATCTCCTCCAGGGCAGATTTATTACTGTTCAAGAGAGCATATTCTAACTCTTCCATATTGAACTTTTATTATAATATATATCTTCTTCCTTTGTCTCAAAATTAAGTATAATAGACTCAGCTTTGTTTTTTACTTTTTAAAATGTTTTGTCTAGATTTTCGTCACTACTTATTTTGGCAAAACTTGCCCCAAAGTATTTTACTTATTTCGAAGGGATCTAAATTTTATTTTTCCATATCTAATATAGCTTTGTGCTGGGTGGTCTAATGTTTGTTCCATTTATTTTTCTGATTTTTTCCCATACTTTTTGAATGGATGTTTCGCTTGTTATTTCTGACACATAGGACCTCCAAGATTATTATTTTACCTTTTATTACTTCTTTTCTAAATTTGGCTGATATTTTATTATAATAAAGGTTTTGAATACATCTATTTCTAATAGTAAAATGTCATTTTTAATATATTTTTTCTTCTGTGAATGGTTTTGATTTATTAACTTTATTGAATCTTCTGTTTAGAGTATCTACCTTCTTGCTAGAGAGTGTTTTTTCTCGTACTAATTCAGTTAGATCATCTGACCACCAGGGGACTTTTAAGTTTTTTATTATGGGGTTTTGAATGAGGAATAGCTTTGTCTGCTGCCTTTTTAATGAAGGAAACAATGAAATTGTTCGTCTCATTGTGATTTTCTCAAATAATCATAGGGCGGTATTTTATCGGTATGAAAGTAAAAAAATGTCCCAATCTGCTTTTTGCATGTTGTAATGTGGAGAATATGGTTTTGGTTCATTATTTAATAAGGATATTATTATGGGAAAATGGTCACTTGAGTAGGAGTCATCACATATATTCCAATCTAGTCTGTCAACTATATTTGTTGAACAAGGGTGACATCTACTGTGGAAAAATGTTCCATGGGTTCTGGAATAATATGTATTTACTTCGCTGTCATTCAGACAACAAAGATTATTAGCGTTCATTAAGTTTTCTATTTTTGCTCCATCTTTATCTGGAGTAATGTTGTTATAGTCCCATATTGAGTTATGCGCATTGGAAAATCTTCCTACAATTAAATTATTGGGATTCTTAAACTCTTTTATTATTTTTCTGTAATTTCTGTTTAAATCAATACTTTTTATTAGGCTGATTGTATAAGTTAATTATATCAAACACATTATTTTCTATCACTGTTATTGCTGAAATTTGCAATTCAGTGTAATCTATATCTAATTTGTCGTATATAATTTTATTATGGACATATATTGCTGTTCCTAAATTATTTTCATTTTCCTGTGATGTTTGTGCTAATAGATATTTACCTATTTTTGGAACACGTTTTCCTATGTGTTGTTATACATATAATCATTGGTTCATGTTCGCTAATAAGTCGTTGGACTTCCCCTAAGTGCATTCTCGTTATAATCCATTTATATTCCATTGAATTATATAACGATTGAATGGTGTAATATAAGTGGTCAAATTACCCTAGATTATTGAGCTGATATTTTCTTTAAAATTTTTTTTTTTTTTATAACGCAATTTGTATTTTTGTAGGTCTTGATTCATTTTTTGTTGTAGTTTGAATCTTACTTTTGCTAACTGTTACTTTTTTACTATCTTGATTTGATTTTTCCATTTTGATTTTCTTTAGAATATTATCTACAACACTGATGTGTTTTTTCTTTGTAATATTCTAAGTGTTTCAATACACATACAACCTTCTTCATGAGATTTGATGTTTGTTTTTTTTCCTTACTCCTATTCCTCATGAAATTTCTTATGGTGTTGGTTAGGCTGTCTTTAGTTATAGTCTTATTTTTGTGGCACATTGCTATAAAGCATTATTGCAGCCGCATGTATCTTCATGTTTCTCAGTTTGTTGTTTTTCCTTGTTTTGTTTTTTTCCTGTGGCGCCTATAATTGGTGATGGTTGAATTTCTTCTTTCCGTTTTCACTGTAGTGAACCTGTATTTTGGTTTTTCCATTTCATCTGAATTTTGTGATTTCAGTTCCTAGAGGTACTAATTGTTACTATGGGAGAACAGTGGAATATTAGTGTTTTGTTTCTGACTTTTAGCTTCGGCGAGATTGGTGGGTTATTTATCTTTTTACAGACTTGTTTGGTGGAATTAGTGGGGTCTTATCCAGTTGCCTCTTTCGAGTAGTATTATCTGTTTTTCACATTCTTGTGATTTTAATTCTTCTTTGTTTTCCTCTATGTCATTATCTATTTCAATTTCCGATAAAGAGTAAATCGATTTCCACAGTCGTGATATTATGTAGGTGTTTTGAAGAGTTCTTTTCATCTTGTATTTTTTGTGGTGGTATTTCTTTATTTCTATTATTATCATTTGTCTCAGTTCTGGTATTGCTTGACTTTGAGGTGTCTGCATACCTAAATTTCTTAGCTGGGTCATTTAATCCTCTCACTTTCAGTTCTAACTTTGCTTCTCTTATCGTCATTCCAGTTCGTTCTTGTAGTAATTTAAGTTCTGGTATTGTAGATATAGAACGCACACAATTTAGATCAGGCATGATGTTCTAATCCACAATTTACGCATTTGGGTTGGCCACAGTCCCATCGTGTTTTTATGGTCCTGCGAGCCGCAAAAGGCACATCTATAAATATTCCTGCCCTTAATTGCTGTATGGACCATATTTGCAACAGTTCTTGCATCGCATAGTTTTAGGAACATAAGGTCTTAGTTCCCTATTTAATCCTAGCATTTTAATTTTTAAGGGTAAGGTTTGGCCACTGAACTTTATCTTGGCTATTTTGTAGTTTGACTTTTGTCTTTCCTGCTTGGGGGGGTGGACCCTTCATATCACTTCGCAGTCTTCCTTAACCATTATTTTACCTTTTCTTTAATGAATCTAAAAGTATTAATCTATCTAATGTTTCATCCTCAAGATTTGGTACAAATGGGAATGGTTCCTGATACCCGCCTCCCAGCGGTGCGGGAAATGGGTACTACCAACCTGGCCGACCACTGCGTGCCTGCCGGAAGTTTTTGAAATTCTGTCGGACTTGAGAAAATACAGCTACTATATATATATCTGACAGGTAAGTTTCATGAACAAACTAAATATTGTTCTAGAGACTTCCAATTTCTTTCAAAATGAAGACAAATGATTGAATATTACGATACTGTAAGAAAGTTTTAGCTTAGAATTGCAGTTTTCGACCATTTCGGACGAGTTAAAAATTGACGATGTTGAAATTTTTATATATATATTTTTTTATATGCAAATATTGCAAAAGTGAGAAAAGCTACAACCTTCAAATGTTTTTGTTTGTATTCTTCATAAATTTGCGCACATTTTCATATATGAAACTCTATAAAACACCTAATATGAAAAGGAGCAAATATTAGGAGAATGCGACGTACGCATTTCGGAGATTTGCGGCCGCGAATCGGCGCGCGGAGGGAAAGTAAGTTTTTTTTTTAATTCACCATAAATCTAAATATTGTGCTAGGACACTTCGAATTTGTTTCAAAATGAAGATAAATGATGTATATTACTAGATTGTAACATTGTAAGAGTTTTAGCTTACAATTGCCCTTTTTCGACTATTTCGGTAGAGTCGAATTTGACCGAACGTGGTTTTTTTTTTCATTTATCATGATTTATATGCAAATATTTCAAAAAAGAGAAAAGCTACAACCTTCAATCAATTTTTTTGTATTCTACATGAAATTGCACACATTTTCATATATAAAACTTTATGTAACGGCTAATTTCAGATGGTGCAAACATTTCGACAATCGCAAGAAAAAATTTCTGATTTTTTTCGGAAGAGTTACCGCGCGGACGTAAGGAAAATGTTTTTTTTTTTTTTTTTTAAATTCACCATAAATCGAAATATTGTGCTAGAGGCTTCCAATTCGTTGTAAAATAAAGTTAAAATGATTGAATATTACTAGAATATAAGAGTTTTAGCTTACAATTGCATTTTTCGACCATTCGGTAGAGTCAAAGTGACCGAAGGTTGAAATTTTTGCACATACTTTATTTATATGAAAATATTTCAAAACTGATAAAAGCTACAACCATGGGTTGTTTTTAGTTGTATTGTGCATGAAATTGCGCACATTTCCATATATAAAACTTTATGTAACGGCAAATTTAGAATGGTGCAAACATTAGGACAATCGCACAAAAAAATTTATCTGAAGAGTTACCACGCGGACGTAAGGAAAAAGTTTTTTCATAAATTCACCATAAATCGAAATATTTGTGCTAGACGTGTCAAATTTGTTGCAAAATGAAGGCAAATGATTGAATATTACTAGAATATAAGAGTTTTAGCTTACAATTGCGTTTTTCGACCATTTCGGTAGAGTCAAAGTTGACCAAAGGTTGAAATTTTGGCACTTATCGTTATTTATATGAAAATATTTCAAAATTGCTAAAGGCTACAATCATGAGTATTTTTTTGTTGTATTCTACATGAAATTGCACACATTTTCATATATAATACTTCATGTAACGGATAATTTAAAACGGTGCAAAAATCATGTCAAAGTGACCAAAATAATTTTTGAGATGTGTCACTGATACATTTTAGTGCGATAAGAAAGAAATTCGTGCTTGCGCCACTGCGTAACGATTGTAAACAAAACAACGCCTTGATCTGTGAACTCCCAGCATCCCCCAAGGCGAGTGATTCAAAAGTTTTTGGCTGGTAGGCCTATAAGTATTTTTCCGCGAATTAAAAAAAAAACTTTTTTGAGTCGACGTATAATACGTCCAATCGGCATACGGGAGACATTTTGACTCGACGTTTAATACGTCCAATCTGCGTAAGAGGGTTAATGAAATTTTCCAAAGGTAAAGACTATAACAGTATACCGATTCAAGTAAAAGTTTCAAAGCCAATTATTAGCACTTCCACCAAAATATACATTATTATATGCTGAATGTAGTAAAATCAAATTACATATTGGCCCAAATCATGATTAAGAATTAATACTGTCATTACCAAAGTCAACAGTGCTTAATGGTATTTTAATCAAGACCATTAGGCTGACATCCAGAACTAACATAGGTAGCACTTTGTATGAGCTTTTATTTATCATTGTTATGTAATACATTTCATATCGTTGAGATCATTTTGAGGATGACAAGGGAAAATGCAGCAGACTTGGTAATAAAAATTTCAGCATCAACATACAGTGTCTGAAGTACTTGAAAGCATTAACCAAATCTTAAATTTGGCATGCTTGGTAGTCATTCTGAAACTTACAAGCAAGATGGTACATACTAAGAGCTTACATCCCTCAGCAAAGTGCTTAAGTACCAAATACGTAGTTGTTGCTCCCCTCATGCTCTAATAAAAGTTATCTTCTCAACTGCTGTACCTGTATTGTATTTAATACTATATACCCCTCCAAAAAAAAGTCTACAATCACAGACAAACAACGTGTGAAGTATATTAACCCTCTTACGCCGATTGGACGTATTAAACGTCGAGTCAAAATGTCTCCCGTATGCCGATTGGACGTATCATACGTCGGCTCAAAAAAGTTTTTTTAAAAATTAGCGGAAAAATACTTATAGGCCTACCAGCCGAAAACTTTTGTATCACGCGCCTTGGGGGATGCTGGGAGTTCACGGATCAAGGCGTTGTTTTGTTTACAATCGCTACGCAGGGCGCGCAAGCGCGCGAATTTCTTTCTTATCGCACTAAAAAGTATCAGTGACACATCTCGGAAATTATTTCGTCACTTTGACATAATTATTGCACCATTTTAAATTATCCTTTACATGAAGTATTATATATGAAAAATGTGCGCAATTTCATGCACAATACAACTAAAAAATACTCATGATTGTTACTTTTATCAATTTTGAAATATTTTCATATAAATAACGATAAGTGCAAAAATTTCAACCTTCGGTCAACTTTGACTCTACAGAAATGGTCGAGAAACGCAATTGTAAGCTAAAATTCTTATATTATAGTAATATTCAATCATTTGCCTTCATTTTGCAACAAATTGGACGTCTCTAGCACAATATTTCGATTTATGGTGAATTTATGAAAAACTTTTTCCTTACGTTCGTGCGAAACTCTTCCGATAAATTTTTTCGTGCGATTGTCCTAATGTTTTGCACCCTTTTAAATTTTGCCGTTACATAAAGTTTTATATATGGAAATGGGTGCGCAAGTTTCATGCACAATACAACAAAAGACAACCCATGGTTGTAGCTTTTATCAGTTTTGAAATATTTTCATATAAATAACGTTAAGTGCAAAAATTTCAACTTTCGGTCAGCTTTGACTCTACCGAAATGTCGAAAAACGCAATTGTAAGCTAAAACTCTTATATTCTAGTAATATTCATTCATTTACCTTCATTTTGCAACGACTTGGAAGTCTCTAGCACAATATTTTGATTTATGGTGAATTTATGAAAAAAAAAAAAAATTACGTTCGCCGCGGTAACTCTTCCGAAAAAATCAGAATTTTTTTGTGCGATTGTCGAAATGTTTGCACCATTTAAAATTAGCTGTTTCATAAAGTTTTATATATGAAAATGTGCGCAATTTCATGTAGAATACAACTAAAAATGATTGAAGGTTGTAGCTTTTCTCTTTTTTCGAAATATTTGCATATAAATCACGATAATAGAAAAAAAACCACGTTCGGTCAAATTTGACTCTACCGAAATAGTTGAAAAACGCAATTGTAAGCTAAAACTCTTACGGCCTAGTAATATTTCCGTCATGTTTCTTCATTTTGAAACAAATTTGAAGTCTCTAAAACAATATTTGTGATTTATGGTGAATTTTTGAAAAATATATTTACCTTCACTCCGCGCGCCGATTCGCGGCCGCAAGTCTCCGAAATACGTACATGGCATTATCCTAATATTTGCTCCTTTTCATATTAGCCTTTTTATAGAGTTTCATATATCAAAATGTGCGCAAATTCATGAAGAATACAATAAAAAATGAATTGAAGGTTGTAGCTTTTTCCATCTTCGAAATATGAGCATATGAAAAAATATATATATTAAAATTTCGACATTCGGTCAAATTTAACTCGTCCGAATGGTCGAAACTCTGCAATTCTAATCTAAACTCTTACAGTATCGTAATATTCAATCATTTGTCTTAATTTTGAAACAAATTGGAAGTCTCTAGAACATTATTTAGAATTACGGTGAATTTTTGAAAAAAATATTTTTTTGCGTCCGCGCGTTACGAATTCGTACATCATTTTGTGATAATATTTTTCCGGTGTTACTTTTATTGTTTTACAATGTATTATATATCAAAATGATCGCAATTTAGTGTACAATACAACGCAAAAAAAAAGTAACTGGTTAGCTTTGACCGTTTTCTGCACAGCGTGATTTGAATGACAATTATGTATGAATTTTTTTTTTTTCGCTACCATATATCGCATTATTTACATATATAATGATATTATTTTTCATTTCTGATGGTTGCATTCTAAACTTCAGGCAATGACAAAAAAAGGAGCCAAAAATGAAACTCTTAATCTTCAAAAGTACGCGCGCTGTAATTTTTTGAAAAAAATTATTTTTTGTTTCCACTTCCGCGCTCACTCAAACCAGGCCCGGCATACGGGAGACGTTTTGATTTTTAGGGCTCCGGCTTAAGAGGGTTAACAAAGAAAAAGATATAATTCATTCCTTTATAAATAAATATGTGGGGCATACATCTGATGCTTTACAAGACAGAACCAATGCAAAAGCAGCTAAGGAAACTGTAGCTGAAAAAGCACTGTACTGTACAAATCCTTATACATGACACTGAGCTAAAGGCAGTCACAGAAAAATTAGCCTAGCATTTTGGGTTAGAAAACTATTGTCCAAGTGGGAGGTGGTTGCTGTATCCAAAAAAGGCAGCGTATTGTACACCATAAAGTGTAGGCAAAGTCTGAGAGCCAACCCTCAGGCAAGGAATTCAGCCTTGGCTTGGAAAGCTGCTTTTAACCACAGAAGAAGAGTTGACTGTTGGACAAATACATAATGCTAATTAAAAGGGTTTGCTTTAACAACACTGCCTGAAAAATGGAAAAATGACAAATTTTCTAAGAAAATTTGTATTTTTCATAGCTACAAACCTGAGGTCTTAACAATAGGATTATATTTCTAGCGCCTAGCTGGATCCGGTTAAAAAGCAGATGAAAGCAAGGCATCTTGTGATATATGGCAACGCATGCATAGCTTGGGTTAGGAGTGGTCAAGGACGACGTCGCTACGCCAGTCTTTCCCAACTCAGGATGACTTAACAAACAGAGGGGTGGCTAGAGGCGGGCAGTATAACATTAAGACCTCAGGTTTGTAGCTATGAAAAATACATTGTCTTAGAAAATTTGTCCTTTGTTCATACACGAACAAACCTTCGGTCTTAACAATAGGATAGATTCATACTTGGAGGGAGGTATAGGACATCCTAGAATGGCTGGGGGCCTACCCACCAGTCCAGCTCTCAAAAGAAATGGTTCTTGGAGAGGGACTGAAACCTATTGAGAAGCTAGATAAATTGATATCTAACCACTCAGAACCTGAGTGATGTACAATGATATATGGGTTAACCATTGTATAGGGAACCAAAGAGAAACTTTGACTGTCCAATAACAAACCAAGACACCAGGGTTTGTATTACTCCAAACTCCTCCTTGCCAAGGAGTGGAGCATATACTACCAAATAGCGGGTAAGATATTTGTATATTGCACAACCACACTATCAGTATGACTACCTTACTCACCTGTATCAGACCGGTCCAGCGAATGACGTGTCTATTCCTTAAACCGACCGAAGGAAGAAGGAAAGATACAAGAGAAAGAGGGAGACCAGCCAACTCACTCATTCTCTCATCCACACAATCATCTTAGGTAAGATACAAAGGTGCCCTGTTAAGGACAACTATGAGTTACACAACCCGTTGGGCAGCCATCATAGGACCCAGGGGAAAAAAACGGGTGTCCGTAGATCTGTGGGCAACATCCTTAAGATAGAATGTAGGTGAACGTGGACTGGCATAACCAAGTACCAGTGCTCAAACACTCTACGTTACAGCCAAGTTCTTTTTGTGCTCTAGCCTGCACAGACGTGGTGGTGGAATCATCAAGTGCCAAGTATGCCTGTCCGATGGCTTCCCGTATCCAAAAAGAGATAGTATTCTTAGACACCTCTTTCTTTGTACGGCCTGTGCTAACAAAAAGTCTGCAGCAGCCTGGTCTAAGGTGCCAAGTCCTTTTAAGACAGCAACGCAGGGCCCGGACAGGGCACAACAACAAAAGCTCTTGAAAATCACCACCCACAAAGTCAGTCAGTGATGGAATGGAAAACAAAGTGAATCTGTCATCATGCACCAAGGATTTTGGGTTGGGTCTTGGCCACGAATTCCGGGACAAATTCGAAGGACATCAACCCCAAACCTCTGGTGTGCTTCACCTCATAGCTCAGACCGTGGAGCTCTCCTACCTCTTGGAAGATGCCAAAGCCGAGAGGAAAACTGTCTTGAGCGTTAGGTTCCTGTCAGATGGGCGATGCAAGGGCTCATATGGACTCTTAGTGAAGCTCTTAAGAACCAAGGAAACATCCCACGTTGGAGGCTTGAGCTCTCTAGGAGAACTCGACTGCTCAAACCCCTTAACTAGCAGGGAAAGTTCCCAGGAAGAGGAGATGTTTGATACCCGTAAGGAGTAACACCAAACCCAGTGCCAACCTGTAGCCTCTCATAGCAGAAACGGACAAACGTTTCTCGTCTCTGAGGAAGGTTAAAAAGTCTGCTATTCGCTGAATAGAGGTGGCGAGTAGAGAAAAACCACGTTTATAACACCAATCACAGTAGATCGCCCATTTGCCTTGGTAAACTGCGGAGGTCGACTTTCTAAGACTGCTGGACATGTACCCAGCTGTTCTCTGAGAAGCCTCTCGCTCGGAGGAGATACTTGATAGCCTCCAACTGTGAAGAGACAGGGATTCTACTGACTGGTGGAACCTTTCCGCATGGGGCTGACACAGAAGATGTCGCCAAGGGGGAATCTCCCTCAAAACCTCTGACAAATAACGACAGCAGATCTGGAAACCATTCTGCTTGAGGCCACAGAGGGGCTACCAAAGTCATCCTGAGACCTGTGAACTCATCAGCCTGTTCAGAACCTGACAGATCAAACAAAACAGAGGGAAGGCATACACCTCCAGGTTGTCCCACGGATGTTGGAATGCATCCTCTGCCAATGCTAAAGGATCTGGAACCACTAAACAGAACACCTCCAGCTTCCTGTTGAAGTGTGTCATGAAAAGGTCCAGCATGGGTCTCCCCCAAATCTGGAAAAGCTTGTCTGCCACCACTTGATGAAAGGACCACTCTGTGGCTAGGATCTGATCCTGGCGACTGAGTTTGTCTCCGACCACATTCCATTTCCCTGGGATATGCCTAGCTGAGAGCTCTACCGAATTGCTGACCGCCCACTGGTGAAGCTCGACGGTCAAGATGTGAAGTTGATGTGAAACCAGTTCCTCCCTGTTTGTTCACATAGGCTACCACCGTGGTGTTGTCCAACACAAGAACAACAGAATGACCCTCTTACCTTCCCCCGAAACTCCTTCAGACCCAGGAAAGCCGCCTTTAACTCCAAGATGTTGATATGTTGCTGCTTGTCCTCCAAACTCCATACGCCTGAAGCGATGAGGACGCCTAAATGAGCGTCCCAACCTGCGAGGGAGGCGTCCGAGAACAGAAGGAAAGTCCTGGTGGGAGAGAACGCAGAGGGACACCCTTCAACGATCCTGGTCGTCTAACCACAACGAAGGTCCTCTCTCACTTCCAGAAACAGAGTAACCATAAACAGGCCTTACCTTACAGACCTTACATCTTGTTCGGGTTGCCCCAGGTCCCTCAGTGTGAGGCACCTCTAATGTCTACCAGAGAGTTGCTAGTACATCTTCCGGTATATTTTGCATCTTCCAATCTTGGATGGTCTGGGATGCAGTTTAGATATTTGTCGAGCTTATTCTTAAACACATCTACGCTCACTCCTGATATATTCCTCAGATGAGCTGGCAACGCATTGAATAGACGCTGCAATTATCGATGCTGGTGCGTAGTGGATTAATGTCCTGTGTGCTTTCCTTATTTTGTTTTTTCCTGGTATAGTTTTGGGCACTATTAATCTACCTCTGCTTGCTCTTTCTGATATTTTTAGTTCCATGATATTTTCTGCTATTCCTTCTATCTGTTTCCATGCCTGAATTATCATGTAGCGTTCTCTTCTCCTTTCTAGACTATATAATTTTAAGAATTGTAGTCTTTCCCAGTAGTCTAGGTCCTTAACTTCTTCTATTCTAGCTGTAAAGGACCTTTGTACACTCTCTATTTGTGCAATATCCTTTTGATAGTGTGGGTACCATATCATATTGCAATATTCAAGTGGACTACGAACATATGTTTTATAAAGCATAATCATGTGTTCAGCTTTTCTTGTTTTGAAGTGCCGTAACAACATTCCCATTTTGCTTTACATTTTGCCAACAGAGTTGCTATTTGATCATTGCATAACATGTTCCTATTCATCATCACACCAAGGTCTTTAACTGCTTCCTTATTTGTGATGGTCTCATTATTAGGTCCCTTATATGCATATAGCTTTCTTTCTCTGTCTCCATAATTTATTGATTCAAATTTATTAGAGTTAAATACCCATCCTATTTTACCTCTGCCCAATCATATACTTTGTTAAGGTTCTCTTTGTAGAGCGTTCCTATCTTCATCACAAGTAATTTCTCTACTTATTCTTGTGTCATCTGCGAAACTACTCACTACCGAAGATCCTTCACATTATTGTCTATGTCTTCAATCATAATAACAAACAGTATTGCAGCTTAACACCGTACCTTGCGGCACACCGGATATTACCTTGACTTCATCCGATTTCTCGTCGTTTGCAATAACTATCTGTTTTCTGTTGTGTAAAAATTCTTTTAACCATCTTCCTACTTTATCCACGATATTGTGTTTTCTAATTTTCTTCGCTAATATATTATGGTCTACTTTATCAAAAGCTTTTGCAAAGTCTAAATAAACCACATCTGTTTCATTTCCGCTTTTCATATTTTTGAATATGTTCTCACGGTGGACTAACAGTTGGGTTTGTGTACTTTTTCCGGGTACGAAACCATGTTGTCCTTTATTAAACAAATTATTTTTTATTAAATGTTTCATAATATTTTTCTTCATTACCCTTTCATACACTGTCATAATATGTGATGTTAGACTCACAGGCCTATAATTACTTGCCTCTAGTCTTGATCCACTTTTGAAAGTAGGGGTAATATATGCTAATTTGTGCTCATCATAAATCTTGCCTGTATCTACACTTTGTTCTTAATATATTGCAAGTGGCTTTGCGATAGAATGAACTACTTTCTTTAACAAAATAGCAGGAATCCATCAGGCCCTGCAGCAGCTCCATTTTTAATTTCATTAATAGCCTGCACAATATCAGCTTCATTAATATCTATGTCAGCTAAATATTCACTATTTTCATCCCTTACTTCTATATCATTATCTCATTATCTATTCTAGGGGTGAATTCTCTCTTATATCGTTCTGCCAGTATGTTGCAAATTTCCTTTTTTTCATTCGTTAATCTCCCTTCAATTCTCAGAGGGCCTATTTCTATTCTTCTTTTATTCATCTTCTTCGCATATGAGTATAATAGCTTGGGGTTTTTGCTTGATATTTAATAGGGTTTTTTCTTCCAAGTCCCGTTTTTCATTTTCGTTTTGATTGTGTATAATCTTTTGTTCATTGCATTTTCTATCTTACTTTTTAGTTCTATAACTTTCCATGCATTTTTTTCTTTTGCAAGACCTTTTTTCCACTTTCTGATTTTCTGGAACAAGATCCTTCTGTCTCTTGGTATGCATGAATGATGTTTACTTTTCTTCTTCGGTATATATTTTTTCCACTATTTTCCCTTCCAATATTTTATATAATATCTCCGTATTTACCCTTATGTCATCACTTACGAAAATGTTATCCCAATCTTTGTTTAATCTTCATTAATTTCTGACCATTTTATATTTTTTTTTTACTGTAGAAGTTGTATTTTCCATATCCTTCCCACTTTTTCATTTCTTGCTTATCTCTATTTTCACTTGCTTTGGAATGAACTGTTAATTCTTATGACATTATGGTCTGAAATATTCGCATTATAAACTATTATTTCTTTAACATAATTCATCTCGTTCACAAATACTAGGTCTAAAGTATTTTCCTTTCTTGTTGGCAGGTGATTTATTTGTTGAATGTTGTATTCTAGTAGCATATCTAATAGCTTTTCAAATTGCCTCTTATCTTCTGCACTACTATTACTCTCTTTTTTATATGTATAAGTACAACCACAATCTCCTATTCGTTCTTTCCATTCTACGAAAGGAAAGTTGAAGTCATCAGATAGGAGAATAGTCCAGTCCTTGTGATTTCTACATATATCATCCAATTTTTCAATTATTAAGTCAAACTCTTTAGTATTAGGAGGCTCTATATATCTATGTTCATCAATTTTTCAGATTCAAATTCTACCGCTATTAGTTCACATTCTGAGTTACTATATTTCCATATATTTTTCCTGTTTTTTGTCTTTCCCATATATTGCGGTTCCCCCTTGATTCCTATTTTTTCTATCTGATCTATAAGTTTGGAACCCTTTTATTTGATCATCATTCCCAGTCTCTTGGGGGGGGGGGGAATACCAGGTTTCACTTATATTCATTATATCTATTTTCTTTTCATTTTGGGTTAGTTCTTCTAAGTACTCTATTTTTCTTTTTGAGTTACTCGTAACTAAACCCTGCGCATTCATCACTATGATGGTTTGCTGTTTTCTCCTTCATTTAATACTGGTAGTAATAAGGATTTTCCCTGTCTCTTTCCTGTTCTGGTATGTTGTTCTTTTTTTCATTTCCAGAAATTCTGACATTAAAAAATCCAACTTTTCCATAATATTTGATCTTCCTTCATCATAATTATTCATTTTGTGTCTGAATCTGCAATTTTCTCCCCGTTTCTGCAATATCCTCTTGCATAATAAATACAGTTATTATCTCTTGAGTAGAATTTCGGAGCTGATGCTTTGAAATTTTTTGCTGACACCTCTGCATATCTCATTGGTGGTTTGCTTTTCTCTTTTACTGATATTCTTGATTTCTCTCTTTATTTGTTTCTTTCTTATTTTGGATTTTATTACTTGGTTGGTTATTTATTTGATTATGATTCATGGCTACAGGGTGCATATATTTGCATTTTTTGTCGAACTTACATCCTTTTCCTTCTTTTAGGTTTTTACATATTTTTGGATGCAGATCTCTGCAATCATCCCCATATCCATCTAAGTATGCACATTTACCATATATTTCATAGTTTTGACATATCTTAGGATGTTTGTAGTAACATCTTTCTCCAAATCTGCAATTCCCTCTTTTCAAAAGGTTGCAGATTTTGTCTTTCTTGTCTATTTTTTCCTCTTTCCCGTCATTGTTCTAGATCTGGGTAGAGCCTCTTCGGGATTTGCTTTTCTGTTGTCATATCGTATTTATTTCTTCGTAGGTATGCTGCTTTATTGCCTCATATGTAGTATCAATGAGTATCTCTGCATCCATACTTTTATCTTGTTCTTTGTTTTCCTTATTTTTTTCTGTCATTTCATTTTTGTTTACTTCTCTTCCGTTTTCCTCTTCTTCTTTTTCTTCTTCTTCTTCCTCTCCTTCCTATTCTTCTTCATCCTCAACTATTTGTACATTCAATCTTGATTTAATAACATTGTCTATCCATGATATACATGTTGAACAAAAAATTCTTGTATCTTTTCTCAAATCTTGTATTACCTCAGCACACTGTGGATGGGTCGGAATGTTGCATGCAGCACATTTTCTGATTAGGTTTTGTGGATTGACTATGCTATACCAAACCTTACACAGTTTGCATGCTTTTGGCATTCTTTTTCCTAATGCATCAATAATTAGGATATTCACAAGATTCACCTTATTCATTTCTTTGTCGGAATATGTTGGTTTATGTATATTTTCTTTATGACGTCTCTTGACCACTTGGATTTTATTTGGAACTTCTTCAATTATTTTTTCAAGATGTTTTCATTAGATTTGTTCCAGTTTGAAGGATTATATCCTTCTAATATATCTATGAATGCTTTTGTATCTTTTTGGTTAGGACTGTTGCTGATTTCATAGATGAGAAAATGCCAGTTCCCTTCCTGCTACCTTATCGTATTGCGAATCTGCTAGACACGCCAAATTACGCCACCTCTTCCCGCAGTTGGAACTTACTGCCATCTTGTTCTGATTTATAGTATTACACTTGATAACTAACTTAGAAGACGCTTTATCCTACTATTTTCACACTAATCTTATCACCGATAGTTCACGAACACTTCTAGATATTTCTCAAATTCTAGTCGTATGTTAAACTTGTGATATCTGTTGATTAATCTGACTTCACGCGGGTACGACTCACCAAGCAAGATGGCTACTTACGGGAGAGGGGAGAGTCCATTGCAGAGACCGAAGATGAAGATGCCCATGAGGGACCAGCTTCTCCAGGGAAGACAACACTCCCAGAAGAACCTGCCACTGATGAGCTGACTGATGTGACTTTTGACAGGAAGTTGCGCACTACCGCCTGCAACTTCTCCAATCTCTGATCCGATGGGAAAACTTTTGCCACTGTCGTCGTATCGATGATCATGCCCAGGTAGAGAATCCTTTGAGTGGGTACAAGTTTCGACTTTTTCTGGTTGACTAATATGCCCATGTCCAGACAGAACTGAAGTAGACAATCCCTGTCCTGCAGCAGTTTCTCCCTGGAAAACTGCCAAGAATAACCAATCGTCGAGGTACCTCAGCAAACGGATCCCCTGAGCATGTGCCCAACTTGACACGAGAGAGAAGACCCTTGTGAACATTTGAGGGGCCGTCGTCAGCCAGAAGCACAAGACTTTGAACTCGAAGATCTTGTCTGCAAGAGAGAAGTGAAGGAACTTCCTGGAGGTGGGATGAACAGGGATTTGGAAGTATGCGTCCCTTAAGTATTATCAACAGCATGAAGTCGCCTTCCCTCACAGCTGTCAATATACCGAGCGTGGGGTCTCCAACTTGAACCGCGTCTTCCTGACGAAGTGATTCAAGGTGGATAAGTTGATCATAGGCCTCCATCCACCCGACGCCTTGGGCACCAAGAAGATGTGACTGTAAAATCCCAGGGACGGACGCACTACTTCCTCTATCACATCCTTGTCCAGCATTTTCTGCACTTCCTCCAGAAGAGCCAAGAACTTCAGAGAATCTGGAGGATATGCCTTCCTGAGCTGCAGCTTGTCCGACAGAGAAGGAGAGACTTGTCCGAGAGAAGGAGAGAAGTCGAATGGCAGTAGGTATCCCACCCAAAGGACATCTACCACCCACTTCTCGGTCCCATAACTCTGCACTTGGCCCAATGGCCAGCCAGGCACCCCTCCACCCGGGGTGGCGCAGGAAAGGGAGTAGCGCCTAACCTACCGATGACCCCCTTTCCTCTGCCCCTTGGGCCCCTCTTGGCTTAAAGGAACGAGAGCGAAAGGGGCGTTGATCTTCTGACTTCGGCTGTGTCAAGCGGGAAGGCCCTGCCGAACTCGAGGTCCTCGACGGCCTACCAGGTGATGATCTCCTTGACTGCTGCCGGACAGGAGGAGGAGGAGGAGGAGCTGGGCGTCTCCGAGGAAGAGACTCCGACTTAGACGCGGCCTGGTGCACCAGTCGGTCTTCGGTGTCGGCCTGGCGCCGGTCTAAAATCGCATTTTCGAGTTCTGCCCAAGGAAACAAAAATTGGGACTCCAACAGATCTTCGTTCCTCAATGCCAGCAAGGACTCGGTGTCTAGCAATCTCTCCATCCTAGACAAAGCCGCGTCCCTTCTAATCAGAAGATTAGCACATAAATTGGCACTGAGGTGAGCCAAATATGAAAGAAAGCCTTGCCCCCGGACTACAAGACTGGCAAATAAGGCCAGCCAAGAAAAACCGTCTGCAACATGGAGGCCGCCGTAGATTCCAATGCTGAGGCATCTTGCAGAGACAAGGACGGAGCCACTGACCTCACCTGTTCCAAAGTCAACCCAGCTTCAGGCGAATGACGTCTGGGTTAAGATGGCGTGACAACAAAAATGCAGAGCCCAATAGCATAGTACTCTATGTCTCGTGAGAGGCGGGGGTAGTAGTAGTTTGGTAGAGCCCCTAGAGCGAAGTGACCCGTCCCGGTCCGAAATAGAGGCGTTAACCTTCTGCAAGACCGACTGCACGTACCCCGACAAAGGAAGCTGAAAAGATGATTGGGGTCCTGAGTAGCTCCCACCAAGGCTTCCAAGCAAGAAGGAGTGTAAGACAACCGAGCTTGAGTCCTACTTTCCAAATTGTTAAACCCACGAATGAGATAAAAAACTCCCGAAAACGAAGATAGGAACTCTTGCGTGTCTCCCTCCTCCTGCTCAAGCAACGGAGACCAACGACAAGAAGGATGTGTAGGCTCTTCTAAAATTAACTGAAGGGTTAGCAGCCAAACAGTCCGAAACACCAGCTAACCTGTCTGGGCTGGGTCCAAGCGTCAGCCTCCGAGAACAAACCCACTATAACACTAGGAACATCACTTACCTCAACAGATGACTCCACGTCCATGAATGGGGGGTGGGGGGGGGGGGGGACTCGAACACTCAAGATCGAAGGAGAATCCCTTAGAGTCGAATTCTTTGAAGCACCAATGAGAGAGGCAGGCAAACACTCCAGCTGCATCAACTCCATGCTCACTACCTTCGACCTCTTGACAGGCGCCTTGAGATCCTTACGGCGACGAATAGGCCTTGAGAAGAAAGGGACCCACTAACATCACGTGCCACGGGCAGGGGAGGTTGCAACAAGCTCGTGATGTGCATGGACATGGTGGTGGGGTCACACGCTCGAGATTCAAGGCAGAGGACGAAGCATCTCCTGCAGAGCGCACACAACTAACACTGCCCGAAACAACAGCACTCTCGGGAACACGACTGCGTTGTTCCTCCCTCAAAGGCGAAGGAAGGGCAAAGTCCTTAGCCTTTTCCTTTTTTTTCCTTGCCTGATTCCTTCTAATTGATGACGAGTAATATTGATGCTCATATGAGTGGATCTGTCCACCACCCAAAATCTATTGTTGCTACTCATATGAGGGGGATCAGTCCATTAAAGGTTAACCGAGTCCACCAATAACCAGGGACTGCTCAAAAGATTTATTACACAATCATCTGTATGTTTGTTATTCCATTTGTTTATCTCAGTGAGGCTTTTTAATTTGTGATCCAGGTGTTGTACTAGTTTGTTTAGTTTGAATATAAGGTTATTATACATTTTGTTCAGTAGCAGTTTTCCAATCTGGGGCTATAGGAGCTAATTTTTCATAATTTCAAATGATATTTTATCATATCCTGGCGTGGAGGGATGACATGAGTTGATGGCATTATCTAGTTCATCTATGTTGAAAATATAATTATATTTCAGGTCTTCAAGAGTTTCAAAATTGAGTATTATATTTTCTTTTTGCTTCCTGAAAATATATATTCAGGCTAGAGTAAGCAATGATGCTTTCAAAATGTTTTCCAATTATATTTTTATATTTCATAAGTATCATGGTATATTTTTCCATTTAGATGTATTGTACTTCTTGGAGGTCTTATATGTTTTCCATTGATTTTCCTTATCTTTTGCCAGATATCCCTTGTGGATGTGTTTGAAGATATGTTCGAGACATATTCTTTCCATGATGCGATTTTTTCAGCTATTACTGTTTTTCTACATTTGGCTGTATATTTGTTATATAGTGGTTTCATGTGGTTAATTGTTATATTTGTAATAACTATTTTGTTTAATATGTTTATATTATAAGGCATTTTGTTGAGGGATTTAAAGCGAGTTTCGAGTCTGTTAAGATTGCGACCCAATATATGTTTTATTTTACTTAAGGTTGTTAAGATTGGATTCCACCATGGGACAGGGGATTTTGTGGAATGTGATTTGGTTTTTGGAATGCTTTTATCTACAGCATTAATAGGTGGCAATATTTTGATATTACTTAAGTACCTCAGAATAATTGGGAAAAGGTCACTTGTGTCTTAATCGTCTAGGACATTCCATTCAAATTTCTCGGCTACATCATTTGAACATAATGAAATGTCAATTGAGGAAAAGGTTCGGTGTATATTTGAAAAATATGTTGGAACTTCACTTTCATTGAGACAACATGGGTTGTGTTTCATCATTGTTTTTTTTATGTTGGTTCCAGATATGTCAGTGGGGTTATTAGTATCCCATACAGGATTATGTACATTAAAATCTCCTACTACAAGCTGGGGTTCGTGTATACTATTGCTAATAAGTTCAGAAAAATAACTGAAATTTGCATTGAAATTTGGTTGGTTATATACGTACATTAAAAATAATGATTTTACTTTTGTCAGGCATGTACAGTTTAATAGCTGTTATTTGATATGGCATAGATGGTATGTTGAAAGGTTCATATGTTATGCTATTTTGAATGTATATAGCTCTGCCTAAATTTCCACCGTCACTTGGTGAATAACAGGCAATTTTATAGTGTTGGATATTTGTAGGGTTACTTCCTATATGCTGTAGACGTATGCACATAGGATTGAGTTCTCGTCCAATTCTTCGTAGTTCGCCTAAACGGATTCTTGTTAGAAGTCTGTTTATGTTCCACTGAATAATTTTACATTCCATTATTGGGGGGAATTGGTGGTAAATTCTGTAAGTTGACTGCTGATTTTACTTTGTCTCAAAGTTTGTATGCATTTGAATTGATTTGTGACTTTTTTTTATTGATGTGGGGAATTGGTGGTAAATTCTGTCAGTTGACTGCTGATTTTACTTTGTCTCAAAGTTTGTATGCATTTGAATGATTTGTGACTTTTTTTTATTGATGTATTTGTATGCTGATTATTAGATTCAGCAGTTGTTTGTTTTTCATAATTAAATATTAATGAGTCTATCTTTGATTTTATAATTTCCTTTTTGTGTTTTAAGGTCTTTTTGTGTTTTAAGGATTCAGAACATAATTCCTTCTCATGTTGGTGTGATATTGGGCATCTTCGTAATTTAAAAAAATTTTCTATACAATTATGTATTGCATCCTCTGTCTTGATGGGTAGTTGGTTGTAAGTACTTATGAAGCACTCATTACAACCACAAGATGAAGCATGTTTGGAGATGTTAGCCATTGGTTTAGCTTCTTGGTTCGAAGCATTTGATCTTCTAGCTTTGTAATTTTCTAGTTTCATAATTCTATTTGTTCCCTTTTTTTGTGATAAGGAATTCTGGTTTGGGGGGCCACTCAATTTATTGCCGCCAGTGTAACATCTAGGTCTTGTGGATAGTTGGCTTGTAATGGTTGTTATATTTTGGTTTGGTTTGATGTTCTGATTAGTATTAGAGTCGGGAACACTATTATTCAGATTGTCTGTTGGAACTTTTAGGAGTGGTCAAATGTGGGTGTATTTCAACTTGTGAAGAGGATAAAATAATGTCCTTTTTGAAATGTTCTCTTGGTGTAGTTGGGATTTCTTTGAATAGATTTGCTTTTTTTCCCCTTTAGGTGGGGTTAGTTCCAATGTTCTTTTCTTTTTGTCATTTTGATTATAATTATTATTATTATTGTTTGACCCCTCTTCCATTAAATAATCGTTTTCACGGATATTTAAATCTTCAATGTTAGTAGAAGTACTATTGGGTATGGTGTCATGCTTGTTTTGGGTTTTTGTATTATCAATGATATGAGAATCACTGTTTATGTCCATATTATCTAGTTGATTGGTGTGATAGGTATTTTGATTTTTTGTTACAGTTGGGCAGAATGACTGCACCCTGTACATAATTCAGTGTATCGTGGGTTGTAACAGTTATTTTTACATTATTTACTTCTTTTATGTTTAAATAGGCAGTGGATTGGTCTTTGTTGGTTACTTGGATTAACCATTCACCGTCTTTGATGCGTCTGCATTCCATATCCCGTATTGGATATATGTTAAGCAGTTTGTTCTCTAGTACAGCCGCTGGAATTTTGTTTTCAGTTTTGAGAACCAGAAACCTTGACCAGTTTTCAGGTTCAAATGGTCATTAAAATGTGCCAATGTGGGTTTCTGTCTGTAATTTTTGTATTTTTTTTGGTCCTTGCTTAATGTTTGCTGCTTGTTTATTTCAATTGGTGGGGTTATTACTTGTCTTTAGTAATTCAGAATTGTTGTTTATTATATAGGGCTCCATTTGGTTTTTGTTTTCCTTCTTTCTGATCTTCCACACACCTTAATGGGTGATCTGGATTTGAAATTGTGTTTGGAACAGGGTGTTCCTCATTATCATTTTCTTTAATTAAAGTGGTACAAAGGAGATTCAGGAGTGAACTGCCAAAAGTTGTCAACTGTGCCTGAGATTTTCCATCATGGGGTCCAAGGGTACTTAAACTTTCACTTTCTCTATTCATACACAAATACTAACAACACAATAAATAAACAAATAAAAAAAAATCTTGAATAGATATCACTAGCTTTTTATGACGTGAAATCTTCCACCAATGGCACAAGTGAGATTTGACTTCCAAATGTCCGCATTGTTGGGTAGTTGATGGATCTACCACAGTTCTCACTATTTAGCTTTGAATTTCATTAAATTTCAAGCCATGATATGTTTTCTGATTTCTTTGTATGTAAATTTTGACAAAAGTTGAAAAATAACAAATATTAATCAAAAGAAAGTTATATAATGTTATATTAGACTCTTGGGATCAAACTTAAGAAAAAAATTCCTGAGGTTCGAGAGTCCCCTCAACACGTCAAGGTTGTCCCAAAAAGAGGGGGCAAGGGGTTGTAAATAATAATGTTCAACTTCTCGTAGAAGGTACGGAAAATTTAAACAAAATTTTCTTTTTATACACCTTGCGCAATTGCATATCTTTGTCTATCCATTGACATGTTTTTCTCTTAAATTGGCTGATCTCAAAGTATACTCGGCCTGGTGTGCTGCATACTGATTTTATAGCCCAGCGCTTAAGGGTGCTGAATTATTTTTTGATTTTATAAGGGCAGTGAGGGGTACAGGGAAATACCCCGTTTTACGGGGCTTGTCAAGCGCCATAAAAACAGTGATTTATGGCGCCATAACATGCCGAGTTTCGGTTATTGGCGCCAATAATAGATTCATGGCGCAATAACATACCTAACAGAGGCGCCATTAGCTGGTTATTGGCACCATAAATCACAGTTTCGTTTAATGGCAGTTTTCGCTTATCAGCACCCCGCCAAGAAAAGAACCCCTCGCCGATAATAAATAATATATATATACACAGTGGAACCTCTACACACAAAAGTCCCTATGTATGAAAAATCCAGGTTATGAAAGCAAAGATGAAGTTTTCTTTGCTTCTGTGTACGAAAATAATTCAGGTTGTGAAAGGGTGTATGTACTGTAAACCGAGATTTGCCCGGGCCGCCGAGAACAATTTTAAAACTCGCGCGCTGCCAACTCAGTAGACTTGCCACCATCCTCCCAATCTCCCATTGGTTCCTGATGCTAGTCACCGCCGTAATATCCTGCTCTCCTATTGGTCAGCATCTGTCCCATCGTGCACCTACTTCAAGGCATCATCCCTAGACCATTTTGTCGCAGCAGCGTTATCATACACACCTGGAATTCGTTCGTTCACATAGATTTAGTTTGTTAACAGTAAATTCGTGTTAGTGATTTCGCTTTCTTTGTATACTGTTATGGAGGAGTTATGGAGTTCCATTTGATGTCTGTGTGTGTGTGTGAGAGAGAGAGAGAGTAATTGCTGTATGGATAGTTAACGACTGAATTGGCTGTTGGTGAGTTCTGGGTTGTCTGCTGGTGCTGTTGGAGTTTAGAGTTCTTTGTTTTTAGTCAGTTTTTGGTGAGAGCTAGTGATAGAAGTGTCGGCAGCAGTCTTGAAGGAATTGAAATTGAATTGTTGTTTGTTTTGTTTAGTTTGATATTGTTGCTTGAGTTGTTGAGCCTGTATTATCAGATTTGTTGTGCTATGAGGTTTTTTGTTGAGTTATATGTGAGTTACTGTTGGATTATATGTGAGTTGTTATGGTTGAGGGTTGTTGTTGGTGAGCTGTTGTGATTTCTTGGTGTTATTAGTGGGTGTGCGTGTGTTGTTGGTTTTTTGTGTTGGTGGTTATTAACGCAGAGGTCTTTTGTTGTGGTTGTATTCCTTGTTGTTGTTGGGTTGTGGTTGTGTTCCTTGGTTGTTTGCTGTGTTGTTGAGTTGTGGTTGTGTTCCTTGTTTGTTGTTGTGTTGTGATCCTTGGGTGTTGTGTTGATGAGTTGTGGTCCTTGGTTGTTGTGTTGTTGGTTGTGTGTTACAGCGGTCGTATCCAGTGGACAGTACAGCTCCTCGCCCTGAGTGTGTCAAGAAGTGGTTGGTAAGTACATGTGTTTTGAGAGTTTTTTGTTTTTGTGTAGGTATGGGTCAATTGTCCTGAATGTATTCTGTAGTGTAAAGACAGAGGGTGAGTTTGGCAGCTGGATTGATTAAGTTTATATGCCACTTGTTTTTTAAGCTTGTGATCCCGCCACACTGTAAGTTACTTTATCGTGTTGTGTGTGAACTTAATTAGTTACGTTATTAGCCATGGGTCCCAAGAATGTTGCTGAAGTGCACGGAAAGAAGAGGATGCTTTCTATGGAGACGAAGATGGAGATAATCAAGAAGTATGAGGCTGGCATGCAGTTGAGTGTGATCGCTAAGGAATACAGCCAAAATCCGTCAATGATACTCACCATCCCTAAGCAGAAGGAAGCCATCAAAGCAGCTACACCTTCCAAGGGCGTGACTATTTTTTCCAACAAGAGGAGCCACGTGCATGATGAGATGGAGTGGCGGCTTCTTGTATGGATTAATGACAAAGAAATCGCTGGCGACATGATAACCAAGACAGCAATCTGCCAAAAGGCCAGCGCTATTTTCAGTGATCTGAGTGCTCAGGCCAAAGACGACGCAGGAGAAGGGACATCGAAGGCAACCCCAGACTCCAAGGCTTCTTGGGGTTGGTTTGATAAATTTTGTAAAAGGACTGGCATCTATTCAGTGGTGCGGCATGGGGAGGCTGCCAGCTCGGACACACAAGCAGCCGAAGCCTTTGTTAAGACGTTTGACGAGACGACAAACAAGGAAGGCTACAGTTTTCAGCAAGTCTTCAACTATGACGAGATTGGCCTTTTTTGGAAAAAATGCCTCGTCGGACGTACATCACGCAGCAAGAGAAGCTACCCGGGCATAAGCGTATGAAAGACCGGCTTACGCTTGCACTTTGTTCCAACGCCAGTGGGGATTGTAAGGTGAAGCCCCTACTTGTGTAACATTCCGAGACTCCTCGAGCCTTCAAGGCCCACGAAGTGCTAAAGGAGAAGCTTCCAGTGATGTTGAGGGCTAATGCGAAAGCCTGGGTAACGAGACTTTTGTTCATCGAGTGGGTAAATCTGTGTTTCGGCCCGACAGTGAAGAAATTCTTGGAAGAAAAGCAACTCCCTCTGAAATGTCTGCTGTTGTTAGACAATGCCCTTGCTCACCCTCCTGGTCTCGAGGAAGATATCCTAGCGGAGTATTATTTCATCAAGGTTCTTTATCTTCCAGCCCATGTACCAGCAAGTGATATTGAACTTCAAGAAGCTGTATACAAAACATCTTTTCAAGAGATGTTTCGACATCACCGATACCACAAACCTCACCCTTCGGGAATTTTGGAAGGAGCATTTCGATATTGTCATATGCATCCGACTCATTGATCAAGCTTAGCAAGAGGTTTTGAGGCGAAACTTGAATTCTTCATGGAGGAAACTCTGGCCTGATGCCGTATCCGCCCGAGACTTTGAATGAAGGATTCAACGTGTGAGCAAAGCTGATGCAGATTCAGAAACAGGTGATGATCCTGAAACTGTTTCGCAACAAGATCTTGACAAGATTGTTGCACTTGGCAAGTTCATGGGGCTGGTCGTCAACGAGGACGACATCAATGACCTTCTCGAGGAGCACCAAGAGGAGCTTACGACGGATGACCTAAAGGAGCTGGAGGCCATGCAACATAACGTCATTCAAGAAGAGTTCTCTAGCAGCGGTGAGGAGGAGGAGGACCCTATGACAACGGCAGAAATTAAGAATGTTCTAGCTGCTTTTCATAAAGTGCAAACATTTGTAGAAAAGACACACCCCAAAAAGGCTTACACAGGTCGTATGCTTGTGCAGTTCAATGACGTTTGCCTGAGTTGTTTCAGGGACATTTTGAAAATCAGGCAGAAGCAATCTTCCTTGGATAGTTATTTTCTAAAGAGGCCTTTAGTAGAAAGCAAACAGGAAGGTCCAAGTGATACGAAAAAAACAAAAAATTCGAAGTGGTGAAGAAATTG
>NC_061096.1:8395744-8455744 GCF_015104395.2 Macrobrachium nipponense
GACCCAGCGTCAACGAGAGCCAAGTAACACCTCCCCTGCTCAGGTCGCTGAGACCCCGCCCAACACGAATCTGCAGCCACACTCACTCACTTAAATTTAAATTATGCACATTTATGTATAAACAGAAATGATCTGATTTGTACCTTTATGTTTGCTATAAAATGTATATATTTTTTTTATACCTGTATTTAGATTTCTATATTCATTTTCATTCCTGTATGTAATTTTGTATTTTTTTTTCTAAAACCAACATGTAACACTAGCACATAGCATTGTATTTTGAATATTTATTTAACAACTGTTTAAACTTTCACTTATTGTCACAATACAATGTCCTTATGTTCTTTGTATCCAAAACAATGCCCTTAAGCTGTTAATCCCCAGACTAACCAGTACCCATACCTCAAGGTCATACCTCCCACATGATGAAATAAATAGGCTGAAAAGCCAGATTGTAAGTCAGTAGTCATTTGATAATGGCCATAAGGCGAAACAGCTGTCGCGACAAAATTCAATAAATGGAAGAAGAAAGTCTGCGTATTTTTAACCAGAAATGGACGAACGAGAATAGGAAAAAACTTCGTCGGTATGAAGATACCTGCAAGAAACTTATTGGTGCCACTAAAGCAATTGCTTTTTAACGAAAATTATATATATATATATAATATATATATATAAATATATATATATATATATATATATATATTTATAATTACTTTTAGACATGGTTCATTTACACACATATTCACAGGTGAAAAATAAGATACAGGGTGTAGGTCCTGACCGGTTTTGACTTTATTTCCAAGCCATTGATGGAAGGACTGATACATAGTATTAGGAGTCACAAATATATATACTACAGACAGTACTGATGAACATACACAACCATTTGAGACTGCAGATCTACCCACAGGCGGGTGAAAATTTGCCTTCATTTATATATTCATCACATTCCAAATTTTCTTGATTCAGTTATACATAATGAGGACCACATTTACTTTTGCTATCCTGTTTCCTTTTTTGAGGTTTGTAGTAACTACTTTCTCCAAGTCTCTTGTGGCTGCACATTCAACCACAATTCAACTAAAGTTCCCGAGAAAGTGCCTGTCTGAATAATATATTTTGTTAACCCTGTTACGCCGAAGGGGTATAATAAAAATCGTCTCCCGTATGCTGAGCCAGTCTCGGAGTGAGCGCCGAAGCGGAAAAAATATTTTTTTTCAAAAAATCACAGTGTGCTTAGTTTTCAAGATTAAGAGTTCATTTTTGGCTCCTTTTTTTGTCAATGCCTGAAGTTTAGTATGCAACCATCAGAAATGAAAAAAAATATCATTATCCTATCATAAATGATGAGATATATGATAGCGTGAAAACAAAAATGATATTGTTATTTTACAATAAAGTTTTGTACATACTTACCTGGCAGACATATACTTAGCTTACGTCTCTGACGTCACGACAGAATTCAAAACTCGCGGCTAACGCGACAGGTAGGTCAGGTGATCTACCTTACCCGCCGCTGGGAAGCGGGTGTAAGACCAACATACCTTTCTTGCCAGATTTTTTCTCTCTTATACCTGTCTCCTGAGGGGAGGCTGGGCGGGCCATCAATCGTATATGTCTGCCAGGTAAGTATGTACAAAACTTTATTGTAAAATAACAATATCATTTTTGTACATGAACTTTCCTGTCAGACATATACTTAGCTGATTGACACCCTTGGTGGAGGGTACAAGACAGAAAATAACAAAGAAAAGGTAAACAACACCTGTTGTAGGATAAAAATAACCTTGGTTCTTACCTGTTTAGGCTGAAGACTTCATAGATACTGTCTATTAGTTCTGCATAGACCATAAGAGCTATCAGCGAGGGCGTGACCTACAGCTGAAAGACTCTTTGGGTCTACTAACGGGATTTGATATCCGCTTACTTCGTAGAATCCAAGTCGGATCATGTCAATGGGGGTTCGCCCTCTTCTATGACAGAACCTGTCCACTACCAACGCAGGGAGCTTCAAACCAAATCCGATCACCTAACCAAACTAAAGTTATTAGTATTACAAAACGAAAAATCTACTAAGGATATGTTCCAGCTCCCTGCCCAGCACCGAATCCGCCGATACGTACGGGCCTAACGCGAAGCACTCGTCATACGTAATACTGACGTCTTTTAGGTAGTGGTTGGCGAATACTGAATTACATCTCCAGAATGTAGTTTTCATCAGATTCTGAAGAGACATATTCTTCTTAAAGGCCAAGGAAGTGGCAATTGCTCTCACTTCATGAGCCTTGACTTTTAGGAGCTTGAAATGTTCTTCATTACAAGATCTATGTGCTTCTTTCACACACTTCTAATGAAGAAAGACAGCGCATTTTTCGACAATGGTCCTGCTGGGGTCCTTTTACAGAGCACCATAGTCTGTCCTCAATGCCCTTAAGGGTTTTCTTCTTCTGAAGGTAGTATTTTAAACTCCTAACAGGGCAAAGAGTTCTTTCACCAAGGTTCTTCCCCTACTAGGGCAGATAAACCACGAACCTCAAAGTTCCTGGGGCCAAGGATTTGAGGGGTTCTCATTCTTTGCTAAAAAACGAAGGAAGGAAGGAACAAACCACGGAATCTCCTTTGAAACCTACCCTTCCTTCTAGAGCATGAATCTCACTAACCTTTTAGCGGATGCTAAAGCCATGAGAAAGAGAGCTTTCCTCGTAAGATCTTTGAAGGAGGCTAAATGTGGTGGTTCAAACCTAGAGGACCTCATGAAACGAAGAACCACGTCCAGATTCCAACTTGGAACTTCGTTCGAAGTTTTCTTGGAAGTTTCAAAAGATCTTAATAGATCATGAAGATCTTTGTTATTCGAAAGATCTAAATTCCTATGTCTGAACACAGCAGCCAGCATGCTTCGGTATCCTTTGATAGTAGATACTGCCAAACCGCATTTTCTCTGAGGAAAACTAGGAAATCTGCTATCTGAGTCACAGAGGTACTGGAAGAGGAAAACTTCTGGTTCCTGCACCACCGGCGAAAGATGTCCCACTTCGACTGGTAGACTTTAAGGGTCGAAGGTCTTTCTAGCTGAGGCGATAGCCTTAGCAGCTTTTGTCGAAAAACCCCTTCGCTCTGACAAGACTTTTGACAGTCGAAAGCCAGTCAGATTGAGAGCGGGGAGGTTTCTGTGATACCTGTCGAAGTGGGGTTGTTTGAGCAAATCTTGACTTTGTGGAAGTGCTCTTGGAAAGTCCACCAACCATTCCAGTACCTCTGTGAACCAATCTTGGGCGGGCCAGAACGGAGCTACTAGCGTCATTCTTGTTCATCTCCGAGATAGCAAATTTCTTGAGGGTTTTTGTTTTCCCAGTACTTTGAAGGGGGGAAAGGCGTAGACGTCTAGACCTGTCCAATCTAGGAGAAACGCATCCACTGATACTGCTCCTGGGTCTGAGATCGGGGAGCAGTAAAGTCGATTCTTGCGTTCCTTGCTGTTGCAAAGAGATCGATGCGAGGTCTGCCCATATTCTCCACAGGTCTTGGCATACCTCTGAGTGGGAGGGTCCACTCGGAAGGCAGGAGTTTTGATTCTTCCTGCTCAGGAGATCGGCCCTGACGTTCCTTTCTCCCTGTACGAATCTGGTGAGAAGACTGATCTTCCTTGTTTGAGACCACAGCAGAAGATCCCTTGCTGTTTCGTACAGGGAGAAGGAGTGCGTCCCCCCTGTTTTTGAAGTACGCCAAGGCTGTTGTGTTGTCCGAATTGACCTGCACTACTGCATTTCGGACGTGGGGCTCGAAGGCTTTCAATGCCATCCAGACTGCCATCAACTCTTTCTTGTTGATGTGCCAGGACACCTGATCCCCCTTCCAGGTGCCTGACACTTCTCTTGTCCCGAGCGTCGCTCCCCAACCTGCTTCCGATGCGTCGGAAAACAACACATGGCTGGGGGTCGGCATATAAAGAGACATTCCTTCCACAAAACGAAGTGGGTTGTTCCACCACCGAAGGTCTCTCTTGATTTTCCCTTGAGATCTTGAAGGAGAACTCCAGATCTAGGGAGACGCCTCCAGTTCTGGTATAGGAAGAACTGTAGAGGCCTGAGATGCAACCTTCCTAGAGAAACGAATTGCTCCAACGAGGAGATGTCCCCAGCAGACTCATCCACTCTCGCTGTGCATGCATCTTTCTCTAGGAAGGTCGTTATTTTCTCTCGTAGCAACGAGCTATCCTCTCTGGCGACGGAAAAGCCCGAAAAGCCAGAGAAGCTATCCGAATCCCCAGATAGATCCGCTCTTGACTGGGGATTAATTGAGGACTTCTGGAAGTTCACCAGAAGTCCCAGAGAACTTGCCAATGTAAGGGTCCTTTTGAAGGTCCCCTCCAGACATCTTTCTTGAGACTCTGCTCTGATTAGCCAGTCGTCGAGATAAAGCGACACCCTCACTCCCTCCAAATGTAGCCACGCGCCACGTTTTTCATTAACCCGTGAAAACTTTGGGGTGCAGTCGATAGGCCCGAATAAGCACAAGGCCTTGAATTGGAAGATGTTTCCTCCCATCATGTAATCGTAGATACTTCCGTGAAGAAGGATGGATCGGCACATGAAAGTAAGCGTCCTGAAGGTCTAGAGACACCCATCAGTCCCTGGACGAAGAGCCCGCCCCCCCCCCTAACACTGAGGAAGTTGTCTCCATGGCAACTTCCTCTTTTCCACAAAGACGTTCAGGGCGCTTACATCCAAAACCGGTCTCCATCCTCCTGAGTTCTTCGGAACTAGGAATAGTCTGTTGTAAAAGCCCGCAGAGCGGGGATCTTCCACTAGTTCTATAGCCTCCTTCTCTAGCATGAGATCTACTGCTAGAGAAAGGGCTTGATTCATGATGGGGTCCTTGTACTTGGCCACCAACTCCCTCGGAGTTGTCGTCAATGGTGGTCTTGACGAGAAGGGAATGAGGTATCCTTTGCTGACAATCGATAGGGACCAATTGTCTGCCCCTTTGTGTGGGCCCAGACGTCGGCAAATTTCAGTAGTCTGGCACCCACTGATGTCTGGAGTCCTTGATCGCTATTTCTTCCTCTGACTGACCTAGAGAAGGTTTTACCTCTCTTAAAAGGTCTAGTTCCTCTGGTTGAAGAACCTCTGACAGCGGGTCCTCCTCGAAAGGGCTCCTGCCTCAGAGGAGTCTCTTTCTTGGCCTTGGGGTTGGAAGACAGAGCGAGGTTTCCTGGCCGCCTGGGCTAACATGTCCTGAGTAGCCTTAGCTGAAAGGGCACTCGAGACATCTTGAATAATTTTCTTGGGAACAGAAGAGGAGAGAGTTGAGCTACATGAAGCGAGGCCCTTTGTGCATGTGAAACTGCCTTAGTGAGAAACGAACAGTAGACAGACCGCTTCTTAATAACTCCACAGCTCCAAACAGCGAGGAGACTTCACTCGATCCGTCTCTCACTGCTTTGTCCATGCAAGTGAGGACGCAGTTAAGATCTTCAGGAGACAGAGAATCAGGGGTCTGGGTCTTATTAGCCAGAACATCCTAAGGACCAATAAAGGAAGTTGAAAACTTCCAGGACTCTGAACATTCCCTTCAGTAGGTGGTCAAGTTCATTCATCCCCCACGTAGTCTTGGCGGACAAGAGGGCGGAACGACGAGCAGAATCCACCAATGAAGAGAAGTCCGAGTCCGCAGACGAAGGGAGAGCGAGGCCTAAAGGTTCGCCCAGATTCGTACCAGAATCCAATCTGCAGTCAGTTTAGACGGAGGGAAAGAAAAAACCGTCTTCCCTTTCTCTTCCTTAGAAAGGAGCCATTCCCCAAAACCTCTAAGCGCCTTCTTCATGGAAACAGTAGGTTTCATCCTTACACAAGACGAAACCTTCGACGTCTTCGAAGTGAGAATAACGAAAGAGGAGAAGGGGGAGCCACAGGAGAAAGGATATCTCCGAACTCTTGCAGGAGCAAATCTGTCAGCCTCTTATAGGAGGAAACAGAGGAGTCTTTTGGTCCTTCTTCTTCTGAGGGGTCCTGTTCTTCCTGAGCTGAAGAACCCTCATGACCTCTTAGAGGCGCGACTATTCTTAAAGGATCTCTTGAGGAAGTAAGACGTATACGTCTTGGAGACAAAGCTTCAGAAACGTGTCTACTTGCAACATCCTTCTTGTCTGGAGGAGTGCGTTTCCAGATTCTTGGAGCCTAACAGGAGTAAGGCGGCGTCAGGAGCAGAGCGCCTGTTTGAAGAAGAATTCTATCAGGCTCTTGGCGCCTATCCAAAGGAGAGCGGCTACCAGGCGAACAGCGCCTGCCATACGAGAAGCGGCTACCAGGCTCTTGGCGCCTGAACCGAGGCGAGAGGATCTCTGGCGACGAGCGCCTACTAGGTGAGCGCTACAAGGGGAGAAGCGCCTGCTAGGATCTCGGCGCCTGACTCGAGGAGAGTGAAAGTCAGGAGAAGAGCGCCTGCCAGGAGAAACGCGCCTAACAAGCTCTTGACGCCTGTCCAGCGAAGAGCGCCTGTCCGATTTAGGGCGCTTGTCAACAGGAGAGTGGAGGCGAGACGAGGAGCGGCTACGAGGCGAGTAGCGCCTACTAGGCTCTTGGCGCCTGTCAAGGGGAGCGATCCTGTCTCGAGAAGAGCGTCTGTAGGGTGAAGATCTCCTACGAGCAGTTTGCTCCTTGTCCGAAGGAGAAACCTGTCTGTCAGGCGAATGGCGCTTGGACGCAGAAGGGATCTTGTCCGAAGCAGAAAGTCTCCTGCGGAGAATCCGAAACGCACAGGTGAGCGCGCCGCTTCCGTCGAATAGCGAGAGTCAGGAGAGGGGAGCCTGGATTTTCTTTACAGGAAGCGGAGACGTCCTTCCTACGACGAGACGACACGCTAAGATATCCAGCCAGAGCCGAAATCTGCGCCTGAAGGTTAGCCAACACCCTTGCAGGAGAATTCACAAACTCTTGAACAGGTGACGAGGTTCGATCTCTGCTCGGGGAACGATACTCCTGAGATCTCTTACGTTTCTTCGCTTCCACCTCAGGCTCTTCCGAAAAAACTTCAGGGCTGGATGGACGGGCGCAGGGAGCGTTCCAGGCTCTCTTCGAAGGGCGCGAGGCTTCCGAAGAGCTCCATCCTCGTTTAGGCGAAGGCGAAGGCGAAGACGAGAAGCATTGGCGCAATATTTCTCTCTTGGAGCGATCCAAGGTAGCCTGGGAACGATCAACAGGAGCTACCGAGGGGACGCCTGACCGGTGGGGATGCTCCCCAACCTTCCTGCGGCTTTCGACTTTCCTCCTCCACTGGGACTGGGAGTCTGGAGGAGGTCTAGGCCTGGAAGCATTAGGGAGCCGATCAGACGCACCCTCCACTGCACTGGGTTCACTGCACAAATCACTATTGGAATCATTCTTACCTTCTAATTGTTTGATTTTCCTCTCCATACTGCGAATGGTGGCTTTCATGGAGGCCACTTCCGAAGGCGCATCTTCGGCTTCGGTGCAGGGAGCAGGAGCTGAAACTGACAAGGAGCTACTTCTAAAATAGGATTATCTATATCCAACTCGCTAATATGATCTACTACTGCTCCTAGAAGAAGATTTCCTAACTTTATCCATTTTTACCAAGCTTCCTCAAGTAGGAAGACAAAGACTTCCATTCAGCCTCATTCAGCTTTTCACATTCATTACAAGGATTATTAAAGGTGCATTCATTCCTCTACACTTCAAACATACCGTGTGAGGGTCTACCGCCGCTTTCGTAGCCTCACCTTACACTCAGTCATACAACAAACTCTAAACATAGCAGTTTTCTTAGTATCAACATCAGACATCATGAATCCAAGAAAAATCCAAAGAAAAGTCAAATAACTGTCCACAAATCGCGAATGCCAGGCCAAAAGATCGGGTACTTCACCAAAAGTCCGTAGAAACAATCCAGGGCGAAAACGAGAAAAGAATCCAACTGTCAAGAGGTTACCGACAACAGGTGTGGTCGACACCAACGACAGAAAAAATCTGGCAAGAAAGGTATGTTGGTCTTACACACGCTCCCAGCGGCGGGTAAGGTAGATCACCTGACCTACCTGTCGCGTTAGCCGCGAGTTTTTATTTTGAATTCTGTTCATGACGTCAGAGACAGTAAGCTAAGTATATGTCTGACAGGAAAGTTCATGTACAAAATTTCATATATAATTATATTCAAATCGCGCTGTGAGCAAAACGGTTAAAGCAAACGAGTTAATTTTTTTTTGTTGTATTGTACACTAAATTGCAATCACTTTGGTATATAACACATAGTAAAACGATTAAAGCAACAAAGAGAAAATATTATCACAAAATGATGCATGAATTCGTAACGTGTGGACGTAAAAAAATGTGTTTTCTAAAATTCACCATAAATCTAAATATTGTTCTAGAGACTTCCAATTTGCTTCAAAATGAAGATAAATGATTGAATATTACTATACTGCAAGAGTTTTAACTTACAATTGCAGTTTTTGACCATTTTGGACGAGTTAAAGTTGACCGAATGTCGAATTTTTTTTATAAATTTTTTTTTATATGCAAAAATTTCAAAATGAGAAAAAGCTACAACCTTCAATTATTTTTTTTGTATTCTACATAAAAATTGCGCACATTTTCTATATAATAAAATTGCGCACATTTTCATATATAAAACTCTATGAAACGCCTAATATGAAACGGAGCAAATATAACGATAATGCAACGTACGCATTAAGGAGATTTGCAGCGGAGAATCAGCGCACGGAGGGAAGGAAAGTTTTTTTTAAAAATTCACCATAAATCTAAATATTGTGCTAGAGACTTCGAATTTGTTTCAAAATGAAGATAAATGACTGAATATTACTAGACTGCAGGAGTTTTAGCTTACAATTGCCTTTTTTTACTATTTCGTAGAGTCAAAGTTGACCGAACATGGTTTTTTTCCATTTATCGAGATTTATATGCAAATATTGCGAAAATGAGAAAAGCTACAACCTTCAATTATTTATTGTTGTATTCTACATGAAATTGTGCACATTTTTATATATAAAACATTATGTAACGGCTAATTTGAAATGGTGTAAACATTACGACAATCGGATGAAAAAATGTCTGATTTTTTTAGGAAGAGTTACCGCGTGGACGTAAGGAAATTTTTTTTTTTTTTTCATAAATTCATCATAAATCAAAATCTTGCGCTGGAGACTTCCAATTTGTTGCAAAATGAAGGTAAATGATTGAGTATTACTAGAATATAAGAGTTTTAGCTTACAATTGCGTTTTTTGACCATTTCAGTAGAGTCAAATTTGACCGAAGGTTGAAATTTTGGCACTTATCGTTATTTATATGAAAATATTTCAAAACGGATAAAAGCTACAACCATGGGTTGTTTTTAGTTGTATTGTGCATGAAATTGCGCACATTTCCATATATAAAACTTTATGTAACGGCAAATTTAAAATTGTGCAAACATTAGGACAATCGCACGAAAAAATTTATCGGAAGAGTTACCGCGCGGACGTAAGGAAAAAGTTTTTTCATAAATTCACCATAAATCGAAATATTGTGCTAGAGACGTCCAATTTATTGCAAAATGAAGGAAAATGATTGAATATTACTAGAATGTAAGAGTTTTAGCTTACAATTGCATTTTTTGACCATTTCAGTAGAGTCAAAGTTGACCAAAGGTTGAAATTTTGGCACTTATCGTTATTTACATATATGGAAATATTTCAAAACTGATAAAAGCTACAATCATGAGTATTTTTTTTTTGTATTCTACATGAAATTGCACACATTTTATATATAATACTCTATGTAACGGCTAATTTAAAATGGTGCAAAAATTATGCAAAATGATATTGTAATGATACAATTAAGTTTGTTCATACTTACCTGGCAGATATATATATAGCTGTATTTTTCCGAATCCGACAGAAAGTTTAAACACTTACGACACAGCAGTGGGAGTCAGGTGGTTAGTACCCATTCCCGCCGCTGGGAGGCGGGTATCAGGAACCATTCCCATTTTCTATTCATAATTTTTATTTCCACTGTCTCCTGAGGGGAGGTGGGTGGGTACTTGATTATATATCTGCCAGGTAAGTATGAACAAACTTAATTGTATCATTACAATGTCATTTTGTTCATGAAACTTACCTGTCAGATATATATATGCTGAATCCCACCTTTGGTGGTGGGAGTAGACAGAATAGAAGATTTTAGGAAAACATATATATGCAGATAATTGATATCTTGGTTCCTTACCTGTTTAGCATAGCTGACTTCGTGGTTACTGCCGCGTAAGTCTGCTTGTGCTACTAGAGTTGCCAGCAAGGTAGAGACCTATAAAGCTGGTGCACTCCAGATGATCTGTCAACAGGGGCGAGACCACGACGTGACTAAGCATTGACCATACAAATGAGGGTCAACGAAGTAAAACCAAACCACCTGGCGTAGCCTACCAAAAGTATCCCACTTAGACTAAGCTAATGGAAGGGAGATCTGCCGCAGGCGGTCAACACCCACAACCATAACACAAGTTAAAAACTCCCCTAACCATTAAAGGATAGGATGAGCGCTACCTCCTGCCCCCAAAACAGTGTCTGCGCGACGTATGGTCCGAGCGAGTAACAATTTTTTGTATGTTGCTTTCACCTCCCGCAGGTAGTGTGAAGCGAACACCGAATTGCTTTGCCAATAAGTGGCGCCCAAATATCTTTGATTGCCATATTTTTGTGAAAAGCCACCGAAGTAGCAATAGCCCTCAACTCGTGGGCTTTCACTTTCAGAAGCTCCATGTCACTTTCACTACACTTTTCATGGGCTTCCTTAACCGTACTTCTTAAGAAGAACGCAAGTGCGTTCTTCGACATCGGAAGATCTGGTTTTTTCACAGAGCACCACAAGTTCTCCGAAGAGCCTCTGCATGCTCTGGTTCTCTGCAAATAAAACTTGAGAGCCCTGACAGGACACAGGACTCTCTCAGCTTCAGGTCCCACTAGCTCCGACAACCCTTTGATCTCGAACATCCTCGGCCAAGGGTTGGAAGGGTTCTCGTTCTTTGCTAAGAACGTAGGACTTAAGGAACAAACTGCACTATGATCCTTGAACCCAATGTGCTTGCTTATGACTTGAATTTCGCTAACCCTCTTCGCCGTCGCCAGAGCGGTTAGGAAAATGGTCTTCTTAGTAAGATTCCAAAGCGAGGCTAATGGAGCGGTTCAAATTGACTCGACATGAGAAACTTAAGTACCACGTCTAAGTTCCACGATGGTACTTTCGGTTGGAGAACCTTCACAGTCTCAAATGATCTAATGAGATCATGAATGTCTCTATCATTCGCTAAGTCGAGTCCTCTATGCCTGAAGACCACAGAAAGCACGCTTCTGTAGCCCTTTATCGTGGGAACGGCTAGTTTCGCTTCTTTCCTAAGGTGAAGAAGGAAATCTGCTATCTGGCTCACAGAGGTTGAGGTGGAGGATATGCCTTCTTTCTGCACCAACTTCTAAAGACAGCCCACTTTGATTGGTAAACTGCGATTGAGGAGGGCCTCCTTGCGGTGGCAATCGTCCGTTGCCACAGGTCTTGAAAAACCCCTCGCTCTGGCCAACTTCTTGATAGTCTGAACGCAGTCAACTCAGAGCGGGAGGTTTTTTGTGGTACCTCTCGAAGTGGGGCTGTCTGAGTAGATCTTGGAAAGTCTACCAGGAAGGACCATCACCTCCGTGAACCAGTTCGACCGCTGGCCAGAAGGGGGTGATGAGGGTCATCCTCGCTCCTTCTGATGCAGCGAACTTCCTCATCACTTCCCTGAGGATTTTGAATGGGGGAAAAGCGTAAATGTCTAGTCCCGACCAATTCCACAGTAGGGCGTCTACTGCCACTGCTCCCGGGTCCAGAACTGGGGAGCAATACAGCAGAAGTCTCTTCGTTCGGGAAGTTGCGAAAACGTCCACATGAGACGTCCCCACAGCTTCCATAGCGCCTGGCATACTTCCTGATGAAGGGTCCATTCCGTCGGCAGAAGCTGTCCTTGCCGACTGAGAAGGTCCGCTCGCACGTTTTCCACGCCTGACACAAATCTTGTCAGAATCGTGACGTTTTGCGACTTCGCCCAAATCAGGATATTCTTCGCGATGGCGAACAGAGAAGGAGAGTGAGTTCCCCCCTGTTTCCTGAGGTATGCCAAGGCTGTGGGGTGTTGTCCCGAGTTTATCTGAACCACTTTGTTGGAGACTTCCTCTTGGAAGAACCTTAGAGCAAGGTAAACCGCTGAAAGTTCTTTTAGATTGATGTGCCAGGACACCTGTTCCCCTCTCCAGGTGCCTGACACTTCTCCTCCCTCCCAGTGTTGCTCCCAAACCCGTGGAGGACGCGTCGGAGAACAACATTATGTCGGGGTTCCGAAGCTTGAGCGAAAGTCCTTCCGCAAGCTTCTTTGGATCCAACCACCATTTGAGGTGCTTTTTCACTTCTTCCGTCAAAACAAGACCTCTTCTAGATCTTGTTTGCGTGACCAATTGCTTGAGAGGAAGAACTGAAGTGGTCGGAGGTGCAACCTTCCCAGAGAAACAAACTTCTCCAGTGAGGAAATGGTCCCCCAGCAGACTCATCCATTCCCTCACCGAGCATGTTTCCTTCCCTAGAAAGGCTGACACTTTGCCTAGGCATTGAAGTGTCACCCCTGGGACGGAAAAGCCCGAAAAAGCCACTGAGTCCATCTGAATCCCCAGATAGACTAAGGATTGAGAAGGAGTCAGATGCGACTTTTCGAGATTCACCAGAAGTCCCAGGGACCTCGCTAACGACAGTCGTGTGAAGGTCCTTCAGACACCGTCTTGCGATGAGGCTCGAATAAGCCAGTCGTCTAGGTAGAGAGAGATCCTTAATTCCGCAAGATGGAGCCACCTCGCAACGTTCTTCATAAGAACGGTGAACACCATTGGCGCCGTGCTGAGACCGAAGCAGAGTGCCCTGAATTGGAAAACCTTCCCTTTCAGGACAAACCGCAGGTATTTTCTTGATCGGGGACGGATGGGACGTGAAAGTATGCGTCCTGAAGGTCTAAAGAGACATCAATCCCCCGGTCTAAGGCTGCAAGCACGGATTGAGGTGTCTCCATCTTGAACTTCTGCTTGGTAACGAAGCGATTTAGACTGCTGACATCCAGAACGGGGCGCCACCCCCTGACTGCTTCGGCACTAGGAACAGACGGTTGTAAAACCCGGAGAACTCCGGTCGAAGACCTGTTCCACCGCCTGCTTCTCGATCATTTGATCTAGTAGATCGTGAAGCACTTTCTGCTTTTCTCCCTGATACGAAGGAGACAAATCCTTTGGTGTCGAAGACAGCGGGGGTAACTTCAGGAAAGGAATTCTGTACCCCTTCTTGACGATGTCCAGAGACCAAGCGTCGGCACCTCTCTCTTCCCAGGCTCTCGCGAAATGTAGAAGTCTGGCTCCTACCGGTGGCTGAAGGACTTCCCTCTCACTTCTTGCTCTTGGAGGAGCGGGAGTCTTGCCTCTGAAAGAGCCTCTTCCTCGAGGGGCTGCTTCGAGGAAGAAGCAGATCGAAAGGGCTTCGATTTCTTCAAAGCAGAGGACCCAGAAGACGAAGTAGTTGTAGGCTTCCTAGAAGACTGTGCCAGAAGGTCTTGGGTTGCTTTCTCCTGGAGACTGGCAGCTATGTCCTTTACCATACACTGGGGAAGAGATGTTCTGAGAAAGGAGCGAAAAGAAGATCCGCTTTTTGCGCTGGCGAGACGACTTTGCAGTAAAATTGCAAAAAAGTGCTCTCTTCTTAAGCAGTCCCGTGCTGAAATGAGCAGCCAATTCCCCAGAACCATCCCTGACGGCCTTGTCCATGCAAGACATACACTGGACAGCTCCCCCAGACTGATGGAATCGAACTCCTGGACCTGGCATCCAAAACTCCTAGGCACCAGTCAAGAAAATTAAAGACCTCTAGTGTCCTGAAGAGGCCTTTAAGGTGAAAGTCTAACTCTCTATGTGTCCAAGAGACCTTAGAGGAAGACAGAAAAGATCTTCTGGCGGCATCCCCATACTACCAAAGTCTCCTTGAGCCGAGGCTGGAAGCTTAACTCCGACGTTTTCTCCCGTCTCATACCACATACCAGCTTTGCCACAAAGTCTTGAAGGTGGTAAAGCGAAAGAAGTCTTACCTGAAGCTTTCCCTCTTTTCCTTTAATCCAATCATGGACCTTGCGAAAAGCTTGCTTCGTAGAAAGCGACTTCTTCATTTTCACAAAGCCCGAGATCTTAGTAGCTTTGGATGACGAAAACTGAGAGGGAGGAGTACGTGGAGCTTCAGGTTGGAAAGTGTCTGCAAAGACTGACTGTAGCAGACGAGTCAAAACCTTGTAGTCCGTCGAAACTGGAGCCAACTGCTGTTCTTCGTCCACTTCGACGAAAGCGTCACTAATTTCCTCTTCAAACACTGGAGAAATCGGAGGAAGTAAGGAAGAGTCACGAGCTTTCTCAAAAGAGAAAGAGCGGCGGAACAGGAAGAGTTCCCGCTTCCGCTTGCGGAGGTGGTAAACTGACGTCCGTTAGGCGCGCGGCTTGGGTCGTCCGAAGAGCCCAATTCATGACTGGCGCCGACTGAAGCGCGCTCGACAGCAACAGGTGTACACCTGGCATCCACTGGCGCGCGCTGAGCGTCCACTGGCGCGCGCCGAGCGTCCACTGGCGCTCGCTTACCTTGCACCGAATCACGCTCGGCGTCCACTGAAGCGCGCTTGACTTTCACAGAAGCGCGCTCGGCATCTAAAGAAACGCGATTCTTATCAACAAGTTTCGTTAGCAGCGGAAACAAACCGCTTCACGAGAGCGAGAAACCCGAATTTCTCGCCTCCTCTAGAAAGTTGCTGGGGAGCAGAACGAACTCTAGAAGGAGACTCAAACGGAGAGAGAGACGAGCGAGGAGAGGGAGAGGGAGAACGCCTCGACTCTTCACAGGAAGATTGTCATCCTTCTTACGGCGACGTGGAACAGTCTCTCTCGAAGAAAAAACATCTCGAAGTTGCTGCTGAAGAGACAGGAGAATCTTGCTTGTAGGTGTAAGCCTCCTTTTCTGGGGAGGGGCTGATCCTGTGAGCAGGAGAGTGGCGAGGGGACGCCTTCTTCCTACTCCCAGGGACGCCACTTAACGCACCTTAGAGCGGACTGAGGCGCTTGAAAAAAACATCTAGGAAAAGACTCCGCCTCCGAATAATCCTTACGCTTCTTCTGCGGAGGAAAAGCAGCAAACGCACTATCAGGCGACGAGCAAAGTTCCGGAGAACAACTTGGACGTGAAGCGTCCGAACGCGAGCCGTCCTTTTCAGCGGACGTGATGCGGTATGAGAGCTCCACCCCTTGCGCGGGAGGAAGCTTCAGAAGAAGAAAAGGCACTCCTTGAGAAGACAGCACGCGCACGGCTCCTTGGCAGTCTGGGTAGGTTCGTCAGAAGCTGCCGAAGGCACGCCAGATCGGTGGGGGTTCCTCGTAACCCTCCTTCGACTTTCGACATGCTCTCTCCCGTAACCTGGGAGTCAAGCAGAGGTCTAGGTTCTAGAGGCGGAATGAGGCCGATCTGACGCACCCTCCACTACACAAGGGGCACTTTCACTGCACTTCTCTTCACTTTTGCTCTCAGAGCTAAAACACTTTGATTCTAAGTTACGAATCGATTCAAGAATTAGCGATAAAGTATTACCTTCTACCGACACTGCTTCAGGGGCCGGAGGCAACACTACAGGTAGGAGCATAATCTACAGAAGGAGGGTTAGCAGGAGAATCATTAAAAATCTTGCCTACCTGAAACACTCCTGGAGGAAGACCTCCTTAACCTATCTCGCTCAAGTTTCTTAAGATAGGTTTCATACGCCTTCCACCTCAGACTCTGTTTAATCTTTCACACTCCTTACAACGAACTTTCAAACGTACATTCATTCCCCCTGCAAACCTTACAAACAGAATGTGGGTCTACTGAAGCTTTCAGTAGCCTACCTCTACATTCGGACATAGAACAAAATCTAGCGCTAGCAGAACTAGACCCTGACATCTTGATCAAACAAGAAAAATCAATACCAAATTCAAATCAATCCAAAGTCAACGTGTGCCAAGCCACCGATCCAATTCAGATACCAAAGAAAAAACCAAAAGGGATACTCAAGTAGCTAGTAAGTTTCCAAAATCTGGACGGAGGTGCTGCAAACAGGTGTTTCCAGCACCGGCGACAGAAAAATTATGAATAGAAAATGGGAATGGTTCCTGATACCCGCCTCCAGCGGCGGGAATGGGTACCAGCCACCTGACTCCCACTGCGTGTGTCGTAAGTGTTTAAATTTCTGTCGGATTCGGAAAAATACAGCTATATATATATATGACAGGTAAGTTTTCATGAATGACAGGTAAGTTTCATGAACAAAGTGACGAAATAATTTCTGAGATGTGTCACACATACTTTTAGTGCGATAAGAAAGAAATTCGCGCTTGTGCACCTGCGTAACGATTGTAAACAAAACAACGCCTTGATCCGTGAGCTCCCAGCATCCCCCAAGGCGCGATTCAAAAGTTTTTGGCTTGTAGGCCTATAAGTATTTTTCCACAAATTAAAAAAAAACCTTTTTTATGTTGACATTTAATACGTCCAATCGGCGTAAGAGGGTTAAGTGATGCGATATATAATAGCGTAATTGTACAATTATAGTCCTAGATTGGGTTGTGAGCATTAAAATCACCTACTGTTAATGTAGGTTCCTTGTCATTGTAAAGTAATTCTTGAAGTTTATCAATGTTGTATCTTTATTACACTGATTGTTTACATTATAAATTGCATAATTATTATATTTTATTTGTACTTTAATAATACTCAATATTTACAAGTCAGTAAAGTTTACAGGTACTATGCCATAGTATGTATGTACTTTGTTATGTACACATATGGCTGTACAGTGAACCCCTGTATTCACCAGGGTTGTGTACCAGAAACCCCGATAGCTAAAATCTGCTAATACTAGTTTTATCATAAAAAGTGCATTTAGTCATGAAACTGATATGAAATTACAGTAATTAGTGAATATTTCTCTGTAAAAAAATACAGCAAATAGGCAAATTTTACGCGAGTAATGGGTAGATGTGATCCATAGAGAAACCCGTGCATCTTGAGTACGCGAAACAGAAGGTCTACTGTACCTAAATTTCCTTCTTTCTCTCTACATGTTGATGCTAAGGTATACTTACGTATTGTTGATATTGTTTTGTTGACACATTGTAAACATAATATCATCGGTTCATATTCCCTTAGTAATCTTTGTATAGCTCCTAAACATAATCTGTTCTGCAGACCACTGACATTCCATTTACCAAAATAATTATTATTTAAAATATTACATTGTGTGTTCACGTGTAAATTTCTTTTTGTGGATTATCAATTCAAATTTTTTCAAATTTTTTTTTAACTAAAATTTTATTTATGACATTTATTTATTTTTTCTTCATAACATATAAGGTGTTCAATGCACACACAGCCCTTTTTGCGAGTATTCCGGCTAATGGTTTCTTTATTTCTGTAAATTATGAAATTTCTTACTGTGTTTCTCAAACTGTCTTTTGTTATGCTTCTGTTCTTGTTGCACAGTTTAATGAAACATTCATTACATCCACGTGTTTTTATGTATCATTTTTTTTTTTTTTGGTTTAATCTTGCTACACCAATTATTGGTGATGGAGTAATCTCTTCTCCCTTCTAATCACTTTTTACTTTGTCTTTACTTTAAGAGATATCTCTTCAATAATTGTTGGCTTTTTGGTTTTAGGTGGAGTTCTCTCTATATGCCTCTTTTATCTTTAGCTTCCAGTTCATCACAACTTCTAATATTCCTGTGGTACATGCACTACTATCTTCTTGCGACTCCACTGATCCAATACCTCAAAAATAAATTTGAACTAATGTCCACATAAGAATTTGTATAAATTCCTTGGTTCTTTGCTATTTTAGTTTCTTCTTGCAAAGTAGTTCTTATTCCAAGAGATTGCTCTATCAGGATTTTGTTACTCTTATCTGTTTCCATTTTTGTTTCATTGTTTGGTCTTCTTTTAGTAGTGGACAAGGTGCACTTCCTAGCAGTTTACAATTCATAATTTGGCCGCTTTTTTAGGCATTCCTGTTCTCTCCTAAGTAATCTTAATTCTGTATTGTATATACTATAATACATACATTCCTTAGACCTTGAATGGCGATTTTGCCAACAGTTCACACATTTAGTTTCACCACACATCCACTGCGTGGCATGTTCTTTGGATCAGTTTTGACATTGTAGTGGTTTTGGAACATAGGGTCTAATTTCTCTGCTTTAGCCTATACAGTGGTCCCCCCGTATTCGCGTGGGATGCGTACCAGACCCCCCCTTGAATAGTTAGAACCCGCGAATATTTGGAACCCCTATAAAAATGCTAAAAACAGCCTATTTTGTTAGTTAAAACTCAAGAAAAACCACTAAAAATGTTCATACTTGGTTTTTTTAATAGTTTTATCACAAAAAGTGCATTTTATGATGAAATTGATAAAAAAACCAGGAATTTGTGGATATTTCTCATAGAAAAATACTGTGAATGCGCTAATTTTCCGCGAATATTGCGGGGAAACGTACCCGAGAGAAATGCGCGAATGTGAGAGTCCGCGAATCTGGAGAACGCGAATATGGGGGGCCCACTGTAATTTCAATTTTTAAAGGTAATTCTTGACCTTCAAATTTTTTTTACGATTCTTAATTATTTTCTGCTACTTTTGTCTACTGGCTATGTTGTAAATGTATTGTAAGTTCTTGCACATAGTTGTATCTCTTTTTAGGGGGATCCAACAATATATTCGTTTCTATGGTTCACCATTATCAGGAAGCCCTATGGAACCCTAACCCAGTTCATACATCTATGTTTTTTCATTAGCAGTACTTTTAGTTTCAGAAGTTGAATATTGATTCAATAGGAAGTTTTTCCATTTTAAGGCCCATAATTTTTTGTCTGTTTCTAGAGTTAGAACCTTGACAACTTCCATCAAGAGACTTTTCTCCTTCCTACAGCTATCAGGATATACCCACAATGAGCAACCCAAGGGATGCGAGCACTAATCAAAATTTAGCTACTGTAGAGTGGAATTCTCCTGCCCCTTCCCAGCACTACAATGCTGCTCACATGCAAGACCAGCCCCAAACATTAACGCGCAAGAGGCAGCTCAAGCCCAGAAGGATGCCCCTAAGCATCCAATGATAAATAAGCCCTGAATTTGACCCCGCCCACCCCTCCTAAAAAAGCTGATCTGAACTGAGTACTCATCCATTTCATCTTCACCAACATCTTGATGATGACCATGGAGATGGACGAAACATGTAGACTACACCAGCAACTGAAGGAGTCTTAACAGCAGTGCAAGGATACATAATGCCCGTATCCAAGAAAAATACCGAAAACACCAGATAGCTACCAAGATCTTGTTGAAGTTACCAGCCTTGGTTTCTATACCCAACAAAGAGATATAAGCAAAATTTGATAAAATATTTTTCACAAATATCTTAATGACAAATATGAATAGTATTGGATTTCTACTCAACAACTGAGCTGAGTCAGAAAAACAAATAATAATAATAATAATAATAATAATAATAATAATAATAATAATAATAATAACCTAATAATATTGTACCTAATGTTATTTAAGTAATTTATATTACAGCAGACCCCCCTTATTTGTAGGGGGTGGGTACCAGATCCCCCTGTAAATAGCTAAAATCCACAACTACTTAAAACCCCTCTAAAAATGCTTAAAACTGCCTATTTTCATAGTTAAAACATAAAAAATCCTCTACAAATGCTTATAACCTAGTACAGGCAGTCCCTGGTTATCGGCGGACTCGGTTAATGGTGATCCGGTTTTATGGCACTAGTAAAATCAGCGATTTATGCAACTATAATGGGCCAAGTTTTGGTTATCGGTGCCATAAGGTGCAGATAATAGTTATGACAACATAACATAGCTAACAGAGGCGCAATTAACGGTTATCGGCATCACTGACCAAAACATGGCGACATAAGCGCCGTAAATCACCAGGTTTTGGTTAATGGCGGTTTCCACCTATCAGCATCCTGCTGAGAACGGAACCCCTGCTGATTGTCTGTACTATTTATTAATTCTATCACAAAAAGTGCATTTAGTCATGAAAACGATTTGAAAATTCAGTAATTTTAAATATTTCTCAGTGAAAAGTGCAGCAAATAGGCGAATTTACTGCAAATAATGGATATGCGGTCAATAGAAAAATCTGCGAATAGGCGAGTCTGAGAATAGCAGGGGTTGATTGTAATGTGTATGTATTGAGTCAGACTAGGTAGTACTAACCATCTGGGTTAAAATTACCCTTCAGTGGTGAGCATCGGAATAACAGTAACCCATAGGAGGCCTCAAGTTTCCAAACAAGACTTGGGGAGGTGATTTTTGGTGCCAATTACCATTTTCAATATGCCATCAAATACAGTAGTATAGTTGATTGGATACAGTATGTACAGTCGAGTTCAAAAGTTCATAGACACTCTCTGGTCATCATCTTAATGGTGCACTCCGGTCCCAAATTATGCGTGTTAGAATTGTGCGATTCCCCTTTTATGTGGTCGCTAGTTCTCAAAAATAGATTTTCTGTATCTGCGAAGCCGTTCAAAGTCTGCGAGTCACGTGCCGTAAAACATATCAAATCTATTGTCTTTTCAAGTATTTTAGATGTGGGGGGGGTTTGCTGGTATCTGAGAGAAGGGGTGGGGGAAATGCTTGGAGGAAAAAAAACTAATATTCCTCCAAGGGGGAATGCGAGAGAAAGGTTTTCTGCTCAGCCATTAGCTAAGACGGAAGGCTCTGCCTCACGCATTTGTGACGTCATAGCTCAGTGTGTATGAATGATGAGTATCATCATCATCGTCATACGTATTATTCAGATCTGCAAAGTGTATTCTGAATGATCAGTATCGTCATCATCGCCACTGGTATTATTCAGATCTGAGAGGTGTATTCTGAAGGCTTCTACTCAGCCATTAGCTAAGAGGGTAGGCTTTGGCTCACGCATTTGTGACATCATAGCGCAGTGTTTATGAATGATCGGTATCATCATCATCGCCATACGTATTAATTAGATCTGCGAAGTGTATTCTGATCATCCGCATCATGTATGCATCTGCCTAGAAGCCGAAGAGGAAAACCTATTTTCTCGAAACTAAAAAGCTTGCCCTTAAGTTAAAGGAGCAACTTCCATTTTGGCAGCAGTTGACAACTTGAAATCCGTCATTGCTGAACATGAAGTATGAATTTTTTTTTCTAGATTAACTTGTTTTGACTAACTTTTGGCATTTGATCATTTATTTTTTTCTATTGTTGAAATAGGTTTTGATGATAATGACTAGTAAAAGTGATTAACAGTGAAGCAAATGTGTTAGAGAGAGAGAGAGAGAGAGAGAGAGAGAGAGAGAGAGAGAGAGAGAGAGAGAGAGAGAGAGAGAGAGAATCGTTCTATCAAAACTTTTCAATAAACTCATTTCATGTAGAATTTTAATATTTATCATTTCTTTTTAACAAATTGTAATTTCATATCAAATTTTGAATTTCCATCAATTCTTTTTAATCATAGAATAAATTTATATGAAAACGATTATACAGTGAAAGTGCCTGACAAAGATACCGAGACAGGCACTCATAACCTGGTTTGTTAGGCCTAACGGGAATGAAGACACACATGATCCGCCAGTCCCAGAAACCTAAAATGGTTCACAAAGCTTTCCTTCAGCAGAAGAATTCTTCCCGGAGGATGAGATAGATGAGTTTGATGGGTTTTTGGCAGAGGATAGGTAGAGGAAATTCCATCCAAAAGGTTTTTAAAGGAAATGACTGTATCGAACAGTACACTTGCACCCAATGGTGGCATTGTTTATGTGTGGGAGTTCTCACCACCTGTGTGTAATTTTAAACTTTTTCAAGTTACTAAAACCTTTTTAATGTTTTATTTATCCATAAGAACAATTTCATATTAGAAAAAAATTACAGCATAGTACATAGAAAGTATTGAAAATGGGTAGTATAAAAAAGTTTGACTGGGTAAGTTGCCGTTTGCCTTGACCCAAATGGAATTTTCCCATAAGGTATGTGTTTCGAAATATTCTTATTTCCAATTCTGCAGGAACTTGGATCTACCAAATTCTCTCATAAATGGGGACTGTACTGTATATATATTATATATATTATATGTTTGAAGTACTAAATGTATCTATTGGTTATATCAACTCTCTGAATCTGTCCAAGCTTTAGAAATGTGTGGAATAATTACCACTGCATTGTCATACAAGAATGGACAAAATATCATAATTATCATATGTTAAAAGAGGATTCTCCTCCTCTCTTTATCCACTTCAGTTGGGAAGAGTGAAGAACAGCCACTCTAAGTTCACCCTGGTGGTGGCGAGACCAGTGCCATTTATGTGTTGTTAAACTGATGACCAGAGAGTGTCAACAGACTTTTTTAACTTGACTGTACAAGAACAGTTTCATTAAAATTATCATTACTTTAATGCAAGAGTACCTATTTTTGCCTTTTACAATGGATACTGTAGGGGGTCAATAAAGGGATTTTGACGTAAGGAAAAATCTATTTCTGGGCGATTGGCTCGTGTCGCCAGCGAAATATCCTTTTTTTAATCTATTATTTCTAGGGTAAATGTACTAACACATACCAGAGAATAAATAAAATAAAGAAAAAGGTCAGTATAACTGACTCGCTCACCCTCCAGGAGGGTGTCGGTATGAACACTAGGCGAGTGAGACCACTACCACGAGCCAAATGCCAATAGAAATCTCCCACTACAAAATCCCTCCAAGAGGGGAGCCGACCCACAGAGTGAGCAGCTCTTGTACTACTACTACTCCATCCCATGCTGCCGACTGCTGCGCCTCTGGTGGCCATCCTGAAGTTATCAGACAATCTTGGGCGAAGGGATGGGTAGGGTGGGATTTCGCTGGCGACACGAGCCCAATCGCCCAGAAATAGATTTTTCCTTACGTCAAAATCCCTTTTCTGGGCTCAGCTCGTGTCGCTGCGCGAAATCGTACCAGAGAAATAGCACAAGATTGTAAACAAAATAATAAAATGAGAATAAAATAAAATAAATCAGAATAGGTCTCAAATAAAAATGATAAAATATATATGAATAGACTATAATTGCTAAAAGATACATATACACAGGGGTATAAAAATAGAAATATGCTTAAATTAAACCCATAAATCTAATCATGTTTGTTAACATAAGGTAATTACATATGTACAGGTAAAATTATTTTTACATGTATCAATGTTATCTGTGTAACAGCATGTATCAAAGTATAATAGCAATTAATAAAACAATCAACAATAATAATATATAAAAAGAATGTATATGACTTAATATACAAAACCCGTAATCATTATAATATGATGTATCCCCTAGCATAAAAATAAGGGGAAACATCCATGAGATCAATGTTTATAATCATTTGTGAGTGTCCCTAACCAGACAATAATGGGGCACCCACTACACTATCAGCAAAAGCAGCTAAGACCAACAAGGTGAATGCAAATGAACCAGGTAGGAATAGACGAACTTTTGGGTGAGGCAGGTAGAAAGGAGGACTGAATCTTCTACTACAAACTAGCTAGAGTCAGGGGAAACTATGTTACCCGCTGCTACTGCTGGAATTTCAGAGCTTCCAAGGACTTAAGGTAGTGACGTTTGAACACTGTCGGCGATTTGTTCCATCCAGTATACTTTTTCAACTCATCGAAGTTCATGTGTTGGAAATAATTAATTGAGGTGGCTACTGCCCTGACACTCATGTGCTTTCGGGAAAGAGTCAGGATTGGCTTGCTTAATAAAGTACAGGATTTGTTGCCTGATGCCTTTAATGGATAAAGTTCCACCTTTTTCCCTCCTAAAGAGGGGACCCCGACGAAGATGAGGAGGTCCTAGACAGAAAGGCTGTAAGGTAAGTAACTGGGCAAAGAGATTACATCTTGTGGAAGGGGTAGTACCTTCCAAGGTTCCCACCTCATCAAAAGGATCTTCATTCTTTGCTAAAAAGCTAACGTTCCGGAGAAAGTAGGACTTCTCCTGTGAAGGAACTGAATATGAACCCGGGTCTCTGGATAGAGCCGACAGTTCTGAAATTCTTGCTCCTGAAGCTAAGCTTAATAAGAATATTTTGGGTTTTTCTTAAGAGCATTATAAACGAGCATGTGTCATTATCGGTTTCGGAAGCCAGTTTTAGGACATCGTTTAAGAACCATGAAACTGACGTAGGCCTAACAGAAGGCCTAAGCCTAGCACATGCCTTAGGAATAGACGAGAAGTAGGAATCCGTCAAGTCTATGTTTAATCCCAAATTGAAATATCTTTTTCAAAGCTGACTTGTTTGTCGTAATCGTGCTAGCTGCTAAACCTTTTTCAAATAAGGATCTGAAAAAGGATATAGCTGAATTAACTGTCATGATTCTAATATCCGAATCTCTCAGGAAGGTTGCTAACTTTTTGACAGCAGCATCATACTGCCTCAAAGTCGAATCCCTTTTATCGGATTCTAAGAATAGAATATTCTGAGGGTCAATATTCGCATCTCTTTTTGCCGCAAACTTCATGAAATCCATAAAGTTAGGGTTTTGAGAATCCCTGAGGAAGCGAACACAGTCTTCATTTGCACTGACTGGGAGAGCTTGGGACTGGGGATCTGAAGAGGACGAAGGCCCAGCTCCAAAATTAGAGGATACCAGTTGCTCTTCGGCAGTCTGGGGCTACTAGAGCCACTTGACCCTTGAATGTCCTGAGTTTGTTCAATACTTCATGAGGAGATTCACTGGAGGGAAGACGTAAATCTTCTCCCAGTTGTTCCAGTCTAGAGCCAGGGCGTCCGTGGCATATGCCAGAGGGTCCAGGTTGGGGGGCTACATAACACGGTAGTTTGTGGTTCGCTTGTGATGCGAAGAGGTCCACCTGTAGCCCTGGGACTCTTTGAAGGATCCATTGGAACGAACTGTTGTCCAGTGACCATTCCGACTCTAGGGGTACTGATCGGGATAGGGCGTCTGCTATGACGTTTCTTACTCCAGCTATGTGAGTGGAGGAAAGATGCCAACTGAACTTGTCTGCCAGGGAGAAGATGGCTATCATGACGTGATTTAGATGCCGTGACTTGGAGCCTCCTCTGTTTATACAATGTACTACCACTGCGCTGTCCAGGACTAGCTTTATGTGGGGAGTACTTGGGTGGGCGTAACCTTTTAGAGTCAAGAACACTGCCATTGCCATCCAGTACGTTTATATGGAACCGACGGAACTGAGGTGACCAAGTCCCTTGAACCTTTTTGACCTGGGGAACTACCCTCCCCAAGCCGCTTAAGGGGAACGGTGCTGTGTGGATGGGTGACCCCTGGTGGAGGGAACTGAAGGGGTACTGACATTGATAAATTCTTGACTCTCGCCCATGGCCGAAGTCGATTCTTTAGAATCAGAGGCACTGAGGATAGTTTGTCCCTGGACCTGACGTTTGTGCTCGCGAGCGCCAGATTCTGGTTAGGTCTTTCAGTTTGGCTTTCATTAAGACGTTTGTCACTGATGCAAACTGGAGAGGCCCGCCCAGGATCCTTTCCTGGGCTCTCCTTGACGCTAGTTTTGTGACTTAGAAATTGCTTGACTGACTTTGCTATTTCTTGTTCCTTTTGGGTTGATGGAATCGACAGAGTGTGGGATGCTAGATTCCATTGAATTGCCCAGCCACTGAAAGTTGACTCTGGAGTGAGTCTTGATTTGGTCCTGTTTATTTTGAAGCCTAGATATTCCAGGAACTGAATCACTTTCAGAGTAGCTCTGTTGCATTCCTCGACTGTTGGGGCCCAGATCAACCAATCGTCGAGATACGCTACTACCATGATCCCTTGCGATCTGAGTTGTTTGCACTACCACTTCCGCTAGCTTCGTGAACACTCTGGGTGCCACGTTGAGTCCGAATGGAACTACTTTGAAGGAGAATGTCTGGTCTCCTATCTTGAAACCCAGATACGGACGGAAGTGTCTTGCAATAGGGATATGATAGTAAGCGTCTGTAAGATCGATAGAGGTGGTGACGGCCCCCACGGGGAAGTAGGGTCCGACACTGTGAGATCGTGAGCATCTTGAACTTGTCGCAGCGGATGGCTAAGTTTAAGCGGGACAAGTCTAGATTACCCTTCTTTTTTGTGAGCCTTTCTTTGGCACGCTGAACAAGCGACCTTGAAATTTTAATCTCTTGACTCTCGCTATAGCTCCTTTTTTTGAAGGAGATCGTCTGCGTACTCTGTCAATTGCCTTGGAAGGAAGTTGACGGAAAGGTCTGGATGGAGGTGGGTTCGTCAACCAGCTCCAACCCAGACCTTTTTGACACTATGCTCTGAGCCCATTGGCTGAAGTTCCAACCGGTGGCGAAAGTGAAACAGCCTCCCTCCTACCTGAAGTTCTTCATTGGTTCTGGTAACCGCCTCGGCCTCCTCTGAAGTGCTTTCCCCTGTTAAAGGGGCCGCCTCCCGATCCTCTCCCACGAAGGAACTTCTTACCTCTACCTCCCTTACCCGAGCGGTCATACTTCTGAGAAGCTTGACTCTCGAAGGCTTGATTGTAAGCTGGAGAGATGGGCGTAAGAGGTGGAGGGCTGAGGCTGAGGGGATATCACATAAATTGGCTGTGATTGACCTTTAGAAGTGGAGGGTTGGGCTGTCTGCACTAACGGTACTGTTGGAACTTGAGGAAAGGTAGTTGCTCTTCTGGTAAGGTTGGAAACGCCTGGGGTTTCTTTTGTCCCTTACCTTTAGGAGTCAGGTCTTGCCTCCTCTTAGCCGAAAGGCCCCAACGATCCTTAAGGGCTCTGGTTTAACCTGGTAGCCTCTGACTGGACCTCCTTAAACCATAGCTTCTGGGAAGAGATCTGCTCCCCAGATGCTAGACGAGAGTAACCTATTCGGTTCATGCCGAATGGTTGCCTCTTGTAGGACATGCTTCCTACAATTCGTCCGAGCAGTGGCAAACTCAAACATATCTGACTGTACCGTTTGAGTCAGGGCTTTGGTCATGAGCTTAAAAATCGGTTCTGATCCATAAGCCATGGTAGCTACCTCAGACATAGCCATAGAATTGATTGGATCTGGCTAGACGCGATTTTGCATCAAACTCAGCCTGAATAAGGCTATCTGGGAGCCTGGGTAGCTTTTCACCAAACTGCTCCATAGCACAGTCCGGTTTGAGTTTGCCAGCTGAGAAGTATTCGGCAAGTCTTCCCACAATTCTCCAACTGAGGGGAGCAACGGAGAAGTGGGATCCGCTTCCTTCAACTGCGGTATAGGTTCCCCCCTTCTGGGCCGCTGGGATGGTCCCCGACCTCCGCGATCTTGGTTAGGAAACTGGGAGCGGGTACTCCTCATCCATTGTAAAAATGGTAAAGGGACTCTTAAAATGGTTGGTATTCGTTGGTGTTAGAACAATCCATGTCCTCTAAAACACCTGAGCCATTCTCTCTGAGCCTGGTCTCGTGAGTAAGAGGACTGTCTCCTTAGGTACCTTATCGTCCCGCCCCATAGCCGACGGCGTAAGCCTTGCGTAGCCTATGAACGGAGGCTGGAGGTCTTCCGGGAAGAACTCGAAGTCCTCTATTCTTCGAGTCCCAAATTCCGGTATAGAGATGAGACCGTCCTGGAAGGGGGCGTATGACGCTACTCTCCACGGATTGTTTCATAGAGAACTGAGGTAGTGAGTCATAACGGAGGAAGTTGGGATCCACTCGTGTTGGACAGTGGAGGAGAGGCTAGAGGAGCTTCTCTCGGGAGCCCGGCTATAATGGGAGTCCTGGGAAGTAATCCTGTCCGACAGACGAGAGATCATTTGCTCCATGCTACTCTTTAAAGGACCCAACCAGGTCACCCACCTGTTGCAACAGGCCAGCATTGGAGTCCAAAGCCGGAGCTGCTGCGGAGGTGGAGGGGAGGCTCTGAATCGGAACCAAAGGTAGCGGAACTGGTGATTCTGCCGGAGTGCGAGATCTCTCTCTGGAGGATTTACTCCTCGAGGACTTAGAGCCGGAGCTAGAAGCTTTAGACCTGGATGCTCCGGGATTCCAGCCGGAGACTTTACCGGGAGAGGATGAAGCCGAAGTCGTCTTCTTAGACGACGACGACGTCTTAGTCAAAGTCATCAACCTTTAGACTTGACCTTAGGTCTAACCGAAGCACCAGGAGGAGAATATATTCGTCACCCGTAAAGCTTGGAAGGATGGAGAGGTTGCAGGAGTAGAAGAAACAGTTACGCCCAAGGTGACCCTTGGGTGTCCACCGTACCTACCTCGACCAACAGGTCGTCTATACCTACCATAGGTTCAACATTAATATCTAGGGTCGCGACATCCGTAAGAGATATCCTGTCCTGCTCAGTTAATGAGGTGGCCAGCTGTTGTTGGATGAAGGCGATAGTCGGATCCGCTTCTACCGGGTCGACGTATCCTGTCGCCTTGCCTCCGGGGAAGATTAGTAATGCCAACCGCTTCTCTAGATGTAGGGCTGTCCCTTGGCGGCCTTTTTCCCAAAACCGCCGACCCAGGCCCGCAGGGTAGCCAGTGCGGTATCTCTTACCGCCGGAGCCTGGAAGAGAAGGCGTAGTTTAGATTTAAGAATCACTTAAAACTAAAACTTAAAGTATAACTTAAATTAATTGCCTTAAGTTAATATGATGAAAACTTAAGCGCTAAAAAAGAAGCGGAGCATGCTACTGGAGATGTAAACTTACCCCTTCCAAAAGCTGGCTCACCAGATCGTAACATATGGTACACGTTTCATGGTACCAGACCTGGATGTCCCCGAGCGGAGTCGCGCATGGAGCATGGACCGGCAAACTTCGTGTCCACAAGGGTCCTGAAGTGTGGCGGAACATCCCGGATGCTCACAGTTGGTGGCCTGTAAGTGGGGAGACACATGAGTATCTTAAAAAACATCACTTACAGTCTAAAGGACAGAAGAGCTCCGATGCATGCCGGAGCTCGGAAAAAATTTGGGCATAACCCCTCCCTGCATCGCCTGAATAGGCTATAATCCCGGAGAGATCCGGTAAAGATATGTAAGGGAGGGGGATGGTTTCAAGGTTCTTAAGATAAACTTAAAAGATAACTTAAACCTAACACACAAGCAAACCGGACTAAGTCCAGTGCGTAGCGGAGTGTAGTAACTCAGCAAAACGGTAAGGTTAGTAGAGACCCACTGTATGCTCCGGTCCACCCTACTGGGTGGACTAACAACTTTCCGCTGGATACCAGGACTCCGATCAGGAGGAGCCCTAGTAAGATGGGAAAGAGCGAGAAGACATACAGGCTCAAGCTAGCCCGGAGCGACAAGGTAGCGCGAGGGTGGGCAAGGCCAGTACCCCCCACTCTCCGTACCAACCGGCCGGACCGAGAAGCCGGAGAGGTCGAGACCAGTCTGGGTCTGTCCCGACTCCCTAGCCCCCTCCGCCTGAGGGGAGCAGAGGGAGGGAGGCAGGCTCGGGTATGAGGAGCGAGCATGGGCAGACCGACCCGCCCCCGCCCGACTCTATGGAAGAGCGGGAGGGGGGGGAAGAATGACTGGACAGGCGTCTGGCTGGCCCGTGATCACGAAGTGACCACGAGGCGGTACGACCAAAAACGACAACTAAGCCTAGGACAACCAACTGATCAGGGAAATTGCTATCGGGAAGCATACTGAACTGAAAAGCGGAGGCAAAATAAGCCACCCACTGGGGGGCCGAACCAACTGATCAGAGAGATGCTATAGGGGAAGCAACCGAACTGATAGCGGTAGAATAGGCTCAAACGAGCCAGGACCTAGGCTAAGCCAGACGCCTAACTAACCTAACAATAATAAAATACACAGTTATATAAATAAATAAATGAAAGAAAGAAAACAATATAGCAGGAGAAAAAATCCAGGAGTGTGCGACTAACCCGAAGGCAAGTCTACCACTCAAAGCTAGTCAGAGGCCGATACTAAGAACTGGACTAGGGTCTGGATAGAAGAAGCCTACGTAGGTAAATACATGCATGCATGACAAAACCTGAGTAGACCGTACCCTAAGTAAAGTCGGATAATCATAAAGAGCGAAGATAAATAAGGGGATGTTCTAGGTATGGGAGACCAAGAACGAGCCCATCACGAGGCAGAACCATGCTGCCATGCTTCCGACCCCGAGATCGTATTTATACCTAAAAAACGGCAAATACTGTCTCAGGGCCGGAAAAAACCAACTAACCGTAAATACTGAGTACTTAACTTAGCTGCTGCGATAGCTGCACTCCATAATAGAAAATCCAATGAAAGGGCACAAAAACACAGAGAGGAAAAATATCACAACCGACTCGTGGGTGCTAACTTGAAAAAGGATGGCCACCAGAGGCGCAGCAGTCGGCAGCATGGGATGGAGTAGTAGTAGTACGAGCTGCTCACTCTGTGGGCTCGGCTCCCCTCTTGGAGGGATTTTGTAGTGGGAGATTTCTATTGGCATTTGGCTCGTGGTAGTGGTCTCACTCGCCTAGTGTTCATACCGCACCCTCCTGGAGGGTGAGCGAGTCAGTTATACTGACCTTTTTCTTTATTTTATTTATTCTCTGGTATGTGTTAGTACATTTACCCTAGAAATAATAGATTAAAGGATATTTCGCGCAGCGACACGAGCTGAGCCCAGAAATGCACAAACACATATTGGCAACCTACCCAACAAGTCTTGTCATGTCACACCCAAATGACTTGGGGTGACTTAGTTCAGTTGTTGGCGCATCAAGCCATCTATATGACTGAAGCTCTAACCTTCCCAGAAAATTTTAGTTTTTAGACCTTTGAAGGTTTATGATTTTGGAAAATGGATTGAAAACTTGTATGCTAAAAACTTTTATCCTGAATATGCCCAGCTGAAAAGGGGATGTGTCTAATATGCCAGTGCATATTAGTAGTATATACCATCAAATACAGCAATTGACATACTTACCTCTCGTTTAGCAAGGATGACATTAGGAGCAATGTTGTGCAGAGAGGATGCCACCACATCTAGAAGATCTTTTCCTCCTTGTCCAAGTGTTGCAACTTCTGCTTGCACTCTAGATTTCTTATGCATGGTATGTGTTAATGTAGCCTGCAGTAAGTGCTCTTCATAGGACTCTGGTGGTTGTCTGAAAAGCATCAGAAAATTGAGGTGTTTCAGCATATTGTTTCTCTGGATTATTCTTTGCAAAAGATACATTTTTCATGTCTAGCCCACTAAAGCAGTTTGGCTCTGCTCACAGGAAAAGAGAGAGAGAGAGAGAGAGAGAGAGAGAGAGAGAGAGAGAGAGAGAGAGAGAGAGAGAGAGAGAGTAGGTTGGTAAAAGCACCAACCAACACTGATTACTGCCACTGGAGAGAATAATTTCCTTTCAAGATTACACTTGATAGTCTGGCATTTTCTCCAAACACCCTCTTTTCCTACACTCAGATAACACTGAAAAATACCATTACCTCTCTTTATTCCATCCTTATCACAATACTCTTTCTGTTTTAAAAGTCAAAATGAGCTAAGAACCAGTCCAAGGCAGTCACTTCCAAGAATGGGCTAAACTTTGTTGTTGAAATGACATCATCCATCAACCTTTGAGAGAGAGAGAGAGAGAGAGAGAGAGGAGAGAGAGAGAGAGAGAGAGAGAGAGAGAGAGAGAGAGAGTGGGAAGGGTAAAAACATGGCAAGATCATTAAAAATTAGCACTCAAAATGTAAAAAGAAAAAAAAAATTGTGAAGAAAAAAGCAAGGAATTGGTAGCAATGTTGACAAGAGTGAAGTATGGCATCTTCAAGTCCATGGGTCTGGAATATGTTTGCAGAACCAGGAACTTCCTGTTTAACATGGGGCAAACAGGTTGATCATTAGCATTCCCTGACGATCAAAAAACCTTCTGCCATGTGAGGATGTAAGAAAGATTTTGTCCCCATTACCTGCCTCTGGCAATTGAATTAGTCTGCCAGTGCATTCATCCTGCCAAGATTGTACATGACCAATAGCTTAAGGGGGCCGGCCGGCTAATGCCCTTTTTTAAGGACAGGACTTTGATATTCATACCACTTAAGGAGGCTGGCCGGAACCCCTATATATGGTGGTATAGGGCGAAAAATGCAGTCATGAAAAAATTCATGGAGTTCATATGGCAATTGAGAATACGTATACAAAATATTTTGTCAAAATTCCTCTTACTTTCGTAGTTACAGGGTAATTAGTAAACATAACTCAATAAGCCTAAAACATTCATCCGTACAAGAAAATGCAATATTTCTTCTGTTAACGTAAAATTTTGATAATTATTGGCAAAGAAATTGTGAGAAATGGCATCTGTAGAGATTCTGTGGCTCGCAGAAGCGTCTGAAGCGAGTATCTGGTTCAATCATGAATCAGTTGGACCATAGACGTCAAGTAGATTACAAGTTCGAGTTTCACCTCGTGACATTCGCTTGCTTTTACGTATGTTTATGTATGTTTCAGCAAGAAGTTCATCATGCCAATGAGGAAAAGACAAGGAAAACATCTCGCTAACATACAGACGAAGAAAATCGCTCAAGTATTATTACAGAATATCATAATATTCGCGTAGTTAGTGAAGAGAGAGGGGAGGGTTTCCTAGTAACGCCCCCTTCTTGCCTGACAGCACACGTCACAATGTGCCAAGGCTACAATCTTGAGCTAAGAGATCTTCATTTATGATAAATAACATAGTTTTGGTTTTTTAATACCCAAAATGGAATATGAAATTCATAATAATCATGATTTATTAAATTGTCTTTGTAAAAAGAGAGTACACCTTGGAGTTTCACCTTTGACATTCTCTTGCATTTACGTTTGTTTATCTTTGTTTCGGCAAGAATGTCATCATGCCCAAGAGGAAAATACAGGAAAACATCTCGCTAACACAGAAGAAAATTCGCTGTAATAAGCCGAGTTAGTGAAGGGGAGAGAGGGGGTTACGTAGGAAGGAGTGCCCCATCTTGCCTCAAGCAGTGCCCCAGGCTGCGGTATATGAGCAAAAGGGATCATCATTTATGATTAAATATGATAAATAAAATAGTTTTGGTTTATTAATACGCAAAAAAGAAGTATACATTCATAATAAAATCATTATTTATTACACATTGTCTTTATTGAAATACGAAGGAAAACTTTGAACGCCCGTATCTCAAAATTATACTTATTGACCTTCAAAATCTATCTCCTCACTTAGTTTTGAAGCTATAACATTGGAATTTGGTATATAACTCAGAAAGACATATAGAACAATCAAATAGAGCCCTTTTTTCCAATTTTTGTTTCGTCTTTTTTTATAAATTTTTTTCTCGTGATTTATAGGGTTTATTTTCTTACCAATGATTGAAAAATTCATATCTAGCAAAAAAATGACTTTTAGAAAAAAAAAACAAAAAATCTCCATTGATTGGAGGTCGACATCAGGTCTATATATGGTAGTAATCCCAGGTCTTAATATTAAATATCAAGGGGGAGATAGAATTTGAAAAATGGTTATTTTCGGGATAAATTACCCTGGCGTCACGAAACCGAAGGTCAGAGGCGAAAATCATAATGCGGTTTGGAGATGTCCCAAGTCACCTATTAAGTAGTATGAATGTCAAAGTCCTGTCGTTAAAAAACCGTATTAGCCAGCCGGCCCCTTAATAATAAGGTGACTTGGGACATCTCCAAACCGCATATGATTTTCGCCTCTGACCTTCGGTTTGTGACGCCAGGGCAATTTATCCCGAAAATAACCATTTTTCAAATTCTATCTCCTCCCTGATATTTAATATTAAGACCTGGGATTACTACCATATAATAATACCTGATGTCGACCTCCAATCGAATGAAGAGTTTTTTTTTTTTCTAAAAGTCATTTTTTTGCTAGATATGAATTTTTTTCAATATGGTTAAAAAAAAATAAACCCTATAAATCAGGAGAAAAAAATTATAAAAAAAATACAAAACAAAAATTGGAAAAAAGGCTTGATTTGATTGGTCTATAATGTCTTTCTGAGTTATATACCAAATTCCAATGTTATAGCTTTAAACTAAGTGAGAAGATTGATTTGAGGTCAATAAGTATAGTTTTGAGATACGGGCGTTCAAAGTTTTCCTTCGTATTTCTATAAGACAATGTTAATAAATAATGATTATTATGAATGTATATTTCGTTTGTGTATTAATAAACCAAAACTATTTATTTATCATAATTTAATCATAAATGATGATCCCCCCTTTGCTCATATATCGCAGCCTGGGGCACTGCTTGAGGCAAGATGGGGCACTCCTTCCTACGCAATTCTCTCTCTCCCCTTCACTAACTCCGGCTTATTACAGCGAATTTTCTTCTTCTGTATGTTGCAAGAAGTTTTCCTTGTATTTTCCTTTTGTGGCATGATGAAATTCTTGCCGAAACAAAGATAAACACGTAAAATGGAAGAGAATGTCAAGAGGTGAAACTCGAAGGCGTACTCTTTTTTTACAAAGACAATTTAATAAATCATGATTATTATGAATTTCATATTCCATTTTGGGTATTGATTAAAAACCAAAATTTTGTTATTTATCATAAATGAAGATCTCTTTGCTCAAAGATCGTAGCCTTGGGCATAGTGTGACGTGTGCTGTCAAGCAAGACTGGGGCGTTACTAAGCAACCCTCCCCTCTCTCTTCACTAACTACACATATATTATGAATATTCTGTAATAATTCTTGAGCGATTTTTTCTTCGTCTGTATGTTAGCGAGATGTTTTCCTTGTCTTTTCCTCATTGGCATGATGAAATTCTTGCCGAAACATACATAAACATACGTAAAAGCGGGCGAATGGCAGAGGTGAAATGGAACGTGTAGACTACTTGAAGTCTGTGATCGCACTAAATCAGACTGGACTTGGTAGCTGAGCCTGAAGTCTCCTTCTCGACTCGGGGAATGTCTACAGATGCCATTTCTCCCATTTCTTTGACAATAATGATCAAAATTTACGATAATAGAAGAAATATTGCATTTTCTTGTACGGATCAATGAGTTACGATTATTGAGTTACGATAACTAATTACCCTGTAACTACAAAAGTAAGAGGAATTTTGACGAAATATTTTGTATACGTATTCTCAATTGCCATATGAAGCTCCATGAATTTTTTCATGACTGCATTTTTCGCCCTATACCACCATATATAGGGGTTCCGGCCGGCCCCCTTAACAGCACTGCAAACATATCCACGACAATTTGCATATGAAAATTGTTTCATGTCCACACACCAGAAAAGACCAGGTCTACCCAGCTGAGGGGCACTGGATGATGAGGATCCAACCACTGCTAGTTCAGATGCCACAGAAGTGAGTGCTGGTTGTGGCACCCATAAAGCAGGTGATTCAGCATCAATGACAGGTGACCGAAAATGACCAGCAAAAGCCAAACTGGTACAATATAACCTACCTGAGCTTGCTGAAATGAGAATTACTGTTGTCTGTAAGCATGTCCAGGTACTTTACCTAATGCTTGGGCAAGAGATCTGACTTTTCCCAGTTTAGCCTGATCCATATGTCAAAACAAAATGAGAGAAAGTAGTCTGTTCTTAGCAAATGTGCCTCCCAAGATGCCAGAACCAGTTAATCATCGAGTACAAAAAGGTGTATTCTATACAAGTGGGCCCAAGACCACACCTAAGTTCAAGGAACAGAGCTTTGAGCTGGTATGTACAGTAATACCCCGAACTTACGCAATGCAATTTGCGTGAATTCACAATAGCACGAACTTTTCATTGGAACCTAACTAATTACCATATGCGAGTTCTTTGCAATAGCGTGAATATTAGAGAATCCTCCAGAAACACTGCAAAACCCTGCAAAACCCTGCAAAAATGTTTATGTTTAATTATTATGTAAATTTTTAGTTTTAAAGTTTTTCTCGTATAAAATCTTTATCAAAAATGTAGTTATTTTTAGTTTCTGTACATGCATAAATATGATACAAAGGTAATTACAGCACCTACAATTAGTTCATGTACATACTAGTACAGTAGTACCTCAAGATACAAAAGCTCAACTTGCGAAAAACTCGAGATACGAAAGCCAATACGAAAAATTTAACGGCTCTGCATACAAAAAGTTTTGGTTTCAAGATACGAAAGGTTTCTGAAAAAAAAAGTCCGAGATTCGCCAACCCGAACCACCAATAACAATTTTGAAACTCGCGCGCCGCCAACTGAGTAGACTTGCCACCATCCTCCTGCTCTCCCATTGGTTCCTGATGCTAGTCACCGCCATGAGATCCTTCTCTCCTATTGGACAGCATACCTCCCATCATGCATCTATGTACGTATACGTGGTGGCGTGCCTACCTCGTCCACTTCGTACCAGAATCATTATCGTACGCACGCGTATTCGTTCGGTCTAACGATTTCGTTTGGTCTAACGATTTCGTTTAGTAACGTAAATTCGTTAGTGATTTCGTTGCAGTATACGTACTTTATCGTGTTGTGCGAAAACTTTATTGTACTTATACGTAAATTACATATAAGATAACGTAGTCATGGGTCCCAAGAAAGTTGAAATTCACAGAAAGAAGCGAATGCTCTCTTTGGAGACAAAGATGGAGATCATCAAGAAGTATGAAGCTGGTATGCGATTGAGTGTGATCGCCAAGGAATACGGCTGAAATCCGTCAACAATAGGCACCATCCTAAACAGAAGGATGCCATCAAAGCAACTACACCGTCCAAGGGCATCACTATTTTGTCCAGCAAGAGGACCCACGTGCACGAGATGAACGGCTGCTTCTTGTCTGGATAAAATAAAAAGACAAATAAATCGCTGGATATACGGTAACGGAGACGGCAATCTCCCACAAGGCCAGCACTATTTTCGGCGATTTGATTGCGCAGGCGGAAGACGACGGAGGGGAAGGGACATCAACGCAAACTCCATAGTTCAAGGCTTCGCATGGCTGGTTCGAGAAATTTCGTAAACGAACTGGCATCCATTCGGTGGTGCGGCATGGGGAGGCTGCCAGCTCGGACACGAAAGCGGGCCGAAGCATTTAGAAAGACTTTCGACGAGATGATGACCAAGGAAGGCTACAGTTCTCAGCAAGTTTCAACTGTTATGAGACTGGCCATTTTTGGAAAAAAATGCCTCGTCGGACGTACATCACGGAGGAAGAGAAGAAGCTAACCGGGCATAAGCCTATGAAAGACAGGCTTAAACGCTCGCACTTTGTTCGAACGCCAGTGGGGATTGCAAGGTGAAGCCCCTACTGGTGTATCACTCCGAGACTCCTCGAGCCTTCAAGGCCAACAAAGTGCTTAAGGAGAAGTTTCCAGTGATGTGGAGGGCTAATGCAAAACCCTGGGTAACGAGGCTTTTGTTCACCGAATGGGTAAACCTGTGTTTCGGCCCGACAGTGAAGAAATTTTTGGAAGAGAAGCGCCTCCCCCTGAAATGTCTGCTGGTATTGGACAATGCCCCTCCCCACCCTCCTGGTCTCGAGGAGTACAGTGGACCCCCCCCACCCCCCCCCCCCCCCCCCCCCGTATTCGCGTTCTCCAGATTCGCGGACTCACACATTCGTGGATTTCTCTGGGGGAACATTTCCCTGCACTATTCGCGGAAAATTCGCGCATTCACGGTATTTTTCTATGATAAATATCCACAAATTCCTGGGTTTTTTTTATGAATTAACAATAGAAAATGCTTTTTGTGATAAAACTATTAAAAAAAACCAAGTATGAAAATTTTTTTTTTAGTGGGGTTTTTCTTGAGTTTTAACTAACAAAATAGGATGTTTTTAGCATTTTCATAGGGGTTCCAAACATTCGCGGGTTCTAACTATTCACGTGGGGTCTGGTACGCATCCCCCACCCGCGAATACAGGGGGACCACTGTATTCCTTCGTCAAGACACTTTTTCTTCCGCCAACCAACACCACCCCTCTCCTCCAGCCCATGGACCAGCAAGTGAATAGCAAACTTTAAGAAGTTGTACACGAAACATCTTTTCAAGAGATGTTTCGACTTCACCGATACACAAACCTCACCTTGCGTCAATTTTAGAAGGAGCATTTCGACATCGTCATTTACATCCGACTCATCGACCAAGCTTGGCAGGAGGTTTCGAGGCGAACCTTGAATTCCTCGTGGAGGAAACTCTGGCCTGATGCCGTATCCGCTGAGACTTCGAGGGATTCGACGTGGGTGAAGCTGGTGCTGCAGAGTCAGAAACAGTTGACGATTCCGAAACTGTTTCCCAACCAGATCTTGACGAGATCGTTGCACTCGGCAAGTCCATGGGGCTGGTCGTCGACGAGGACGACATCAACAACCTTCTTCGAGGAGCACCAAGAGGAGCTTACGACGGATAACCTGAAGGAGTGTGAGGCCATGCAACATAACGTCGTTCAAGAGGAGTTCTCTAGCAGTGGCGAGGAAGAGGAGGAGGACCCTATGACAACGGCAGAAATTAAGGATGCTCTAGCCGCTTTTCATAAAGTGTGATCGTTTATAGAAAAAAAGACACCCCGAAAAGGCTCACACAGGTCGTATGCTTGCGCAGTTTGATGACGTTTGCCTGAGTCGTTTCAGGGAACATTGTGAAAAGTAGGCAGAAGCAATCTTCCTTGGATCGTTATTTTTTTAAAGAGGCCTTTAGCATTAGCAGAAGTAAGCAAAAAGGAGAACCAAGTGATAAAAAACAGAAAGTTGAAAGCAAAAAGGAAGAACCAAGTGATGAAAACAGAAAGTTGAAAGCAAAAAGGAAGAACCAAGTGATAAACAGAAAGTTGAAAGTGGTGATGAAGTTGAAATTCTGTATTAAAAAAAAAAAAAAAAAAAAAAAAAAATTTTATTTTAGTTTTTTGTAAAATTAAGTGTTACAATTTTGTTAATGTGTTTCGTAAATTTTAGCTTATCTATGTTTCCTTACATTTTTTTTATTGTTTGTGTTTCGTAAAGTAAAGTGTACGTACGTATGTACGTGTCTGCCGTTTGTCCTCCTCCTCCTCTGCCGCCACTTTCGGAGATAGCCTACACGAAAGGTAAGCTTCCACATTTTACGTACAGTATTTTCTTGTATACCATGTACACTAATACACTTTATTTACAGGTTAATTTGCATTTCGTTATTAAGTCAGGTATTGAAAGGTCCAAATTGTTGTAGTATTTCATTGTTTATAGGTCAATTTAGCTTTATTATGAAATTTACTGGGGGTGTTTTTTGGAGGGCTTGGAACGGATTAGCCACTTTACATGTAAAATGTGGTCCAAGATACGAAAAACCTCATGATACGAAGGGCGCCTCGGAACGGATTAATTTTGTATCTCGAGGTACTACTGTATACTACAAATAGTATGAGTTTTCATGCTTTCAAGTGTAAAACCAGTATGGAGATTCTGTCTATGCTATTTATATTTTTGAAAATGTATACAAAGGCAGTATGCAATTCAGTGTTTGTCATTATAGAAGACCTTCATGATCAACTAGTAAAACATATCAGAGACATGTCGTTCTATGAAAAAATTACTATCTTAACCTTGGAGAAAAATACTGGTAGTATCTTAACCTTGGAGAAAAATACTGTAGTATCTTAACCTTGGAGAAAAAATACTGGTACAAACCTGTATTTACTATGTTATGTAATTACAGCAAATACAGTTAATGTACTTTCAGAAGATGTGATCCCATTCAGACTTTTTTAAAGATGATACCCACCAGAGTTTTACCTCACATGACGTACATATTTCTCTTTCTTTTCTCTCTCATGGTTAGCCCACACACTAGTACATAATTTTAAATTGATTGAATTTTACCTTCACGCTCTGCAAAACATTATGTATTTACATACATGTTTTCTTTATTTCATTGAATTGTGTACTTTGTTTTAACAGATTTCTGACATTTACCTAGTGACACAAAAGAAAACTTCTTTTAAATCAATTTACAGTAATTTAATTTCATTTAAAAGTTAGCTTAATATACTTAGGGAGCATGATTGGGGTCATATTTAGTGTTCAAACTCTAGAAGTAGGCATTTATTAGCATTTTTAGAGACCTTGCCAAACTTACGCGAAACTTCCCCTTATGCGAGGGGGTCTGGAACCTCACCTCGGGTAAGTTTGGAGTATTACTGTAAACAGTCTGGGGTACTAATACCATTGGGTATGTGAAAATGTACAACTTTCAGATCCCAAAAGCATGAACTCTTCATCTCTAACAGATTCCAATACAGAATGTGTTGCCTCCATCTTGAAATGAGTCTGAAGAACAAATACATTCAACAGATAAGATTCCAATGTCTCCATCCAGAACAGAAGCTAAAAAAAACAAACAGTTCAGCAGAGATTGATGACAGATCTCCACACAAAAAGTTAAATTCTCCACCTCTGGCGAGGGGAATGGGTTATCTACAACTTTCAAGGTATTCTCCTCCAGCACTGCCTCTGATGTTGATTGGAAAGCAGGTCAGAAATGAGATCAGAGTCCAAGAATGGGAAGGCTGAAGTCCTTGAAAGGTATTCTGTAACCATAGCAAAGGCCACAGGCTACCTAGGATTCTGTCCCTTGTCATGGCCATGCTGTCCAATGGCACAGCAAGCAAGCACCTACTTGCAGCAACTGAAGAAGAAAACAGCCTGGTATATGCATTACTTATCTTTCACTGTTGACAAACACTTGACAAGTCTGAACACCCCCCACTTCTTACACTCTTTTACCTCATTTCTTGTGTAGAGGAGAATCATAGTCTGCTAGGCATCTATTCTAGGAGCAGACCACTCCAAAATAAACCACTGTCTTCAATTTTGGATAGTGCCATTGTGCTTTGTACTGGTGTCTTCACTGTCTTAGACTGGAGTTACCTTTGCTTGGGGTGCACTCAAGCACACTTTTTCTGTCAGTTCCCTCTTCCTCTTGTTTTTCAAACAGTGTGTAAGGCACTTTGTAGAAGGGCCAAGGATGCTTGGTTGTTTAGCAAGAGATTGCTGTACCATTGTCATTTCTTTAATTTGCCATTGACTTCATTTCCAAAACCACCATCTACGTCTCCTTCCTATATTGTCTTCCAAATCTGGCAATAATTCTGTCTTTATAAGGGAATACACTTTTCAACACTGATTTTATATGTACATATTGTTCATGTTATTTCTGTTAATTCTGCAACAATTCCTTTATGCTTGTTTCTTTCTGGCAATACTGAACTTAATCTTAGGCCACAGAATCAATCATGGAGATGTCTTTTTATATAGCAATGTCCATGGATAACAAGAACTTGGGTGTTACTGCTGTTAATTTTGATATTCTCTTCTGTGTAGAAACTTCTATTTGTGATATCTCTTCTGTGTAGAAACTTCTCATTGTGATATATTCAGAACTGCTTTGATTACCAAGTGTTAAGAAGCCCGTTTTAATCCAATGTAATGCCATTCCAAAAGCATACGGAATGGCTGTGTATGTTAAAGATGGTTTCTCAGCAACTCACAGGCCACTGTATAAGTGTGGATGTCATGAAACACAAGTTGTTAAACTTTGTGAAAGACTAATAAATCTTTATGTTTTCCAAGCTATAAGACATATGCTGCTTGCTTACCAAAATGGGAGCAGTTCAGGATGATGACTCCAAGGCTTACTTCTTTTTCAATGGTGATTACAATGCTCATCAAACTCAATGGCTGAAATTACTGCCACAGATAATCATGGAGTTGCTGCTTTAGATCCAGTTTCTGGTTGTGAGCTGTTAACATGTGAACCCACAAACCAATCTGGCAACTGCCTGACCTGTATTCACTGATGGGGCTCATCTGGATCATAGTTTTTTGATTACGATTATTTGGAGATGGATCAGGCTACTCTTGATTTCAAGTGTTCCAGCAGGGTATACTACTTGAAATCCCAGGCCTACTGGCATGATATTTACAGAGATCTCTTTCAGCTCCGGTAGAGCAATATTTATAGAAGTCATAATATTCGTGAATGCTTAACCCCTTCTTTACCGACAGTTGGTTTTGGGTAGACGGTAGTACCGCCATTGAGACTTCTATTTCATAGTACCAGGTACATGAAGGTGGTACACACATACTACCAACCTTCCCACTGCTCAGTTCTAGACCTCTTACGATTTGGTCATTTCAGTTTGAAGGGCTTGGAGCAAAACAAACAGTATTAAGAGTGCTCAGGAAGGTGGTACACGCTACCAGGCATACGATGAAGCAAAACAAACATTACTGCTGGCTACCTAGATTCAGACATTTGGATATATGTACAGGCAGCCCGCGGTTACCGTCGCCATCAGTTAGCAGCATTTCAGTTTTACGGTGCTTGTTAAATATTTCATGACTGGGTATTACATTCCGTAGGGTTTATAGCACCACTGTCTGGTTATCAGTTTCTTAAGCTAGGTTCTAAGACCGCCTCGTAAAATGCAAACATAACAATGCATCTTTTCCTCTGCTCTTTTAAAAAGTTATCCTTTGCTTTGCTTTATCTAGTAATACTGTATGCAGTCTTGTATTACTATTTGTGTTATAAAATACTAACAAACCGATCATGTTTTGGTTTGGAAAAATCAGCAGAGGGAAGAGGTAAGATTATTTCGCCATACAGTAGTACCTCGTACTTCGAACTTAATCCGTTCCAGAAGGCTGTCCGAAGTACGATTTGCTCAAAATATGAAACAAATATTCCCATAAGAAATCAAGGGAATCAGGATCATTCGTTCCAGTAAACCCAAAAGGTCCCCCTTTTAACATTTTTTCAATTATTAATGTGTTCAAAAGTTAAATTCAGAGTGTAAAGTAATGAAACAGTACATTATATGAAGTAAAATTTCTGAATTTCATTTTTGCTGTGTATGATTTACAAACTGTTTGGAAAAAATGGCGCCGGCCGGCTGGGGGATGGAGGGAGAGAGAGGGAACCCTTTGAGCAAACCAAATTGGTTGCAGTATGAGAGAGAGAGAGAGAGAGAGAGAGAGAGAGAGAGAGAGAGAGAGAGAGAGAGAGAGTAATCAGTGTGTTTACACTTGGATCTTAAGTGCACGGAAGATATTAATTATGCCACAATATATCAACTTACTGTTGGCAAATGGCAGACTTTTAAAACAAACATGAGGATTTTGCAAACAAATAAGTAATAAGTCAAGAATGCAAGAAAAGGAAAGAGATAAAATAACTTTTCACAAGGAAGCCGCTTAAACAAACAATCGAAGGCATGCAGAAGCTGAAAGCGGCGTCAGTTTGTTTATCACAGAGCTGTTACTCTTACAGTAGTAAAAAAATTTTAAAAAGCACTTGTCACTAGATTGGTACTTTACCGTAACAAAAATAAAAGTGATTTGGGCAGATCAAGTGTAAGTGAAAGAAATGGGCAAATAATCATCCCAGATCAGCTGATAAGTCAATGGGAAGCAGAGCCTCTCTCTCTCTCTCTCTCTCTCTCTCCTCTCTCTCTCTCTCTCTCTCTCTCTCTCTCTTCTCTCTCTCTCTCTATCGTCTCCACTCAGCGCACTGAACACTGGCTTGAGAAAGGTTTTTTTCTTTTTTTTGCTGTATTGCATTTGTTTTCATATTTTATCATTGTGAAATTAAATTTTATTTTTTATGTGAATTGAATTTTTATTGCTTTTACATACATACAGTAACATTCTAACTCTCTCTTCTCCTCTCCTCAACATATCAGTGCTCCCTCGTTCAGTCTCAAGTCAGCTGGGCATGACGTCACCGCTGTTACGTATGATTTTATACATCTTTTATGCTAATTTTTATTGAAAGCTAAATTTTATATTGAATGCATTATACATACTTTTATTTATTTTGTTGAATATTATCATCTTAACTACATATTGTAAATGAAAATATAAATTTAATACAGTTTACCTTGTAAGACCCAGTAGGCCGTTGAGTACGAGTATATAAACTATATAATCAGTCAGTTCGAAGTACGAGCATTTGTTTGACAAACAATACAAAATGTTCTAGAAAATTTTGTTCGAAAAACAGAAAGTTCGACATGAAACATTCGACAAACGAGTACCACTGTATTTGACTCAATTCAGAGCGATTTTCTTCCTTCTATTTAGCGGTAATTAATCTTTAGAAACTCTATTCATATGTGACAAGGTCATTTTTTTTACAATAAGAGTTTTCAAGTTGCAAATTGATGTAAATAAGTGAACTAGACTTGGTTATTTTTTTCATTAATAGATGGCGCTGTTTCCTGGTTATCAGTACATATTTCGGTACTTGCCGAAGTACCTAGAGACCCTCCTAAAATACAAACAACAAATATGCATCTATTTCTTGGCTCTTTTAAAACGTTATGCTTTACTTCACTGTATCCAATAACAGTGTATGTAGTCTCATATTACTACGTATAGTAGTATTATAAAATACAAAGAAAGTTATCTATGTTTTGCTTTGGAAAAATTAGTGGAGGGCAGAGGAAGGGTTATTTTGCCATACTTAACTCAATTTAGTGTAAACAGGTTATTTTTTGTTATATGAAGTGCTTTTAAGTTGAAATATGACTAAAATATGTACGTCTCATGAACTTGACTGTTATTTTTTTTTTGTTAATAGATGGTGTCGGGAGCATGTTATTTTGTGTAAAAAAATTGATTACATTCGTTATTTTCATCCTATATCATAATAATACGATATTTATGTATTTATCTGTTAGCAGCGTGAAAACAACAGTAAAATGTGTTATTTCATGGCGAGTATATTAAATTAAAATACTTTTTCTCCACTATTATTTGCGGTCGAGTTCCATCATGTTACTGATGCACGATAATTTATAGTCATTAACAGTGTGAAATTGTTTTCTCCTCAGCTACAAATGCAGCTTAAATTTAGTAGTACGTACTCTATACTATATACCCGTGCCGGTATTTTCTCCATAGCGAATAAATGCCGGTATTTTCTCCATAGCGAATAAATGTCTAACGTAAAAATATACGGTCCTATTCTACCTAATTAATGTCATTTGTATCAAAAACATTGTTATCAGATTCGGTTCGGTTGTTGTAGCAAAACAACTGTTATCATTCAGTTGGTTATGGGTGCAGCGTTCTCTCTCTCTCTCTCTCTCTTTCACACTAGGCCAAGATTTACCAACAAGCTCATTGAATCTGACATTAAAAACATGTAGAACTACCAGGCAGACCATTGTAAATGATTAGGCAAATGAACTTTCCACATTTCATTAAAGAGTTTATTACATATTTAGGGCAAAACATCTGGCTTGTGACACTGTCTAAGGCATAGTCAATAAGTCTAGGGCACGGTAAGGGGAACTGTGATGCCCATAGACTTGAATTTCGGTTAAAGGCGAATCTCGCTCAGTGTCAGGCCCCTAGGAACGGAATCCTTGCCGTTAACCGGGGGCTGCCTATACTGTGTATACAGTGTTCCCCCGTATTCGCGGGGGATGTGTACCAGACACCCCCGTGAATAGTTAAAACCCGCGAATAGTTACAACCACCACTAAAAATGCTAATAACTGCCTATCTTGAAAGTTTAGATGCCAAATGTATACGTTAAATAACATCCTACTTCAAATATACCTAAAATTACTAAACTTATTACAGTATTAATCTTTGAGGTTATATTATTAATATAATTTCAAAGTCATCTTTAAACATTTACCATTAAAAAATATATACCTACAGCTAATAACAGAGAGAGAGAGAGAGAGAGAGAGAGAGAGAGAGAGAGAGAGAGAGCAGAGAGAGAGAGAGAGAGAGAGAGAGAGAGAGAGAGAGAGTTATCCATTTTTGAAAGAGTGAAATGGAAAGGGTTATTGTAGTATTTCTTTAAAATACAATCAATCATATATGATTTTTGTAATTCACGTGTATTATTATTATTATTTTGGTAAGCTTTCTTGTAAAGAAGGGGTTAAATGATCATCTCAACACTATTATCATGTAGAGAGCTCTCTCTAAAATTCTTAAGTTTTGTCTTAAAAAGATATGCCATGGTTTAATGCTGATGTAAGCTCCCTACCTTGAAAAACAAGAAGTGTATCATTTAGGGAGGAACAACTGACCATACATTTTGTGATGTAATTTCACTCAGATTAGAAGATAAATTCAGGTTGTCTATGAGTGAGACGAGAAAGCTTATAATGAAGGAGTGAGGATCTTGCTCTCCAGTGGTGAGTCCTTGGTGTTGCCTCATTCACACTTTCCAGAGACTAAGTTGAGTTTAATGACCTTCAGATCTAGAGAAGTTGAAACTGCTTCTGGACCTTGACTGTTTCAGCAACATAGTAGACCCTAATCGGAGCTTTCCCATTTTTTTTAAATTACTGAATTCATTTTGCTTAATAGTATAGCTATTTTCAAGTTAGTTGAACTTGCAAGCTTTCCTTTTATCTGGAGGAAGGGAACATTGAGCATTAACCTACGGACTATGCGAGTTCTCAGGTGCCTCAGAATAAAACCCAATTTCAATTACGTACCTCTATTTTGTCTGAGGTTTTTGAGAAGTTGCTCTCTAAGTGTCCGCAGAGGATTGTTGAAGATAATAACCTGCTACCAGCATTAGAGTTTTGGGTTTGTAAAAGCCTTGGTACTTGTCATACATTCTTGTCACAAGGGTTCAGAGGAACTTACGGTCAGTTTAGATTTTATTGCAGCCTCTGACTATGTGAATCATGAGGCACTTATCTACAAACTAAGATTTATTGGGAATTAATGGATCTTATTGGCTGTCCCCAGTTATCGGTGGGGGGTCCGTTTCAGCGGCATAACAATATGCGAAAACCACCACTAACTGGACACCAGCGCCTCTGTTGGGTATGTATCTGTGTTTGATAAGCAAAAATGTGGGACCTCTGCTAATAAAGACATGGGGCGAGGTCTGGATAACAAACTGATTGCATTGTGCCAGTGAGGCTACTCTTCTAGCTGTTATTCTGGCTTTGGTCCTATAGTTGAAGGATCCTTAAACAGAAAATCTGGCAGATATATGAGTGGAGTAGGCCTTGGAGCATGAAGCATAACACTTATACTCAAAGTACACTAGTTAGTCGATCCAAAAACACTTTTGCTTTAGCATCTCGATTAACAATTATGGTCCAATTTTAATGTCAGTAACTTACATTTTGAGAAGCTAATACATAATACTGCTTCCTCTGCCTCTCAAAAGTTGGTTTCTTGTACAAATGATTTTGAATGTTTCGTAATGAAAAGTTTTTGTCTAAACTATTTTTTAACCCTTTTCTTCTTCCTTGTTGGAGTTTTGTATACTTTTCAAGTGTGGTTTTCAGGTGCTGACTCTTTTCAAAATCCTAGATAAAGTTACATCATCATCCAAGTTTGACTCCCTCCTTCCCCCTTGTTAGGAGTTTTCCAGCATAGTGATAGGGTGCTGACTCTCATTTCAAATTCTGATACTTATGTCATTAGTAAAATTTATTTTGTCTAGTCTTAATGCTGACTTGTGGCATAGCTGTAAAGCAAGTAGTGCATTATGTTTGTTGTAATAAATGTACTGTAACGACAATACTGTCGGCACTTTCTTATTAACCTGATCTAGCAGTTTTTGCTTGCAACACTAAGCAGACTGCGGCTGAAAACAGTGTCGTTTTCCAAGAGTTTTATCTTGGTTATGACTAAAATTTTCAATAGTTTGCCTAGTGCATTTGGGCATCTTCTGATCTCACCCTTCGCCAACGTCTCCTGAATTCTGGTGCATCAGTATCATTTTCTATTCCCTAAATAAATAAGGATACTCCTCTCACATCCAAGGGCACCGCCCTCCAAAAGGAGAAGAGATCCCTCAAACAACAACACCACACGCCCTTCCTCTATCTTTGTCAGATAAGCTACAAGAGGACGGAAGAGAATAGGAAATACCAGAGGAAACACAAACGACAAAACTCCGAAGTTCCTCTTGGTAATTTCCAAAGCATAAGCGTAAATTTCGGATGAATACGTCTCATCCTGACGTTAAAGGGTGAAAATATGTAATAAAGGTGTTGGCACACTTGCCACTGACCCCTAACACAAAGCAGAAAGACAGCTAGCAAGGCTATCACAAAAAGTGGGTTTGTAAATTAATTATTGGTCAATTAATTATTAATATCACACAGTATATACATATTCATTCGAATAATAACAAAATAAAGATCCCACCGGGAAAATCATAATTAGTGGCTAGTTAGCACGAGCTCACAAACATACGTCTTCATCAGAAGACGGCCAAAAGCAAAGTGGAGTATTTCACCTATCTGCCTACCAGACGGTAGTTACTGCCTAACCACCTTGTTCAAGAATTTAACGGCTGTATTCCAGCCTACACTGAGAGTAATTCCTTATGCAAAGGACAGAGGGTTTATATATCGTGTAGGAACAAAATGGTAATCAGGATAATTCATTCCAGGTAACCCAAAAAGTCCCCTTTTTAAACAAAATTTTTCTATCATTAATGAGTTCAAAAGTTAAATTATAAGTGCAAAGTAATAAAACAGTATGTTATATGAAGTATGATTAATTTTTGAAAAAAATTTTGTGTGAACAATTTATGAACTGTTTGGTGAAAATGGCACACAGCTGGTTGGGGTATGGAGGGAGGAGAGAGAGAGGAACCCTTTGAGGAAACTGAAATGGTTGCACTAGGCAAAGGTTGCTAAGAAAATCATTTTTATAAACATTTTACAATGATGATCAAAGGAATCGATAGTGCGTGTGTCCGATTGTGTCTGTGAGAGGGAGGGAGAGAAATCAGCGTGTATGATTGTTGACGTGTTTACAATTGGATATTAAGCGCATGAAAGAGATTAATTATGCCACAATACATCAACTTACTACATATTAGCAAACAGCAGAATTTAAAATAAACATGAGGATTTTGCAAACAAATAAGTAATAAGCAAAGAATGCAAGAAAAAGAAAGAGAGGTTACATAACTGTTCACAAGGTAGTCGTTTAAACAAACAATCGAAGGCACGCAGAAGCTGATTGCGGTGCCAGTGTGTTTAATACGGAGCCGAGTTATTTTATAGTAGGAAAAAATCGTAAAGAAATTGTCACTAGATATGCATTTTTAACACAACAAAAAGAAGTGATCTTTGGGCACATCAAGAGTAAAGTGAAAGAAATGGGCGAATAATTACACCAGCCCAGCTGGTAAGTCTTCCCTCTCCTCTCCTCTCTATCGACTCAGCACACCAAATACCGGTTTTCATGTTTTATCATTATATTGAATTTATTGCGAAATAACATTTTATTTTTTATGTGAATTGGTACTGCTTTTACTACATATTATTAAGTACATTTTATTGTAACAATTTTACTTTCTTCTCGCCTAACAATACCACAACGCACGATAACTTAAAATCATTCATTCATTATTCCTCAAAAACATAAAAGCTCCCTCCCTCTACCTCAAATTAGCTATGCATCACTACAATGGCGAATGATTTTGTTGATCGTTTATACTAAATTCTATTGTGAAAAGCTTTTCCTTTAATTTACTATTTTGTTGAATACTGTTAAAGTATAGGTTGAGGTGGGTGAATACCAACCGAGAGGGATCACCTACTGAATGCTCTGGTATGAAAATATTTTCAAATTTCGTGCTGAATCTCACCACCAACACAGCAACCACCTCAGTGAACAACATGAAAGCAACTGGTTTACACCATCATGACGTCTGTGTTTATCAGATAAGAAAACTGATTTTTCTGGATGTCTGTTGTAATTTTTTAACTCTTCTCATAGTGTCTCACATCCGTGAATATGGTGTGATTGTTTACAGTTAAGTTTCCTTATGATATTTAACCATATTGACATGTATCAGGTTGAAACGAAGCGTGTCCTTTCAAAGTGGCTGCTACGGCATTGTCGTGAAATAAAAACATGGTGTGGGGGACTACCAACCGTAAACATGCTGGGAAACATCAACCTCCAACACAGATGTGTGAAATTATGAATATTTTGGAATATTTTGAAGTTTTGAATATATTGAAATGTTGAACATTTTTTAAATACATAACAAAAAGTGGAACAGTGTATTTTGTGTAAAGTTAAAGGTGATATTTAGTGAATTGTGATGCAATAACAGTGTCATTATGCTAAAAACAGGAAATTTTTATTGGGTGGGTTCAGCTCCACCTATTCATGTGTCTAATGTCATTAAGTCTTTCTGCTCTAGCCTACTGCCTTTTTGATCAGTGTCATTACACTGAAAACAGGAAATTTAGTTTTTGGAGGGTGCCCCCACCCCCATCGGTGTTACCCCGCCATTTAAGGAGCGCCAGCCATTTCCCCAAAATTTTTAAAGTGCAAAATATGACACTTATTCTCTGAGTTAGGGATTTATGAGTATACCATAGGTGGGCCATGTTGTGCAGTTTGTTTTGGGCATAGTGTGCACTCTCAGGTACAAAATGGATTTTTTAGGTAATTTTTTCTACTAATAGGTCAGTATTCCCCCACCTCAGCCTACTGTCTCACTCAGCGCACCGAACTGGCTCAATTGTTGTATCTGTAAACACAACCGGCTTGGGAGGAGAGCAAAGCGTAATTGTCTACTCTCCAAGGCGGTTAGGAAAAGATTGGGTATCACAAGTTAGATGCGGTCTTTGACCAGATCTCACCTCATATGCGCAGGCATTGCCAGATCTCCCAGATTCCTTGCTTACAATATCTGATTGTATTAACCGGTTTACCAGCTGCGCTTGGAAATATCCTATTGTTAAGACCAAAGGTATGTTCTGCATATGAACAATAATGTTCTAGAAAATTTCATTTGAAAAATGGAATGTTCCACATAAGAAATGTTCGACAAACAAGGTACCACTGTGTATCTTTTGGCGGTACTAGGGTAGGTTGGTATATTTAGCTTTGAGCTAGGTGTTTATATCCATGGTTATAAACAGGGTGGATTTTCTTTTTTGTACTAGTGCTGATTAGGGGATTAGCAAAGATTTCTTTTTACAATTAATAGGGATTTGTGGAGTTAATGAGGATTTTTGGGGTTGATAGTAACTTTAGGGGTTTATGAGGTTAGTTAGATAGAGACTATGGGTGTTTACCAATTATGGAATAAACAAGTCGTTTGGTGCCGACAACGTTGAGAGGTTTCCTAAATGAGACTATTGTTTTGATGTTTTCCTTTGGAGTTTTTGGATAATCAGGGTTTTTTCTTTTATCTAGCATTTGAGATGATGACGTTGCATTATGAGAAATTAGGGGGTCATGTATGGGTTGCAACTAGGAATCAAGAGGGTCATGTGTGGGTTGCAATTAACAGTAAATGAGATCCGAGGGGACTTAGTATGACGGTACGTGTATGGTACAAACTACTTTTGGTAATACTATTGTGAATTTGCATTTTTATTAGAGGAAATCTGCAACTGGGATTAAGTGGTTATTAACTGTTTTCCTTTACATGGGTGTTTTTTGGGGTGATGTATTGTATAAATGATTTTTGGAATACATTGCATATGAATGGGGTTCATACATCATATCTACTGAGATCAGTTGTACAGGTGGTCCCCAGTTATCAGCTACAGTGGTACCTCGAGATACGAAATTAATCCGTTCCGAGGCGGCCTTCGTATAATGAGTTTTTTTCGTATCTTGGAACACATTTTACATGTCAAATGGCTAATCCGTTCCAAGCCTCCAAAATCACCCCATTAAATCATAATAAGCTAAATTGACCTATAAACAATGAAATACTACAACAATTTGGACCATTCAATACCTAAATTAAGAATAAAAATCGAAACCTGTAAATAAAGTGTATATTAGTGTACAAGAAATATTATTACTGTAACGTAAAATGTGAAAGCTTAACTTTCGAGTGAGGCTATCTCCGATAGTGGCGGTAGAGGAGGAGGAGGACAAACGGCAGATAACGTACGTACACTTAACTTTACGAAAACACACAAAAAATTTAAGGAAAACCATAAAACTAAAATTTACGAAACACCTTAACAAAATTGTAACACTTAACTTACAAATCTAGAAATTACGTAAAAAATTTTTTTTTTTTTTTATTTTTAACTTTTTTTACTTTTACGTAGGTTTTTTTTTTTTTTTTACAGAATTTCAAACTTCATCACCGCTTTCAACGTTCTGTTTTTCATCACTTGGTTCTTCCTTTTTGCTTTCAACTTTCTGTTTTTTATCACTTGGTTCTTCCTTTTTGCTTACTCCTGCTAATGCTGAAGGCCTCTTTAAAAATAACGATCCAAGGAAGATTGCTTCTGCCTACTTTTCACAATGTTTCGTGTACGAGCTTCTTAAAGTTCGCTATCACTTTGCTGGTCCATGGGCTGGAGGAGAGGGTGGTGTTGGGCGGAGAAGAAGATCTTAACGAAGGAATACTCCGCTAGGATATCTTCCTCGAGGCCAGGAGGGTGGGGAGGGGCATTGTCCAACACCAGCAGACATTTCAGGGGGAGGCGCTTCTCTTCCAAAAAACTCTTCACAGTCGGGTGCCGAAACACAGATTTACCCACTCCGTGAACAAAAGCCTCGTTACCCAGGCTTTTGCATTAGCCCTCCACATCACTGGAAGCTTCTCCTTCAACACTTTGTGGGCCTTGAAGGCTCGAGGAGTCTCGGAGTGATACACCAGTAGGGGCTTCACTTGCAATCCCCACTGGCGTTCGAACAAAGTGCGAGCATATGCCTGTCTTTCATAGGCTTATGCCCGGGTAGCTTCTTCTCTTCCTCCGTGATGTATGTCCGACGAGGCATTTTTTTCCAAAAAAGGCCAGTCTATCACAGTTGAAGACTGCTGAGAACTGTAGCCTTCCTTGGTCATCATCTCGTCCAACGTCTTTTTAAAGCTTCGGCCGCTTTCGTGTCTGAACTGGCAGCCTCCCCATGACGCACCACCGATGGATGCCAGTCCGTTTACGAAATTTTCTCGAACCAGCCATGCGAAGCCTTGAACTCTGGGGTTGGCGTTGAAGTCCCTTCCCCTCCCTCGTCGTTCCGCCTGCGCAATCAAAATCGCCGAAAATAGCACTGGCCTTGTGAGCGATTGCTGTCTCCGTTACTGTATCGCCAGCGATTTCTTTGTCTTCTATCCCGACGAGGAGCAGCCGTTCCATCTCGTCGTGCACATGGCTCCTCTTGCTGGACAAAATAGTGATGCCCTTCGACGGCGTAGTTGCTTTGATGGCATTCCTTCTGTTTAAGGATGGTGCCTATTGTCGACGGATTACGGCCGTATTCCTTTGCGATCACACTCAATCGCATACCAGCTTCGTACTTCTTTATGATCTCCATCTTTGTCTCCAAAGAGAGCATGCGCTTCTTTCCGTGAATTTCAACTTTCTTGGGACCCATGACTACGTTAATTTACGTAAAGTTACACAATATACAGTCTTCGCACAACACGATAATATGTACTGCAACGAAATCCACTAACGAATGCCGATTGCGTACGGTAAAGTTTCGGGTGCGGAGTGGCCGAGCTAAAGGGACGCCAGCGCGTACGTATAGAAGATGCATGATGGGAGGGATGCTGTCCAATCAGAGAGAAGGATCTCATGGCTTGGCTAGTATCAGGAACCAATGGGAGAGCAGGAGGGATGTGGCGAGTCTACTAGCACTAAGATGGCGGCGTGCGGCGCGAGTTTCAAAATTGTTATCGGGCGAATCTCGGACTTTCAGAAACCTTTCGTATCTTGAAAACTTTTCGTATGTAGAGCAGTAAAATTTTTCGCATTGGCTTTCGTAACTTGTTTTTGATTTTTCTAAGTTGAGCCGTTTTGTATCTCGAGGTACTACTGTACTTCGCCCTATGGTTTTGCTTCGGTTTTATGGCTGTTTTCAAAAATATTCATTAAAAAATAAGGTTTCTTATGACACCACATTTGGTTATCGGCACAATAGTGGTTATCGGGGGCGCCATAAAACGAAAATCGCCATTATGCAAAGCATGAAAGTCTAACGAAGTAAAACATATTTATGGCGCTGAGACACTTATGGCGCTCTTAGGGTTCCGATAACTGCTTATTGGCGCCATAAGTGTGTTTTACTCCCTTAGACTTTCATGCTTAACTTATGGCGATTTTTGCTTTATGGTGCCCGGCCAGGAACGGAACCCCGTCCGATAACCGGGTACCACCTGTATGAGTATTACAGAGTTTTGTCAGATAAGGGGTTAATTGTTGAGGTACCAGTTAGTGATGGAAGCCTTTTTCGAGAAGTACTTTCAAGGGGTCAGTAGATAGACACCATGTTCACTTTGAGTGAGGGATTTCAATTCTCAGTAACTGACTGTGAGGCTGGGTGTTTGTTAGTTTATGAACAGATACGTGGTGTGACGGTAGAATTTTCATTCTAAAGAACATTGACTTGTCAGGATGTGAATTACAACTTGCTCATGACAAAAACACTAACACACGATGACCTAAGAGAATCCCCAAGGGGTGACAGCGGAAAAACAACATTAGGTATCTACTGTGCCAGGTGTATGGTTCTCACCATGGGCAACAAGGTCATTGACTCACTACTACTACAGCAGATCACAAATCTTCCATGGCTCATGCGGAGTAGTCTCAGAATGGTTTCTGGGGCTAAACAGAAGGATCTACAATACTTCTAGGAGGTGGGTGCAGGAAGCACTTGTATGGGAATCATGAAATATTCAAGCAGCAACACAGGAGGTTGTTACAGTTCCTCCCCTACAGGATGATGAAGAGGACAAGTTTTTCTTCCCCAGATCATTACACATTCCAGCAATTGCCATCATGTTGGCGATAATGGTGGTCATGGTGTGCATAGCCAGGAGCGTTAAACTTGTGTGCATCTGACAGGGTAAGAAGAAACCAGCATCGGAAATCACTGTGCCTCACGTGGAAGAATAAAGTATGAGGAACTATGAACCTGTGCCAGTCTAGTATGTGCCACAGGACGTATGCTGGTGGTAGCTGAGCCGTATTACCTGCCCTTTGAGGGTAGTTAGTATGTAATGTGAATGTAGGGAGCAATGGCCTCGGTCGCACAAGATTGGAACGTTTTGGAAAAAAAAAAGTCAGTAGTTTAACCAGTTGATTGGTGAATATTTTGGGGGTTTTGGGGAACGGTTGGAAGATGCTGACGAATTAAAACACTATCAAATCAAAAAGACGAGAGTGCGCATGCGCAAGTTGACCCGGCGGGAGGCTATGTGACCCGAACAAGACAAGTTGTCACCTGATCATTACGTCACGAAAGAATGCAAACAGAACCGTGTGCGTTAGTACACCCATCAGGACACATCCAAAAACCAAATATATTCTGATAGTGAATCGAAGACGGGTCATTACCAGACCAATCAGTTAAGCATTCATTAACCAAGCCAGAGAGGAAGGTGTACAGGGATCCAGCAAAAGGTAAAAAATCATTGAGTTGTTGAAGTGAAGAGAACTTTTAATGAAAAATTTTCAGGTGCACTGTTTAAAGACTGTTTAGTAGAAGACATTCAAGTTCTAATCAGTTCTTTTTTCCATGTAGTAGAGGCAGTCCCCGTTATCGGTGGGGGTTAAGTTCTCGGCAGGATGGTAATAATTAAAAAACTGCCATTAACCAAAACTTGGCGATTTATAGCACATTGTGCCAAGTTTTGTTCAATGGAGCCTCTGTTAGGTATGCTACGGTGCATAACTCTATTTTGGCACTTTATGGCACCGATAACCAAAACTCAGCTTGGCTGTTATGGCACCATAAATCTCCAATTTTATGGCGCTAGACAAGCGCCATAAAACCAGATCACCATTAACCAAGTCCACTGATAACCAGGGACTGCCTGTATGTAGGAATGTTTTGTATTTTATTCCCATTGCACTATGCTCATCCATTTTTTATTTGATTTCTAAAAATTATGATTTCTTTTCCCTCCGATGGATTGAATGTTGCCACATATAACGGGAATCTTTGACTTTTTTTGACCGACACTTTTACATATAAGAATTTGGGAAAAATAGAGATAATTAAGTGAATTAATCGAATTTGGGAAAAATTGAGTAATTGTGTGAATTAATGTGTCTTGGTGGAAGATGGTGTGTGCATTCATTTATGATTTTTTATTTTTTTTTACTAGGAGTGATTACACCTCATGCTTTGGGTTTTAAATTGATTTTCCTTTTTATATTGTTATTTTTGAGGAAATAAAGGTTCTATTTTTTATATCGTGGAGTTTGGTTTAGCCTAAATTTAATGACATTCAAAGATAGCAGAGATGCTGATTGCAGATTTTCTTAAGGTAGTACCAGATATCTGTTTTGAGAGGGTTCATGTTTCCAAGTTTTCATTTTAGACAAGTCCATAAATAGGCCTTGAAATATATGTACATAATCACATCCTTAACATCTATGCTATTCACCTTCGCTCTCTTTAGCAACATCAAATCACTTCACAGTCCACATTCAACAACTAAATACTTGAGCAAGAGCTTATGTCAGATGACATGGTGATCTAACTGACTTGCCCACCTACCAACAATTAATCACTGCTATTAAGCTTCAACGACTATTTCCGTATCATAAAATACGATGGTTTGTATTTCCGTATGAACTAGCAAACTCCTTACAATGTAGTGATAATTGTCCCTGTGCCATATCACATATAACAAAATATTGCTGTAATATTACCTTTAATATACTAAAAATACAACTTTAATAGAGTCCGCCGATAACCGGGGAACTGCCTGTATATGAATACTATCACAGAACATGACAATAGTCACAACATTAGGAAACCAGTGCTATTATTCAGGAAAATGCATATTTTGAGTGGCAGAACATTTGAATATGGTAAGATGCTTCAAAATAACCTTTAGTAGGCTGATTACCTTTGGAGTCTTCTTGGGTTTACATAGTACATTCACTGCGTCCCTAAGGGTTTTCAGCTACAAACCTGAATGACTGAATATGAGGAGTTATGTGGGATATTTCTATTTTTTTCAAAATATCTTCCAGAAATTGGGGTACATCTTACACCATAAATATATTATTGAATGAAAATTCCACTATGAATGGCCATATACTGAAAATACTTTCTGAAGAGGCTCGTAATTTATCCTTAAACGTCATTTAGCTCTGGGAAATATCACAGCAATTACAAGAAAAACAAACAAGCACTTTTGTCTTTCCCACAAGATTAAAGGCATAATGAATACTAATACTCTTTGTAAATATACAAGATGAGAATGCTGAAGTGCAATCATATGTGTTGTCTTAATCTACAAAATAGTATAAGGGAAAAAGTCAAGTGTACAAAGGAATTGGCCAAATTCCATTAAATAAATTCACATTTTTGTACCATTTCTGTCCATAATTAAAAGCCAGCAAAAATAGCTAAAAAATGTAACAGCATTCAGAAAATATCCTACCTCTTTGTAGACACTCTCAGCAACTTCTTTGCTTCTAATCTCAACTGGGCCAGGTATGCATCTGTACTCTTTTCTATTTCCTGGAGGTCTGGGGTCTGAGAAACATAGTAATCCTCTTTTGGTGATACTTCTTGTCCATCATCAGCAGGAGATATCATATCAGTCACTGAGAGGGTTTCTTGTAAGCTTTCACTGGGAGAATTTTCTGCTTCCTTCTCAGAAGTATCTTTACTGTCAATTGCCTCACACAGTCGTTCATTTATAGCATCCTGTGTAGTACTCTCAATACTTGTTTGTATCAAGTCCTCAATGGAATCTGCAGGATCTCCATATCTACTTAGAGGAGCTACTTCAGATTCTAATATGTCATTATGAGATTCATCTTGTATAGACTCAATGTTCCTTATGTCTGCCAACTCTGTCACTTGTGACAAACTTCCTCTTGTTGCTGGTATGGAAGCAGATGATGCTGCCACTATCACAAAACCACCACCTCCAGATGTTTCTTCATTATCAGATGTTCCCTCAGGTGATTCTCGGCCAACACCATCGATAATTACTGGATTTAATTTTTCATCACTATATCTAACATTTTCGATCTGCTTCTGTGGAGACTGCAGAGGAGTTACTCTGGGAGTTGATGATTTCCTCTTCAGATTCTTCAGTTCTCTGGGGGGATCAAAATCCTTGTCATTTTTGTATAAAATGTATACTACTCTATGCGTGAAGTATTCAAACAAATTACCTCATTCAAAGAAAAACTAGACAATCCATAAGCTAAAACCAGTAGAGCCTAAATAAATTAACGCTCTAAGTCTAACATATGAAATGAGTCCTTTTATATTTAATTGCACCTTTCCTGTATGACATTATAATTAGGCTACCTACATCAGACATATCAGTGTACTGCATAACAGACAGTCCACTTTTGGTACTTGTAACCATTGAGGCATCTGCTGTTAAGTACCAGAGTGTGCCACTTAACTTTTATATAATGCTTGTTTAAAATCATTAACATGATCATTTCTCTTGATCATTTTTTTGTCCTCACAATCCATGATATCATTACAAATACAATTTTAAAGAAATAATATTACCTCAACAGTAAACAGAGCTTCTGGCACCTGAATTATATCCAAATTCACAGTGTATAATACATAAAAGTTTGTCTAAACTGTGTTATGCCAAGTACTATTGCAAAAGTTGAAAATATTAAAAATTGAAAGATTAAAAAACATAAAAAAAATTTGTTATCCAGAAGAATTTTTTCTGAGGTCAAAAATACCAAAAACTTATTCAAATTTTCCATAATTCCTTAAAATATATATATTACATATGTATATATATATATATATATATATATATATATATATATATACAGGCGGTCCTCGGTTAGCGGCAGGGGTCCTGTTCCTGGCCGCCGACGCTAAGTGATTTTCGACACTAAGCGATTTTCGACGTTAAGCGATTTTAAAGCCTATGGCCACTGCACACCTTCTTTCGAAACTCTAGACCAGTCAAAGGCGCCGTAATCCCACAATGGCACAATAAGTAAAATTATATTTATGCAGTACAGTACAATAGAATTTACTGTACAGTAGTACTGTACAGTACATTATAGCATTATAAATACTGTAAAGTGAAAAAAGTCTAGCTTTAATCCTTTGGGTGTCTACAGTATGTAAAAATATAATAAGGTTTATACAGTGTACAGGTAAGCTGTAGTGTTTAAGTTACGATAATTCGTCATACAATAGTCCGATTTTATGAGAGACCAAATTACAATAGCCTAACTTTATCCCATCTTCTAGTTACATAAGTTCAATAACAGCAAAAGAGAATGATGAAAGTATGGTTTTAACATTATACTGGTTGCATGAACATGTGACAGCCATGAACAACTGAACGAGAAACTATTTTTTTTCTAAGTACAACCGAATTGGATAACATCTGTTTGGCTTGTATTTCAATCATCTTACTACAGTACACTATTACCGTAGTTGTTATAAATGACGTTATGTAGCATAGAACTGAGATATCTTAATGTAATAACTTTATTCGCTATAGATCAAAGATCAATATACTAGGTCAAAGATCAATCGGGAAATATACTGTTAAATTTAAACCTAGTTATAACTGAAGCTGAAAAAACTGTTCAAGCTGCTAATGACTTTTATCGTACATTGGCAACAAGGATAAATCCAGTAAACGTATGCCATCAAACACAACCGTAGATAAAATTTAGATAAAATCATTTTAATCAAAACTACTATGCTTGAAAGAACACATTTTACTGTTGGGTTCATGCCGATATAGATAAAAATAAGTAAAGTTTGATTACAATGATATAAAGGAGAATTGCGAACGGAATCATGTAATTTTTTACGCAATAAACATGCCGCCAACGTAATCTGTTAACGAAAAAAAAGTAGTTCACATTCACAACGAGATATATTCAATTCATATTTCCACCTAAAAACATGTTGTATAAGGAGAAATAACCTTGTCTCATATAAGGCAAGTATCTAGATATTCGTTTATGCTAATTAGAAG